>NC_142275.1:0-329260 GCF_052056855.1 Sturnus vulgaris
TAAATCATGTACCCAGTTTCACTGGTCCTGTGCATGGACAGCCTGTGCTTTGTTAGTGTTTGTCAAATGGTAGCTGAAAAAACAAAATCTGGTGCATAAAGCGTGGCTCATATTCCGGGCTGGGATCAGCCTAGAGATCAGCAGCTACCCACAGGGAAGGCTCCACTTGGTTACTGCTCTGTACAAACAATCTCGCAGTGACACTTGAAAGCTGTCCTCTCTCTCATTTGTTTTCTGAAATGTTAATGAATGAAATAAATATTCTAAATTAAAAACAAATTAAACGCACAGTGTGTGTGCAGCGTAACTCAAAAGTAACTGGAATGGAAGGCATTTCAAGCCGGCAGAAGTATTAGTTCAATGGCATATAAACGGTTTTCTCAATAAAATTCAGAATTCATATCCATTAGAACTTTAATGAAGGTTGAAACTTCCCTCAATAAAGAGAGTAATTAATAACACTTTTTACAGTAGGAATCCTGTACTTTTTATTCCCATGCATTTTTTTGTGTGTGAAATGATGTGAATATGCCATTTAACATTAAATTAGCAAAAATGTTTCTATTTCGAGGTATACTTTGTAATGGAAACAAACCAACTGAAGGCAGTTATTGAACTTTCATTTGCCTCTCCAGAACTAAGGTTCTGCTGAATGTTTTTCGTAATTGGACAATAATGTTTTTCGGACAACAGTGAACCCTTCACTGAGGAAGTGTGGACAAAACAGCCATTTCTGTGAAATGAAACAGCTCACCTCTATGAAAATTTGCTTAAAATTTAAAGGAACTTAAAGGTTTTTAAGCCTGCCCTGATTCTGGGCTGAGATAGGAGAAAATAATGCCGTCAGATTCTCATTAAGGTCTGCCCATCTCTGAAATATTTCCCCTGGATTTTGGTAGCAATTTAAGTATGCCAGTGGAAAAAATTACTGAGTTTCTATGATGTGTTTTGGTTCTTGAGCTACTCATTGTTTTTTCTCTTCCCTTTGTTACTGTAGTTAAGGAAAGGAATACCCAAGGACGGGAGTTTCTCCTAGATTGTATCAGAGCTATCTCTTATTCATATTTATTATACTTACATATATTATTATACTTATTATGCTTACATTTTACTGATATCATCTTAACATAAGAACTGCAAATCCTTAAAATCCCCTGCTCAGTAGGCACAGAAGTCTGTGCTGCAAGACCACGTTTCCTTGCTTGCTGTATGTTATAGTGGAAACAGGCCAATCAGTTAACTGCATAATTGTCTGATTATGGTGCACAATGCAGCATCTTTTCTCATCTAGTTGTTCCTTCAACTGTACCAGACAAGATGCTGTAGATGTTTAAAAAACAGAAGATTCTTCTGTTTTACTTTCATTAGGACATAACTTTTGCTAGCATTCTGATATTTATTGTTCTTTAATTAAGGCGGTTTCTTTCTCTTACCAGACTGTGACTATAAAGACATACACATCATGGGTTATCTTTTTCATCCTTTTAATAATAATAATAATAATAATAATAATAATAATAATAATAATAATAATAATAATAACATTGTTGCCATTACTTTTCCATTTATTATCGTGACAGATTTTTACAAAGGATTTTAACAAGCAGATTTCTGGAGTTCTTAATGGGGTTGAAAGAATAGCCTATGCATGTCATTGTACATGCATGGTGGAATGATGAACATAAATCACATACCCCCACACACACACAGAGAAAACAAGGCACTGGTAAGACTGTACAAGTAATAAATGACCGAGAGGTTGTTGATACAATAAAAACTGAGCTTCTAGTGTCAGCAGCCATCTCCAGAGCCTAAAGCTGTGCGTGGCTCTGGGGCTCTCTGTCCCTCTTTCCGTAGGTGTTGGAGCCCACGTTGGTGGGCGGGTAAAGGGCCCCGGCGCTGCCGCTGGAGCGCACCAGGAAATCGGCCAAGCGCTGCGTCACACACGTGGCCGTGTTGCATCTCCTCTTCTCCAGCTGGTGACTGCCAAGGTGAAACAAAGACAGCCAGCAGTAAGTCAAACAATGAGCCATCGAGTGTGCCACTTCTCATAGTCATTTGAGCTCTGCTAATGTGGGAGTTCTTTTAATATGTGCACAAATACAGGAACATTAGAATCTTCCCACCACCTACTTTGTTCCTGAAAAAAATCCTTGTGCTGGGTGCTATTATCAGTTTTAATGATGGAGGTTATTCAAATGCAGAGACATGAACTGTCATATGTCGTTTTTATTGATATCCTGCACAGCAGTTTATGACATTTAGAAGACCTGTAATGATAGTATAGGTGAGACACAAAGTGAAAGCAATGATTAAATGTTTAACTTTCAGCTGAACTTCTAAATCTATTTAGAGCTCTTGCTGATATCATGAGGATTACTAACATAATGATGATCACTAACATTTATTCAGTTCTCATGTTTTCACAGAATTACATCCTGCTCTCACTGAAGTGAGTGGTAATATTCCAGTCCACAGCAAGTGGATTAAACCCAAAGACTCTTTCTCCCATCTGCACCACATATCATGAGAAGTAGCAGGCATTGCCAGCTTCTGCCAACTGCAGAATCACTCAGGACGGTCTTTTGCTCTGTCTCTCTCCCACTTAGCTCTGACTAAACAGAGGTTTCATCTAAAAAAAAAAACCTGCCACATCTCTTTTGAAACACCAGCAAATTGAAAGTTCTGTTGTGGTGAGAGAAAATCCTTTGCTGAATGATACTTTAAAGAGTGTCCGAGGAAGGATCCGTATCTAGAAATAACATTTTATGATCTGAACCGACAGATCATTTACAGAACTCCACGTAAAACCTATGTAGCACGAGGGGTTTTTTTAAATTGCAATGTAATGGTTAGCTTGGGTTTTCAGACTTGTTTCTTAGATTACTGTGTTCTTCCTTCAAACAGAAATACTTGCTCGCAGAGATTGCCTACTGAGTTGTTGCATATTTTCTTGGACTTCTTCATGCTGATATGGCATGAATTAGATATCACTTTGTGGCTAAAATTTACTGTGAAGAGCAGCTATATCCCAGTTTCAAACTCTGAGCAGTTACCAATGTGTTCCTTTGCTTACTGATTATTAAATCTATCATCTAAAATGTCATATAACCTTTTGAAGTTATTTGTATTGATCTAATAATACAAGAGGAAAGGCAGCTATGAAAGGAATGTCTGTCTTATACAGGTTCTTGATTAGTAGATAGGCAGCAGTTCTTAAGCAATTAATATTTTAAATGTGTAATTGCATTACAAGAAAATTGTTGCATAGGGCTTTATATAACCTCCCATTGACTTTCATGGATATTTCTTTTGGTTTTATTCAAGTCCTTACCACACAAGGTTCAAATAGCAACTGGTTCTCACAGAGGTCCTGAAATTGAATTTATAAATAACAATATATTTCAGACAAGTGAAATTCTCTCAGAATCAATTTCTTCTTTTCCTTCTTCCTATGATTAATATTTAATTATGTGATTTTAAAATTGCTTAATTACTGAAAGCATTTTTACCATAAAATAATTCCATTCCAGTAGAGCTGCAGTATTATTAAGAAGGGTATGTTTTCTTTTCTTTCCCCCCCAGGCTTGGAAATCTGATGAACTTTTTAAAAAGGAAGGCGCTTGGAAAATGCACCTTTCTTCACAAGGTAATGTAGAGTTTGCAGCCTCTTTAATTTAAGAAAGTTTATAATCGTAAAATGATCAAATGATTTGAAACAAAGTCCCTGGATTTCACTTTCGACCCTAAATGCTTTGATCTTTTTGTTACAGAAAAGCTGATCTTTATGCTTATAGGAAAGCTCTGTTTAGTAGAAGGATATTTTAATATCTTTTTTTTTTTTTTTCCTGAGGGAAAAAAAGCAGAAGCAAAGTCTCTCAAATAGCAGGATATCACTGGAACAAAGTTTGCTTCATGATTCAATCTGATATGGCTGGAAGAAACAAGGAAAATCAATACCTTTTTGTCTTTGCTGCTGGTTGTTCTGGCATTTCCTCACTGAGTCCTGAGAGTGTATTGTGTGACATTACAGGCAACATCCATCCTTGTCTCTTGGAAGTACCATCAGATAGATCATCAGCCAGAGACAGTAATCTCTGAACAACAATAAAACAGTGAGCTTGAATAACTCTATTTTTATATTATTTAAGACATGAAAGCAAAAGCAACTCATGCAATAATCTGAACACCTTTTTCCCTAAAAAGAAATAAACATGATTATTTGTCACTCACCCCTCAATAGGTGTAGCTTCCAAACAGCTCAGAGTGACAGAAAGTGCAATGAAGAAAACTGACAACTTCAGGTTGTGCATCTTCCCTTCCAAACTTTCTGAAAAGAACAGTGATTCAAAACTGAAAGCTAACCCAAATACTCTTCAGCACATCCTATCACCGATGCCCATTCTGTCCTAAATCAAGAGCAATTAGTCTTTTTCACAAGCTAGAGTGAGAAAAATGATCCCTTCAAGTTTAGTGACACAATTCAGTTTCAGAAATATGGCTCTCAGCAGTAAATGCTCATTTTCCATCCAGTAGTTTCAATCCTATCCCTTATCTCTGATTTGCGTTTCCTGACATATCCCAGTCTCAAATTCTGGTCCCCAGTGCAGTTTACTTTAAAGCTGTCTTAGTCTTTTCCTGAAAAAATGCTCTTGATTAATAATAGGGGATATAGTGCTTTTCTAAAGGCGCATCTTTTGCACTGCAGGGAAAGTAAGAAAAAAGGCAAAGTATTTACCTTTTTGTGGTCACAGATCTAACTGGAGAAGCCAGCAAGCCCTCTTGGTTAGCAGGAAGTGTGCATGCAACAATTCCACGCTTGCATCTGGCTCTGGAGTATCCTTCTCCCTCTTCCTTTCTGGCAAGTCTCACGACTCTTATATATCCTCGACACCTTTCTCAGCTCTGACATCAGGCAGCACAGAGAGACTGTCGTTAATTCCAATCCCTACAGACAGAAAGTGCCCCAGAGAGGAGCAGAGGCAGGTGGGTCATTATTGCACTAGTACATCAGTAAATATTCTCCTGCTGTATGCAGAATGCCCTCGTGAAGGTACTGCAAGAGCATATTGCACATCAGAAATGTAGCCTCAATTTTACAGCTCTGATAAGCTGCTGTGGTTATATTCCCTGTGGGTGTTTTCGTGGGCTAAATAAGGTAACAAAAGTCACAAAGAAAGCCAGAGCAAATGAAACGCCAGGCCACTGGTAATTGAAATACAAGAAAACATGTCTCAGAAAAGATGGAAAAGTTAAAGTTGTGGAGGTTTGCTGTACAATATAGATAGAAAGCAAAGGTATCTGAAGGGATAAAAGCTGTATGATGAATAAGAAAAGAGTGAAAGTTATTTAAATTGACAGATAGAGTTCTCATTCAGGGTAACACGGTAGAAATCATGCACATTTTTCAGTCAAGTTTAAATGTCAATGAAAATTCTGTCGCTATGAATGTAAAATCTCATATTTTAAAAACCAGGTGGATTTGTCATGAGTGAAAATTGAGTCAATTAATGCTTTTCAGAAGGCAAAGACTAGGATTAAAAAGCCAGGAAATGTCAGAAAAGCCAGAAAACGTGCAAATTTATTTCTCTAGTATGCATAAAGTATGGTTGAGGGAAAAATGTACAGCTTTTAATAGACTAAATCCAGTGTTGACGAAATATCTAATTGCAGATTTCCAAGGATACAGATTAGAACCATTTACCTCTGATTTCAGTGGAAATTAGGCAAATCACTTCCCCCTCCCTCTCCCCCCCCCAGAAGTGTGAGAGCTGGAATCCTTCTGCAGTCGACTTAATTTTCTTTTCCTCCTCTCTTTTAGGACAGGAAGAATCACGATTCTCCTGCCATCTTTGCCAAGAGCTGTGGTGTTTGATCAGCCAAAGCCCAGAGGCTTCAGCACCAGAGGTCTGAGCCTGGAGGGCTCCTGGTGCTGCCCGTGCTGTGGGCTATGTCAGAGGATGCAGGGTTCCTCTTTGCCTCCCTGCTGGGATTAACTGCCATGGGTGAAACTCCAGCTCTCCTGGTGTTCAGGGGAGCAAGGTCTGAGGGACTCCTCTCTGGGGATGTGCGGTGAAGGACTGAATAGTGTGGAAGGAGAGTATTTATAAACTGTATCACTGTTTCTCCCAAAATTGGGGTGGAGCACTGATGGGGGCGGTTGGGTTTGGTCTGGGCCGGCTATTCTTTGTGCAATTTTTAAATTCTCTTGTATGATTTACTGTCCGGTATCTTTCTAACAAAAGCTGACATAAATTTAGATTAAGGATTAGAACTTGGGTCCATTCATTGCAAACATTTGACAAGGCTGGAGGACTGGGGTGGTGACTGCTCTCAGGAAAGGTTACTTATTAATACTGTGTCAGATTTCCCGCAGTGACTGTCAGGCCTGCATGGCTGTGAGTTCGTGCTCTTCTCACTGGGGAAATAAGTTCAGCAAAATTAGAAGTGTTAGAAAAATCCAGCCAAAAATTCCACCTCTGTACCCCCTAAGTTTTCCCAGTTTTTCCCAGCTAGGAGCTGCACAGAAGTCAGGCAGGGGAAGTGACAACAGGGAACAGCTGAAAAATTCAAAGGCACAAAGAGGAAAGGGGAAAGGTTTCAGAAAACAATTCTATGGTCTAAGAATAATTTCTGATTCCCTACTGAGAAGAACACGAACTCACAGCCATTCAGGCCTGACAGTCCCCTGCAGTGAGAGCTCAGCACACATCCACAGAGGCAAGTCCAGCATCTTAAATGAAAAAATAAAAATAAAAACCAGAAGAAAAAGGTGATTTCTTTTGCTTCAGAGTTATTTCAAGTTCTTAAAGCCCAAGCAACATTTGCTCTCGATTTTGGTTGGGTGAATCATGAGCAGTGGGCACGGGTCATGCCATTCATTGAGCAGAAAACCCGGGGTCATTTAGAGGGGACACAAGAACTGTTTGTGTAGCGACCTCGGGCTGCAGAGGGGCAGGAGAAAGGCCAAGGGAGCTCCCTGGGGCCACCAGGGCCTGTGGGGAACAGAATGGACGCTTGGAGTGGAGGTGAGGAGTGGATCTGAGTTCATCTACAGGGAAATAAGGAGTGGATATTCTGGAGTGAAAAGCTGAGGTGATGAGTTCACCCACCTGGGCACGAGTTGTGTTTGCACAAAGTGGGACCAGAGGTGAAGGTCAATCCAAAGTCGATCCTGCTTGACCTCTGAATTCCAGGATAAGTTTTACAAGCTGCCAAATGAGGGAGTAAAAATACACAAAAATGAAACTGAGAGCATTCATGAGGTTCCTGGGAGTCCATTACACTGTTGTCATAGAATTCTTAATGAGTTTTGAGCTTTTAATGACAACAATTCAGTACTTTCTTTGGATTAATCACTGTGTAGGATTTGGGGTTTATCTGGATTTTAAAGGCGTCGTGGTGGCCCTGACACTGCTCAGGAGCTGGTAGGAAAAGCAGGGTCAGAGCTCCTGGCAGGCACAGGGTGTTTTTCCCAGAGTGGATTGGGGAGGAATTGTTTGGGACTTGGTTTGTCCCTCTGGGTGATGCCAGTTGCTGTGATTTGTGTAATTCCATACATTTAACTCCCAATACTTCCCAGCCCAGGAGCTTGAGCTGACAGGGCAGCACACAGATTGTTCTCTGTGCTGTGCCCCGATTTGGGGTTCGCTGTCAGCTTTGCTAGCTCCCGTGAATTATGCCCATAGCCCCGAATTCCCTGCTCAATTCCCTCTGCCATAACCTCACAGCGCCTCATGGAGTGGGGATATACTGTGGCAGGAAGCTCAGCAGCATCGGCACAGGGACAGGTGTATATTCCAAAGAATTTGCTGTTTCAAACCCTCATTCCCCAGCCCCGCCGATGTCCCTGGGGGGCACTTGACAGAGTTACCTGGATTTCAGCTGATTTCACCCCCCCGAGCTCGGGCTCCAGGTGATCTTTTCAAGCAGGAGAAGGCAGGGGCCGGAGGCGCTCGTGGCCCGTGCCGAGGCAGTCCCTGGGGCCACGAGAGGACATCTCTCCCTGCAGAATTTCAGTTCTTTCCAGAGCCTCAGCAGTGACAGAGGACAAAGAGGAAGATGAGGAGGAGGAAGAAGGGGGAGAG
Organism: Sturnus vulgaris; assembly: GCF_052056855.1. Classification (NCBI taxonomy): domain Eukaryota; kingdom Metazoa; phylum Chordata; class Aves; order Passeriformes; family Sturnidae; genus Sturnus; species Sturnus vulgaris. The sequence goes on from NC_142275.1 coordinate 8,088, forward strand.
GGTTTGAGAGGAGGGGAAGCCCAAATCCGTGCTGTGTGCGGAGCTCCGACAGCACGCTGCAGCCCGCAGCTCAGTGTGAGCACGGGGCAGAGGAGGCGATTTCTGGGCATTCAATCACCCTGAGGCGGGCCCGGCACCGCCCCTGCAGCACCGTCCCCAGCACAGCTCGGTACCGCTCCGGGATCACCCGGCCCCGCCCCCGGTGCCGCCCGGGACCACTGGGGACCGCCCCTAAAGCACCGCCCCGGCCCCGCCCGGTCCCGTCCCCGGGACCTCCGTGCCCCGCCTCGCCAAGCCCCGGCTCCGCCCCGAGCCTGCCCGGGCTGCGCCGGGACCATCGCTGGCGGCCCCGCCCCTCTTCCCCGGGCCGAAGCGGGGTGAAGGAGATGTCCGCACGATTGGAAACGCCGCCGAAAATCGCACCCGTGGGATCGGTGTCGGCGTCGTGCGCAGGCATCCCACTAGAGCGAGCGGGCTCCTTGCTGTGCCACCCTCCTTTTGCAGCCAGAGTTAGAAGGTCGGGGAGCGACACCCGAGCCGCCATCTTGGGAGAGGCAGGCGCGCAGTACCGCGCTCTGCCCACAGGGTGGCGCTTGGGAGACAGGCAAGGGATGGAATCAAGGAGTGTCCCAATCCTTGAGGAAATCCCCCGGAATGAACGCCCCAAAAAACCCCGACCAGAACTGAGAAACCTTTTCCCCCCATTTTTCATGCATTTTTCCCCCATTTCTCACTGATTTTTTCCCCAATTTTTCAAGCATTTTTTCCCGCAATTTTCGTGGATTTTTTCCCCATTTTTCCGCGTCTCTCACAGATTTTTCCCCCCATTTCTCATGGATGTTTCCCCCAATTTTCATGGATATTTCCCGATTTATATATATAAATCATCTATTTTTTAATATTTAATTTATAGTCATAATCTATACATATTTCATATATTCAATTTAATTGCTATTCTATTTATCATATATACAATATTATTTTATTATTCATTATATACATAGATTTATATTACTAATGTTATTTCTATTTTATGTATATCCATATATATTTGTAGGTTCATCGTTTTTAATATTATTTCTTTAAAAGCTCTGCCTCTAACCAAATAGAAACAAAAAACTCGATTATTTTAAATTATATTTGAATATATTTTTCTATTTAGTTTTCATATTTATATCTGTAGATTTATATGTCTATATTGTGTATTCTATATTTATATACTATTTAATGTAGTTTTTACTAGTATATTAATATACTATATGCTATTTACATTCTATTATAACATACTATTTAATATAACGTATTAAAATCGATAAATTATTTATATTACATACTACATACATGTATTTTATATTTCTATATATTTATATATGCATATATAGTTATCATAATTTTATGTCAGTATCTATTTTTGCATATTTGTATATTTTTGCCTATATTATTTTCAAAAAACCCTCCTCTAACCAAATAAAAACCAATACAAAATTCCTTTTAAAGTCTGAATATTTATATATTTCTATTTTCATAACAAAATATAATGTAATGTAATATATTTATATATTGATTACTTATATTTGCTTATGTATTTTTATTCTTTATCTTTTCTTTTATATTTACAGTATCTATAAAAAATCCCTACCTCTATCCAAACACAAACCAATAAAACATTCCTTTTAGACTATATTTAGCTATTTTTTAAGGTTCTGTTTTTCATGCATTCTACACCCACCCCTCCCTCTCAATGTTCTGGCACCCACCATGACCCCCCCCATGCCCGACTCACCTGCTCCTCCAGCGCAGCCCGGCTCCCTCTCCCAGGGACCTTGGGGTGCCCCAAACCACGTCGGAGCCCCCCTCAGCCTTTTTTCCTCACCCCAAAGAAGGCACAGAACGACTCCTTTAATGAAGTTGTTTTAACAATTGTAAGGCTAGAGCTTTTGGTATCCACTGCTTGCCATCCCTTGTAAACCAATTATTTTCTTCTTTCTTCTGCAGCTTAATAAACCTCTTTTTTTCCCCATAGTTTTCCAAATGCATGTATTACCGCATATGCATATTTAGAATCAGTAAATATATTTAATGTCTTGTCCTGCTATAATTCACAGGCTCTCACAAGCGTGTGCAGCTCTGCTGTCTGAGCTGACCAGGTGGCTGGTAACCTCCCCCCTTCCTTTAATTGCTTTCCATTCACGATAGAGTATCCTGTAAATCATGAAGAATGGGGGGAAAAAATCAGTGAGTAATGGGGGGGGAAATCAGTGAGAAATGGGGAAAAAATCAGTGAGAAATGGGGGGGGAAAATTCCATGAAAAATGGCGGAAGAAATCAGTGAGAAATGGGGAAAAATGGGTAAAAAATCAGTGGGAAATGGGTGGGGAAAAATCAATGAGAAATCGGGGAAAAACGTAAGTAAGAAATGGGGGGAAAAAATCAGTGAGAAATGGGGAAAAATCAGTGGGAAATGGGGATAAATCTGGAAAAAATCCATGAAAAATGGGGGAAAATATCAGTGAGAAATGGGGGGAAATGGGGAAAAAGTCAGTGAGAAATGGGGAAAAAAATCAGTGAGAAATGGGGAAAAATCAGTGAAAAACGTAGGGAAAACTCCATGAAGAATGGTAGAAAAAATCAGTGAGAAATGGGGAAAAAAATCCCTGAAAAATGGGGGAAAATATCAGTGAGAAATGGGAAAAAATGGGGAAAAAAATCATTGAGAAATGGGGAAAAAATCATTGAGAAATCGGGGGAAAAATCAGTGTGACGGGGGGGGAAAATCGGGATCGGGGACGTGGACCGGGACCGGGATCGGGGACCAGGACGAGGAAATGGGACAGGGACCGGGATCGGGGACTTTTCCTCACCTGCACAGCTCAGGTGGATGGGACAGAATTGGTGTGGCCTGACAAGGCAGGAACAGCTGTCTGTGTTCTGGAGTGCCTTGAAAGCTTTCTCCGTCAGGTTTGGAAGGGGTTTCTCTTTGGGATTTCTTGTGATGCAGCACCACGGGTATCCCTTTGTGCCAAGTCCAGTGCTAAAGGATTGAAGAACTGACAAGTGGGGTCTGGGATGAAAATGCTTCTAATAAAATTCAGCAAAGAATACAATAAGAGAAATGAGCATCCTTTTAATGTCTGAAATAGTTAGGAATAAAAATGCTGGAAAAGGGCACTCTGAATTGGTGTCACTTGTCATGGATAAAACCCCAGAGTGAGGAATCAGAGCAGAAGTTGAGAGCTGGAATCCTTCTGCAGTCGACTTAATTTTCTTTTCCTCCTCTCTTTCAGGACAGGAAGAATCACGACTCTCCTGCCATCTTTGCCAAGAGCTGTGGTGTTTGATCAGCCAAAGCCCAGAGGCTTCAGCACCAGAGGTCTGAGCCTGGAGGGCTCCTGGTGCTGCCCGTGCTGTGGGCTATGTCAGAGGATGCAGGGTTCCTCTTTGCCTCCCTGCTGGGATTAACTGCCATGGGAATGTGGGATCTGGGTGAAACTCCAGCTCTCCTGGTGTTCAGGGGAGCAAGGTCTGAGGGACTCCTCTCTGGGGATGTGCGGTGAAGGACTGAATAGTGTGGAAGGAGAGTATTTATAAACTGTATCACTGTTTCTCCCAAAATTGGGGTGGAGCACTGATGGGGGCGGTTGGGTTTGGTCTGGGCCGGCTATTCTTTGTGCAATTTTTAAATTCTCTTGTATGATTTACTGTCCGGTATCTTTCTAACAAAAGCTGACATAAATTTAGATTAAGGATTAGAACTTGGGTCCATTCATTGCAAACATTTGACAAGGCTGGAGGACTGGGGTGGTGACTGCTCTCAGGAAAGGTTACTTATTAATACTGTGTCAGATTTCCCGCAGTGACTGTCAGGCCTGCATGGCTGTGAGTTCGTGCTCTTCTCACTGGGGAAATAAGTTCAGCAAAATTAGAAGTGTTAGAAAAATCCAGCCAAAAATTCCACCTCTGTACCCCCTAAGTTTTCCCAGTTTTTCCCAGCTAGGAGCTGCACAGAAGTCAGGCAGGGGAAGTGACAACAGGGAACAGCTGAAAAATTCAAAGGCACAAAGAGGAAAGGGGAAAGGTTTCAGAAAACAATTCTATGGTCTAAGAATAATTTCTGATTCCCTACTGAGAAGAACACGAACTCACAGCCATTCAGGCCTGACAGTCCCCTGCAGTGAGAGCTCAGCACACATCCACAGAGGCAAGTCCAGCATCTTAAATGAAAAAATAAAAATAAAAACCAGAAGAAAAAGGTGATTTCTTTTGCTTCAGAGTTATTTCAAGTTCTTAAAGCCCAAGCAACATTTGCTCTCGATTTTGGTTGGGTGAATCATGAGCAGTGGGCACGGGTCATGCCATTCATTGAGCAGAAAACCCGGGGTCATTTAGAGGGGACACAAGAACTGTTTGTGTAGCGACCTCGGGCTGCAGAGGGGCAGGAGAAAGGCCAAGGGAGCTCCCCGGGGCCACCAGGGCCTGTGGGGAACAGAATGGACGCTTGGAGTGGAGGTGAGGAGTGGATCTGAGTTCATCTACAGGGAAATAAGGAGGGGATATTCTGGAGTGAAAAGCTGAGGTGATGAGTTCACCCACCTGGGCACGAGTTGTGTTTGCACAAAGTGGGACCAGAGGTGAAGGTCAATCCAAAGTCGATCCTGCTTGACCTCTGAATTCCAGGATAAGTTTTACAAGCTGCCAAATGAGGGAGTAAAAATACACAAAAATGAAACTGAGAGCATTCATGAGGTTCCTGGGAGTCCATTACACTGTTGTCATAGAATTCTTAATGAGTTTTGAGCTTTTAATGACAACAATTCAGTACTTTCTTTGGATTAATCACTGTGTAGGATTTGGGGTTTATCTGGATTTTAAAGGCGTCGTGGTGGCCCTGACACTGCTCAGGAGCTGGTAGGAAAAGCAGGGTCAGAGCTCCTGGCAGGCACAGGGTGTTTTTCCCAGAGTGGATTGGGGAGGAATTGTTTGGGACTTGGTTTGTCCCTCTGGGTGATGCCAGTTGCTGTGATTTGTGTAATTCCATACATTTAACTCCCAATACTTCCCAGCCCAGGAGCTTGAGCTGACAGGGCAGCACACAGATTGTTCTCTGTGCTGTGCCCCGATTTGGGGTTCGCTGTCAGCTTTGCTAGCTCCCGTGAATTATGCCCATAGCCCCGAATTCCCTGCTCAATTCCCTCTGCCATAACCTCACAGCGCCTCATGGAGTGGGGATATACTGTGGCAGGAAGCTCAGCAGCATCGGCACAGGGACAGGTGTATATTCCAAAGAATTTGCTGTTTCAAACCCTCATTCCCCAGCCCCGCCGATGTCCCTGGGGGGCACTTGACAGAGTTACCTGGATTTCAGCTGATTTCACCCCCCCGAGCTCGGGCTCCAGGTGATCTTTTCAAGCAGGAGAAGGCAGGGGCCGGAGGCGCTCGTGGCCCGTGCCGAGGCAGTCCCTGGGGCCACGAGAGGACATCTCTCCCTGCAGAATTTCAGTTCTTTCCAGAGCCTCAGCAGTGACAGAGGACAAAGAGGAAGATGAGGAGGAGGAAGAAGGGGGAGAGGGTTTGAGAGGAGGGGAAGCCCAAATCCGTGCTGTGTGCGGAGCTCCGACAGCACGCTGCAGCCCGCAGCTCAGTGTGAGCACGGGGCAGAGGAGGCGATTTCTGGGCATTCAATCACCCTGAGGCGGGCCCGGCACCGCCCCTGCAGCACCGTCCCCAGCACAGCTCGGTACCGCTCCGGGATCACCCGGCCCCGGCCCCGGTGCCGCCTGGGACCACTGGGGACCGCCCCTAAAGCACCGCCCCGGCCCCGCCCGGTCCCGTCCCCGGGACCTCCGTGCCCCGCCTCGCCAAGCCCCGGCTCCGCCCCGAGCCTGCCCGGGCTGCGCCGGGACCATCGCTGGCGGCCCCGCCCCTCTTCCCCGGGCCGAAGCGGGCTGAAGGAGATGTCCGCACGATTGGAAACGCCGCCGAAAATCGCACCCGTGGGATCGGTGTCGGCGTCGTGCGCAGGCATCCCACTAGAGCGAGCGGGCTCCTTGCTGTGCCACCCTCCTTTTGCAGCCAGAGTTAGAAGGTCGGGGAGCGACACCCGAGCCGCCATCTTGGGAGAGGCAGGCGCGCAGTACCGCGCTCTGCCCACAGGGTGGCGCTTGGGAGACAGGCAAGGGATGGAATCAAGGAGTGTCCCAATCCTTGAGGAAATCCCCCGGAATGAACGCCCCAAAAAACCCCGACCAGAACTGAGAAACCTCCTGCCTCTGTATGAGTGCAAAAGGTGTGCAAGGAGTGTGCAAATAGTGTGCATTAGCAATCGATCGGCTGGCATGAGCAATCGATCGGCGATATAATCGATCGGCAGGCATTGGCAATCGATCGCCGAGCTAATCGATCGGCAGGCACGATCAATCGATCGCCGATGTAATCGATCGGCAGTCGCGATCAATCGATCGCCGATCTAATCGATAGGCAGGCATTGGCAATCGATCGGCTGGCATGAGCAATCGATCGGCGATATAATCGATCCGCAGGCATTAGCAATCGATCGCCGGTCTAATCGATCGGCAGGCATTAGCAATCGAACGCCGATATAATCGATCGGCAGGCGGATCAATCGATCGCCGAGCTAATCGATCGGCAGGCATTAGCAATCGAACGCCGATCTAATCGATCGGCAGGCATTAGCAATCGAACGCCGATATAATCGATCGGCAGGCGCGATCAATCGATCGCCGGTCTAATCGATCGGCAGGCATTAGCAATCGATCGCCGATCGAATCGATCGGCAGGCGCGATCAGTCGATCGCCGATATAATCGATCGGCAGGCATTAGCAATCGACCGCCGATCGAATCGATCCGCAGGCATTAGCAATCGATCGCCGGTCTAATCGATCGGCAGGCATTAGCAATCGATCGCCGATATAATCGATCGGCAGTCGCGATCAATCGATCGCCGATCTAATCGATCGGCAGGCATTAGCAATCGAACGCCGATATAATCGATCGGCAGGCGGATCAATCGATCGCCGAGCTAATCGATCGGCAGGCATTAGCAATCGAACGCCGATATAATCGATCGGCAGGCGCAATCAATCGATCGCCGAGCTAATCGATCGGCAGGCATTAGCAATCGAACGCCGATATAATCGATCGGTAGTCGTGATCAATCGATCGCCGATCTAATCCATAGGCACGCATTAGCTATCGATCGCTGATCTGATTTTTCCCGCCATTTTTCATGGATTTTTTCCCCCATTTCTTACTGATTTTTCCCCAATTTTTCATGCATTTTTTCCCGCAATTTTCGTGGATTTTTTCCCATATTTTCCCCATTTCTCACTGATTTTTTTTCCCCCATTTTTCCATGGATATTTCCCGATTTTCCCCCCCATTGCTCACTGATTTTTGCCCCCATTTCTCTCTGAATTTTCCCCCCATTTTCCATGCATTTTTCCCCCCATTAATCGCTGATTTTTTTCCCCATTTATCACTGATATTTGCCCCCATTTCTCTCTGAATTTTTCCTTCCATTTTTCATGCATTTTTCCGCCCATTAATCACTGATTTTCTCCCCATTTATCACTGATTATTGCCCCCATTTTTCACTTATTTTTTCCCCACAGCATCGGCCACCACAGCACGAGCGACAACAGCTCGCTCTGTTCCCGCCATTGCTCATGGATTGTTTCCCTGTTTTCCATGGATTTTTTCCCCATTTCTCACTGATTCCCCCCCCCCCATTTCTCACTGAATATTCCCCCATTTTTCATGGATTTTTTTTCCCCCATTTCTCACTGATTTTTTTCCCCATTTTTCAAAGATTCCCCCCCCATTTTTCACTGATTTTTCTCCATTTCTCACTGATTTTCCCACCATTTTTCATGTGGTTTTTTTCCATTTCTCACTGATGTTTTACCCCATTCTTATTACCATTCTCATAGCTCTATTTTATATTTATACATATTCTTATATTTGCATTATTTCTGTTATACACTAGATTTTTCATAGATATTTGCTACTTATATTTCATTATATTTTACATGTATACCAATCTAGTTCTATTCTTTATATTTTATTTTTATATTAGCTATAAAAACCGTGCCTCTACCCAAATAAAAAGCATTTAAACATTCCTCTTAGACTATATTTAGGTATTTTTTATGGTTCTGTTTTTCATGCATTCTACACCCACCCCTCCCTGTCAATGTTCCGGCACCCAGCATGACCCCCCCCCCCCCCCCCCATGCCCGACTCACCTGCTCCTCCAGCGCAGCCCGGCTCCCTTTCCCAGGGACCTTGGGGTGCCCCAAACCACGTCGGAGCCCCCAGTCTCCACACCCTCCCCCTCCGTAGGGAACGGGAATGGGATGGGGAGCACACAGGACAAGAAAGGAACACAAAAGACACACTGGACAGAGAGAAGAAAAGGGCTGGAAGCTGGATATGAGGATGAAAGTGGAGCAGCAACAAACCTCAGGACTCTTGACTAGAGAGTGTGGCTGCTGAACGTCTCAAAAAAAACCCCCAGCTCCAACACAACATGCTGTGCTCACGGCTCGGCCTGGGACTCATCAGTGAACATCTCTCTCTTGCCAGGGCCATAAAGCCCCCGAGAAAACACGAGGTGAGGTTGATGTGCTCCGGCTTTGCTCCTGCTCAGCCCTAACCCCAGCCCCTGCTGCCAGCGAGCACCCTGATCTCTGAACCTCTTCTCAGCTTGTTTGTACGCTTCCAAATTCCTTCCTCTTTCTTCAAGCTTCATCTGTTTCCTGGCATTGGGAGAATGACAAGTGTTTAGCACAGCGCAATGAATACAACAGTCTCATTTTCAGAAGACACAACTGAACGAGAACCGACAGCAGCACTGCTTCGAGACAATCTGGGCACACGTTTCCCTTCCAGCAATCTGAGTGTTCTTTTGTGTCACGCCTGAAATTCTGAAAATGGTTTTTTGAGAAAAATTATCCATAACTAGAAAACAATCAAACCAAATAAATAGAACCCCTAGGATATAATAACAGCCCATATACTACAACACTCCAATTCTAATATTAATAAGAAAACAGAAATTAGCTACACAGCATTACCTCAAACAAACACTACATACTGGCAAGAATCAAAGCCACCACAAAATAATTCAAAAACTACCCTATGCCTTATGCTACAGGCTAGAACGCCATCGGCAAACCTTATCAAGGTATCCTTTAAAAACAACGCCCCACCAAAAACAAAAACAACACAAAACGCCATTCAAGAACTCCCTTATCAACACCTGAATGAAAAAACATGGCATTAGATAAATAGACCATAGCCCTTATCATACACCATCTACAAACAAAATAAAGCTATACCATACATCCTCGAAAACCACCTTCAAAGCACGACATTAGAAAAAAAACTTTCCAGAATTAAAAGCTGTATCTAACAAAAGCCGTCTGATAAAATTAACAACCAAGCCCCCACCATCAGAGCTGCCCCTACTAAACTCCCCATCGTACATATGAAAAATCAGTTTTAAAAACCTACTTCAATTCATTCTGCCTCAAATACAAAGCCATCCAGAAAGTTACCTTCACTCAAAAACAAAAGCGCACGTAGTAAATAACATTAAAAAATAAATCAGCACACTACACACCACAAGCATAAAATATTGAATTAAAACCAAAAATACCCCTATTCATTAAAGAGCCCAGCCGCAAGCTATATTTAACTATAACTTCGTGCAAACGTACACATATCATTAAAATAGATTTCTTTCAGAATACAACTGATGATCTAAAATAGTAAAATGTCCGAGAACGATATTATAATAGGATATCCTCGATCATCCTCCCGCAAATTCTCTCCACTGTATTGTCCGACACACACCAGAAAAAAAAAATCCAGTTTTTACTTTTTTCAGCTAACTTCTCATTTATTAGCTGAGAGGAATGTTGAATTTGTCTTTACAAATGAGCTGTGGATCAGCCTGTAGATAAGGCTAGCACTGAGAGATAAAAGAAACAATGGGATGGATTCCACTGATTGATGAATGGAAAGAGATATTTGCCTTTACAAACAAACTGCAGGGCTGCTGATAAATGAAATTGGATATCGAAAGATGAAAGAAGCAACGGGGGGAAACTATGAATTCTATAAGAATTAAAAATTAAAAGGGAGGGTTATACATTAGAGGGGAATTTCAGGTATCAGGCGTTCCGGGAAGTCTGTGCCTCTCAAGTACCTCAGCCAATGGGAAAAGAGAGAGGGAAATGCGGCCGGGAAAATAGGATAAAAAGGAGGCTGCGTCCTCCAAAAATTTGAGAGATCCCAGGGGAATGTCCCATGGCCTCTCCCTTTATTCGAATAAAGCAAAAAGGACTCCTCTGTTTCCTTTTTGGACATAAACCGCTGGTGTTTGTGGATTAATTTTCCTGACATTTAGCAACGTATTGTTAAAAAAAAAAAAAAAAAAAAGTGATCCAGAAGAGGGCAACATTGACAGCCATTCCAAGACAGGATGAACAAATGCTTTCACATTGACAGAGGATGCTGCGATGTTCTGAGAACAGAAGATAGAATAAAATAAAGGAAGGTGATGTTACAAGACAGAAAAGGGTAAAATAAAAGGAGTACCTGAGACTGGGGGGCGGGGGGGAAGAAAATGGGGAAATATTAATTGCTACACACTAGGTACAAATGCTTTTTACAAGTAATTTATGAGAAGCAAGCTAAAAGCGTCTTACTGCTGCTAGTGGTATCATGCTCCAAGCTCTGCTAATAATTCCTATTTCTAGCAACAGTTAAATTGAACTCACTACATTCCAACTATTTTTCTGCTTGTTTAGATGGCAGATCCGTTTGGAACACACCTTAGTATAGCAAATTCTATGCCCAGGTAGGGACCTCTCAGTTCTTCCATAAAACATTTTCTTCTGCATTATGGCAAGCCTTTGTTTTAGCTTGACAGCTTTCTTGAAACTTAAATTTACGCATGTATCCAAAGACATTTGCAATTCCAGAAATTGGTAGGCACATAATATGGAAAGTAAATAACATTCTCGAGAGGGAGTTGCTTTGTTACTGAGGGGATGAAAAGCAAGGCTAGAGCTAGTAGAACTACCCAAGAAATTGGACTTAACGCAGCTTTTACAAGGCTCAAAGTAGCCATACCGAGATGTTTGAGCTAAAAGCCCCAGTTACCAGACTTACAGGCCTAATAGTTATCACCACACCACATTCCCTGGTTGCAGGATTTTTAACAGCAGTGCAGAACGCTACTGAAAATTATTTTTAGGTTGAATTGTTCTCTCCCCTCACTGCCTGTGTAGCTGTTAGAGGCTTCCAGGAGGCTGGGGAAGCAGACTGCTGGTTTTACTTCCAGACAGGTCACTTCCGTGGTCTGCTGGAGGGCACTTTGAAGCCCGTGTCCTTTTCTTGCTCTATTGTATCTGACAACTTTCCTCCCCCACGTCTGTTTTTTAGCGGGCAGCATTTTTGGAGGGCCAGTCAAAGACCTCAGGCTCCGAGAGAATTCGTCTGCTTTGCTCTGTTTATGTGTGCAACAGATGGGAGCAGCAACTAAGTCAAGTAGTAACTTCTGAGCTGCCCAGTTATCAGTAAACCAAAATATTCTTTTGTGACTCTCGCCAGACGAACATATCATCCTATCCGAGTCACACACTGCCCCTCTGGCATTTTCCAGTCAGACAAAGAATTCCTGGCCCCTTGCATGAACCTCAGCTCTCCACCTTGTTCCAGAAAGAGTTCTAGATCCAAGGCCCAGTGAGCCAGCTACCCTTTGCTGCCCTGAGCAGTATGGAAACAGCCAAGCCCCAGCCCTGCAGCCCTGCCTAACTCGCCTTTGCCTCCCAAACCTGAACCTTTTCCTTGGCTGTGGCATCCTCACTCATGCAATCCTGAAGACAAAAATCTGATTTGGCAGGTGAGGCCGTTTCTAACGCAAAAGCTTCACCAAGGTTTCTCTTCCAACTTCAGCCTTAAACAGTCCTGTCCTCCTCAGACAGCCCCCACCTCCAGCCTTTAGCTGTAAATACTTACTGTTTTACAGCTAATGCTTGCCACCCCTCAAAATTAAGTCTTTTGATATGCATTTACATCCCTCCCTAACCATGTCCTCATCACCCTTCCCAAACTCAGCCTCATCTCCAGGCCTAGAACCTCTCCCTAGGTGAGGGACTGTCCTCGGGTAGGAGTGCTGACAGACCTGTGCATGAGCCCAGCTGCATAGCCCGTGCTAATCCCAGCCCAGCTCTAGCCTTTAAACCCACTGGGGCTTTGGTACTGGAGGCCCAGTTACAGTAACCCCTGTGGCCGTTCCGCTTCCAGGCCATCTGTGAGTTGTGATCCCCCACCCTACACCACTTTGGTGAGAAATGCAATCCTTTCTTACAATAAAGTTTTCATTTTATGTCTAAATTAAAGCATTCAGAGAAAACGTGTAGCAATTATATCAAGACAGACATGACAGGCACCAACATTAGTCTTTCATTACACACTTTTCATGCCTTCTCTCCACAGATTTCTTTGAGGCAACTCTGACTCCTTTTCTCACAGGCAGCTCCACACAGCCCCGACTCCTCCTCTCCTCTGTACGACTGGCTAAACCCCAGCCTGTCCCTTCCCCAGCCACCTGAGCCTGTCTGTCCCACACACAGCATCCTCTCACCTTGTCCATCCCTTGCACGGCCACGTGTCCCTTCCTCCTCGCAGCACAGCCAGCAGGCTCCAGCCCACACTGCAGCAGGCTCTGCACCTCCAGCTGGAGCTGTGCTTAGTGAAACTGGCAGCCAGCTGACCCACGCTTTTATAACAACCAGCCTCACTGGGCAGGCAAGGCTGTTTCCACTCCTTGCTAAGCAGTACAGCTGTAACTCGTTGGCAACTAGTGCCTTCTGCACTATCCTTACAAACTATTCTCCTACAGAAATGGACCGGAATTCCGCGGGGATTTTCCGGGGATTCCGGGGGGATTTTCTCGGGAATTCCGGGGGGATTTTGTCGGGGATTCCGGGGGGATTTTCTGGGGGATTCCGGGGGGATTTTATCGGGGGTTCCTGGGGGATATTCCCGGGGATTCCGGGGGGATTTTATCGGGGATTCTGGGCATATTTTCTCGCGGATTCCGGGGGGATTTTCTCAGGGATTCCGGGGAGATTTTATCGGGGATTCCGGGGGGATTTTTCCCGGGAAATCCGGGGGGATTTTCCCCGCGATTCCAGGGGGATTTTCCAGGGGATTCCGGGCATATTTTCTCGGGGATTCCTGGGGGATTTTCCAGGGGATTCCATGGGGATTATCCAGGGGATTCCAGGGGGATTTTATCGGGGATACCTGGGGGATTTTCCAGGGGATTCCTGGGGGATTTTCCCGGGGATTCCGGGGGGATTTTCACGGGGATTCCGGGGCGATTTTCTCAGGGAATTCCGGGGGATTTTCTCGGGAATTCCGGGAGGATTTTCAGGAGTATTCCGGGGGGATTTTCCCGAGTATTCCGGGGGGATTTTTTCGGGGAGTCCGGGGGGATTTTCCCGGGGATTCCGAGGGGATATTCCCGGGGAATTCCGGGGGGATTTTCTCCGGGATTCCGGGGGGATTTTCCAGGGGTTTCAGCGAGGAATTTCCCGGGGAATTCCCGGTGGATTTTCCCGGGAAATTCCGGGGTGATTTTTTCGGGGAGTCCGGAGGGATTTTACGAGGGATTCCGGGGAGATATTCCCGGGGAATTCCGGGGGATTATCCCGGGGATTCCGGGGGGATTTTCTCGGCGATACCGGGGGGATATTCTCGGGGATTCCGGGATGATTTTCCCGGGGAATTCCAGGGGATTATTCCGGCGATTCCGGGGGGATTTTCTCGGCGATACCGGGGGGATTTTCCAGGAGATGCCGGGGGGATTATCCCGGGGAATTCTAGGGGATTTTCTCGGGGATTCCGGGGGGATTTTCCCGGGAATTCCGGGGGGATTTTCCAGGGGATTTCGTGGGGATTATGCCGGGGAGTCTGGGGCTATTTTCGCGGGGATTCCGGGAGGTTTTTCTCGGGGATTCCGGGGGGATTTTCCCGCGGAATTCCGGGGGGATTTTCTCGGGGATTCCGGCTGGATTTTCCAGGGGATTCCGGGCATATTTTCTCGGGGATTCCGGGGCGATTATCCCGGGGGATTCCGGGGGGATTTTCTCGGGGATTCCGGGGGCATTTTCCCGGGGATTCCGCAGGGATATTCCCGCGGAATTCCGGGGGGATTTTCTCGGGGAGTCCGGGGAGATTTGCCCGGGGATTCCGGGGGGATTTTCCGGGGGGATTTTCCGTAACCTAACTAACCATAGACCTAACCCTAACCCTAACCCTGACCCTAAACATAACCCTAAACCAAATAACCCTAACCCTAACCCTAAACCAACTAACCCTAACACTAACCATAAGCCTAACCTTTACCAAAATAACCCTAACCATAACCCTAACCCAACTAACCATAACCCTAACCGTAACCCTAACCCTAACCCTGACCCTAAACCTAACCCTAAACCAAATAACCCTAACCCTAACCCTAAACCAACTAGCCCTAACACTAACCCTAACCTTTACCAAAATAACCCTAACCATAACCCTAACCCTAACTCTAACCCTAACCCTATGCCTAACCCTAACCCTAACCCAAGTAACCCTAACACTAACCGAAATAACCCTAACCATAACCAACTAACCCTAACGCTAACCCTAACCCTAACAGAAATAGCCCTAACACTAACCCAAATAACCATAACCCTAACCCTAAACTAACTAACTCTAACCATAACACAAACCCTAACCCTAACCCTAGCCCAAATAACCCTAACCCTAACCCTGACCCTAAACCTAACCCTAAACCTAATAACCCTAACCCTAAACCAACTAGCCCTAACACTAACCATAAGCCTAACCTTTACCAAAATAACCCTAAGCATAACCCTAACCCAACTAACCCTAAACCAAATAACCCTAACCCTAAACCAACTAGCCCTAACACTAACCATAAGCCTAACCTTTACCAAAATAACCCTAACCATAACCCTAACCCAACTAACCATAACCCTAACCCTAGACCAAATAACCCTAACCATAACCCTGACAATAAACCTAACCCTAAACCAAATAACCCTAACCCTAAACCAACTAGCCCTAACACTAACCATAAGCCTAACCTTTACCAAAATAACCCTAACCATAACCCTAACCCAACTAACCATAACCCTAACCCTAACTCTAACCCTAACCCTAGCCCAAATAACCCTAACCCTAACCCTAACCCTGACAATAAACCTAACCCTAAACCAAATAACCCTAACCCTAAACCAACTAGCCCTAACACTAACACTAAGCCTAACCTTTACCAAAATAACCCTAACCATAACCCTAACTAACCATAGACCTAACTATAACCTGAACCCTAACCCTAACCCTAACCCTAGCCCAAATAACCCTAACCCTAACCCTAGGCCAAATAACCCTAACCCTAACAGTAACCCTGACCCTAAACCTAACCCTAAACCAAATAACCCTAACCCTAACCCTAACCCAACTAACCCTAACACTAACCCTAAGCCTAACCTTTACCAAAATAACCCTAACCATAACCCTAACCCAACTAACCATAACCCTTTGCCTAACCCTAACCATAAACCTAGCCCAAATAACCCTAACCCTAACCCTGACCTTAAACCTAACCCTAAACCAAATAACCCTAACCCTAACCCTAAACCAACTAGCCCTAACACTAACCCTAAGCCTAACCTTTACCAAAATAACCCTAACCATAACCCAAACCCAACTAACCATAACCCTATGCCTAACCCTAACCCTAACTGAAGTAACCCTAACAGTAACCGAAATAACCCTAACCATAACCAACTAACCCTACCCATAACGCAACTAACCCTAACCCTAACAGAAATGGCCCTATCACTAACCCAAATAACCATAACCCTAACCTTAAACTAACTAACTCTAACCATAACACAAACCCTAACCCTGACCCTAAACCTAACCCTAAACCAAACAACCCTAACACTAACCCTAAGCCTACCCTTTACCAAAATAACCCTGACCATAACCCTAACCCAACTAAACCTAAACCTAAACCTAACCCTAAGCCAAATAACCCTAACCCTAAACCAACTAGCCCTAACACTAACCATAAGGCTAACCTTTACCAAAATAACCCTAACCATAACCCTAACCCAACTAACCCTAACCCTAGCCCAAATAACCCTAACCCTAACCCTGACCCTAAACCTAACCCTAACCCAAATAACCCTAACCCTAAACCAACTAGCCCTAACACTAGCCCTAAGCCTAACCTTTACCAAAATAACCCTAACCATAACCCTAACTCTAACCCTAACCCTATGCCTAACCCTAACCCTAACCGAAGTAACCCTAACACTAACCGAAATAACCCTAACCATAACCAACTAACCCTACCCATAACGCAACTAACCCTAACCCTAACAGAAATAGCCCTAACACTAACCCAAATAACCATAACCCTAACCTTGACCCTAAACCTAACCCTAAACCTAATAACCCTAACCCTAACCCTAAAACAACTAGCCCTAACACTAACCCTAAGCCTAACCTTTACCAAAATAACCCTAACCATAACCCTAACCCAACTAACCCTAAACCAAATAACCCTAACCCTAACCCTAGGCCAAATAACCCTAACCCTAACCCTAACCCTGACCCTAAACCTAACCCTAAACCAAATAACCCTAACCCTAACCCTAAACCAACTAGCCCTAACACTAACCATAAGCCTAACCTTTACCAAAATAACCCTAACCATAACCCTAACCCAACTAACCATAACCCTAACCCTAACCCTAGACCAAATAACCCTAACCATAACCCTGACACTAAACCTAACCCTAAACCAAATAACCCTAACCCTAACCCTAAACCAACTAGCCCTTACACTAACCATAAGCCTAACCTTTACCAAAATAACCCTAACCATAACCCTAACCCAACTAACCATAACCCTAACCCTAACCCTAACTCTAACCCTAACCCTAGCCCAAATAACCCTAACCCTAACCCTAACCCTGACAATAAACCTAACCCTAAACCAAATAGCCCTAACCCTAAACCAACTAGCCCTAACACTAACCCTAAGCCTAACCTTTACCAAAATAACCCTAACCATAACCCTAACTAACCATAGACCTAACTATAACCCGAACCCTAACCCTAACCCTAACCCTAGCCCAAATAACCCTAACCCTAACCCTAGGCCAAATAACCCTAACCCTAACAGTAACCCTGACCCTAAACCTAACCCTAAACCAAATAACCCTAACCCTAACCCAACTAACCCTAACACTAACCCTAAGCCTAACCTTTACCAAAATAACCCTAACCATAACCCTAACCCAACTAACCCTAACCCTAGCCCAAATAACCCTAACCCTAACCCTGACCCTAAACCTAACCCTAACCCAAATAACCCTAACCCTAAACCAACTAGCCCTAACACTAGCCCTAAGCCTAACCTTTACCAAAATAACCCTAACCATAACCCTAACCCTAACTCTAACCCTAACCCTATGCCTAACCCTAACCCTAACCGAAGTAACCCTAACACTAACCGAAATAACCCTAACCATAACCAACTAACCCTACCCATAACGCAACTAACCCTAACCCTAACAGAAATAGCCCTAACACTAACCCAAATAACCATAACCCTAACCTTGACCCTAAACCTAACCCTAAACCTAATAACCCTAACCCTAACCCTAAAACAACTAGCCCTAACACTAACCCTAAGCCTAACCTTTACCAAAATAACCCTAACCATAACCCTAACCCAACTAACCCTAAACCAAATAACCCTAACCCTAACCCTAGGCCAAATAACGCTAACCCTAACCCTAACCCTGACCCTAAACCTAACCCTAAACCAAATAACCCTAACCCTAAACCAACTAGCCCTAACACTAACCATAAGCCTAACCTTTACCAAAATAACCCTAACCATAACCCTAACCCAACTAACCATAACCCTAACCCTAACCCTAGACCAAATAACCCTAACCATAACCCTGACACTAAACCTAACCCTAAACCAAATAACCCTAACCCTAAACCAACTAGCCCTAACACTAACCATAAGCCTAACCTTTACCAAAATAACCCTAACCATAACCCTAACCCAACTAACCATAACCCTAACCCTAACCCTAACCCTAGCCCAAATAACCCTAACCCTAACCCTGACAATAAACCTAACCCTAAACCAAATAACCCTAACCCTAAACCAACTAGCCCTAACACTAACCCTAAGCCTAACCTTTACCAAAATAACCCTAACCATAACCCTAACTAACCATAGACCTAACTATAACCCGAACCCTAACCCTAACCCTAACCCTAGCCCAAATAACCCTAACCCTAACCCTAGGCCAAATAACCCTAACCCTAACAGTAACCCTGACCCTAAACCTAACCCTAAACCAAATAACCCTAACCCTAACCCAACTAACCCTAACACTAACCCTAAGCCTAACCTTTACCAAAATAACCCTAACCATAACCCTAACCCAACTAACCATAACCCTTTGCCTAACCCTAACCATAAACCTAGCCCAAATAACCCTAACCCTAACCCTGACCTTAAACCTAACCCTAAACCAAATAACCCTAACCCTAACCCTAAACCAACTAGCCCTAACACTAACCCTAAGCCTAACCTTTACCAAAATAACCCTAACCATAACCCTAACCCAACTAACCATAACCCTTTGCCTAACCCTAACCATAAACCTAGCCCAAATAACCCTAACCCTGACCTTAAACCTAACCCTAAACCAAATAACCCTAACCCTAAACCAACTAGCCCTAACACTAACCCTAAGCCTAACCTTTACCAAAATAACCCTAACCATAACTCTAACCCAACTAACCATAACCCTATGCCTAACCCTAACCCTAACCGAAGTAACCCTAACAGTAACCGAAATAACCCTAACCATAACCAACTAACCCTACCCATAACGCAACTAACCCTAACCCTAACAGAAATGGCCCTATCACTAACCCAAATAACCATAACCCTAACCTTAAACTAACTAACTCTAACCATAACACAAACCCTAACCCTAACCCTAGCCCAAATAAATCTAACCATAACCCTGACCCTAAACCTAACCCTAAACCAAATAACCCTAACACTAACCCTAAGCCTACCCTTTACCAAAATAACCCTGACCATAACCCTAACCCAACTAAACCTAAACCTAACCCTAGCCCAAATAACCCTAACCCTAACCCTGATCCAGACCCTAAACCTAACCCTAACCCAAATAACCCTAACCCTAAACCAACTAGCCCTAACACTAACCCTAAGGCTAACCTTTACCAAAATAACCCTAACCATAACCCCAACCCAACTAACCCTAACCCTAGCCCAAATAACCCTAACCCTAACCCAAATAACCCTAACCCTAAACCAACTAGCCCTAACACTAGCCCTAAGCCTAACCTTTACCAAAATAACCCTAACCATAACCCTAACCCACCTAACCCTAACCCTAACCCTCGCCCAAATAACCCTAACCCTAACCCTCACCCTAAACCTAACCCTAAACCAAATAACCCTAACCCAACTAACCCTAACACTAACCCTAACTCTAACCTTAACCCAAATAACCCTAACCCTTACCCTAAACCCACTAACCATAACCCTAACCGAACTAACCCTAACCGTAACCCAAATATCCCTAACCCTAACACAAATCCTAACCCTAAACCTAACCCTAACCCTACCCTCTACCCATACCCTAACCCGTACGCTAACCCTAAACCATACCCTAACCCGTACGCTAACTCTCACCGGTACCCTAAGCCGTACCCGTACCCTAACCCGTACCCTAACACTAACCTGTACCCTTACCCATACCCTAACTATAACCCCAACCCTAACCTTTACCCCTTACCCCAACCCCAAGACGGAGACTAAGCCCAAGTCTAAGTCCAACCCCAAACCCTAACCTGGGCACCTCATCCCCCCAGCTCCCATGACCCATTAGGCCCCTGGCCTCTGAACCCCTGGCCCATGGGTCCACTGTCCCCCTAGCCCCCAAGTCCCGTTGCCGCAAGGCCCCATGACCACCTGGCCCTGCTGACCTGTGAGCCACCTTGCCCTAGGATGCCCAGGCCCCCTAAAGCACTGACTGTCTGGCCTCTGGTCCCCCCCGGCCCCCTAGCCCCCATGCCCCTGACCCAGACCCACCTCCAATACCCCACGCCTGCACCAATTTCGGCACACAGATCTCCCCATCCGGATGACACCCCTACAGCGTCTACCCCGATAACGGCTTCAAACCCGGCACGAGCAACTTCAGAGTCAATAATTTCAGACACCCCTTTTGCCCCAGCCCCTGTGATTTCAGCTCTTTTTCAAACCACAAGCTTTATTCAACTGCCAGCTCTGCTCTTCTGACTTCACCTGAGCCTTTCTCCATCTCTGCAAGAGCAATCTTCTCCACCTTCAATGCACAGCATCTGTGTCTTGGCTCCAGCCCCGCACCAATTCACCTCCCGCCCCAGAGCCTCGAAGCCTGCCCCGGTACATATCCCGCTCCCATGGATATTTCACCTCCGGCCCTACGGTCCCCCCTCCTATTACGGCCCTTCGTGTCCCCGTTCCATGCGCTGGCACGCGACCCAGACCCACCTTCAACAGCCCGGACCTGTGCCAATCTTGGCGCACGGATCGCCCCGTCTCGATGGCACCCCTATGGCGTCTACCCCGATAACGGCTTCAAACCCGGCACGAGCAACTTCAGAGTCAATAATTTCAGACACCCCTTTTGCCCCAGCCCCTGTGATTTCAGCTCTTTTTCAAACCACAAGCTTTATTCAACTGCCAGCTCTGCTCTTCTGACTTCACCTGAGCCTTTCTCCATCTCTGCAAGAGCAATCTTCTCCACCTTCAATGCACAGCATCTGTGTCTTGGCTCCAGCCCCGCACCAATTCAGCTCCCGCCCCAGAGCCTCGAAGCCTGCCCCCGGTACATATCCCGCTCCCATGGATATTTCACCTCCGGCCCTACGGTCCCCCCTCCTATTACGGCCCTTCGTGTCCCCGTTCCATGCGCTGGCACGCGACCCAGACCCACCTTCAACAGCCCGGACCTGTGCCAATCTTGGCGCACGGATCGCCCCGTCTCGATGGCACCCCTATGGCGTCTACCCCGATAACGGCTTCAAACCCGGCACGAGCAACTTCAGAGTCAATAATTTCAGACACCCCTTTTGCCCCAGCCCCTGTGATTTCAGCTCTTTTTCAAACCACAAGCTTTATTCAACTGCCAGCTCTGCTCTTCTGACTTCACCTGAGCCTTTCTCCATCTCTGCAAGAGCAATCTTCTCCACCTTCAATGCACAGCATCTGTGTCTTGGCTCCAGCCCCGCACCAATTCACCTCCCGCCCCAGAGCCTCGAAGCCTGCCCCAGTCCGTATCCCGCTCCTACGGCGATTTCACCTCCATCCCTTCTAACCCGGCACGAGCGATTTCAGAGTCAATCAGTTCAGACACCCCTTTTAGCCCACCCCCTGTGATTTCAGCTCTTTTTCAAACCACAAGCTTTATTCAACTGCCAGTTCTTCTGCTTCGCTTCTGGATCCACATTGCTCCGGCTGTGCCATGTAATGGTCTTTCTGCTTTCCACGGCAGGATATTTTTTTTACCTCTACCTCTCTGTGGTTTGAGCACCTCCTGAACTCATATTTCAGCCAC
Source organism: Sturnus vulgaris (assembly GCF_052056855.1). Lineage (NCBI taxonomy): Eukaryota > Metazoa > Chordata > Aves > Passeriformes > Sturnidae > Sturnus > Sturnus vulgaris. The sequence goes on from NC_142275.1 coordinate 29,877, forward strand.
AATCTGAGAATCCTTACCCCATTAACATCTCTAGACTCCCTTTCATATCCCTTAGTGATTTAATATCCAGCCACACACATACCATCGTGCCTCCATATGCCCTAACACAGCCCCAAAGCAGTTATGTTTTCAAACCTTACCGTATTTCTCCAGCTCTGCTTCCTCAGCTCCAGCCTCTCAGTTTCAGTCTAAGAAAGAAGAAAACGCGATTAAATCATATAAAGCTTAGAGATAAGAAAAACATAAAAAAGCACCTTTATTCCCAATACTTGAAACCATATAAATTGCCTCACTGGAGTCCCCCAGACCCAGTAGCCGCCCCCCCTACACGCCACGCCGGGCCCCAGCGGCCGCGCTCCGCCGCGGGCCCCGCCCCTCGGCTGCGCTCCACCCCGCGCCGCTCCGCCCGGCCCGGCCCTGCCGCCCCCCCCCCCCCCCGCGCCGCCCGGCCCGGCCCTGCCGCCCCCCCCCCCCCCCCCGCGCCGCCCGGCCCGGCCCTGCCGTCCCCCCCCCCCCCCCCCCCCGCGCCGCCCGGCCCGGCCCTGCCGCCCCCCCCCCCCCCCCCCGCGCCGCCCGGCCCGGCCCTGCCGCCCCCCCCCCCCCCTCGCGCCGCCCGGCCCGGCCCTGCCGCCACCGCCCCCCCCGCGCCGCCCGGCCCGGCCCCGCCACCTCCCCCTGGGCCCCGCCCCCCCCACCACCACGCCCCGCAGCTCCGCTCGGGCCTGCCCGCCGACCCACCCCGGGCCCCGCGCCGCGCCGGCCGGGCCCCGGCGCCACCCCTAACCGCCGCCCGCCCCCCTCAGATCCCGCCCTTACCTCTTCCGCCGCCGCCTCCGCAGTGCCCCGACCCTGCGAAATACACGCTATTTATGGCCAGGCCAGCCAATCAGAGCCCGAGGCAGTTCCGGCCCGCCTATCAGAACCCCCCATTCCCGCCACGTTCGGCTCCACCCCCATCAGTGCCGTCACCGTGTCCCCGCCCACTGTCCCCGCCTCCTCCCCACTCTCCGCCCCCGCCGGGCCGCCAGGGACCGCCCCTAACAGTAAATATGGCGGCGCCCGTCCGGTCACGTGATACCGGACAAATATGGCGGCCCGCATGAAGTTCTGCTCGCCGGCGTTATGATCTGCGGGGATGTGCTGTCGAGGTCCCGCGGGGGGGTGGGCCGGCCGGCTGACGCGGCGGTGAGCGGCGGTGTTGCGGACGGGTGACCCGGGGGACGCTCGGGTCCCGCGGGGGGGCGAGACGCCGTGGGGCGTTGACGAGATGATGCCAAGAGGCGGGCCGCGGCGCCGAAGTTCGGGGCGGGAGGGACAGCGACGGCGGAGACGCGACGAAGTCGGGCGGAGGGCGGACCCGGTGCCGCGCGGGGGGGCGTGGGCGGCATCGGGACCGGCATGGCCGCGGCTAGCAGGGGACGCGGCGATACCGACACTGGCACGGGGTCCGGCGCTGCTCTCCTGCTCCGCCGCCAGGCGGCGCTGCGCTGCCGTCCTGCCGGGGCTCTGGTCACGCTCCTGCTAATCAATAATCCTAATCCATAATTTGGGGTTGGTTTTTTTTTGGATCGTGACACTTGGCACAGGAGGGACATTGCCGGCACAGCCCCTCCCCTGCAGAGCCCAGGGAAAAGACGTGGTCGCTGCCTTTTTTCCTTAGGAGCTCTCTGTGCATTTTGTCTTTCACTGTGTGTGACCACCTCCTTTCAAGGGCAAACTCGGCTGTCTTCCTGACTCACAGCTGCTTTTATTGCTAAGTTTTCTTTGAAAGAGACATGAGCAGCTGGAACACCGAGCTTGGATGTTGCTGCTCTGCTGGAGAGAGGGGACTGGGGTGTGGAAGGAGTGAAGAACCCCCCAGGCAGTGTGGCGCTGCAGCTCTTACTCGGACTGAGCCTCGTTTGTGGAAATTGATGCTGTTCTGTGCTTCACTAGAAAACCGGTATTTTTTCTTTCCTTCGGGTTATATTTTACTTGTGCATGAATTCAGCTGTGTAATTGCATTCAAGTGTGCAGCCAGTGTGGCCACCTCTGTTTTCCTTTCATTCCTCGGGCAGTAGCAACTGCAGAACCCTATTCCAGGTGGCAATGATTTCTATATTTCAATAACATATTTGTTCTTGATGCAGCACAGCAAGATAGCAGCCATGAGTTTCTAGAAGGGTGTAGGGGTGAGAGGCTGCAGGGCCGGAAGAGCAGCGGTCATATCAGCAGGAGAAGGCTTTCTTACTTCTATTTGTTGCATATCGGGCATAGGTAAGTGCAATGGGAGTGTTCTGTGGCTGCAACAATAGCCTTTAATGCATTAAAAAGTAAAAGCCTTGTGTAGAAAGTGGGGGGAAACAACAGAGATTTAAAGACTAAAGATTTAAGTGACTAACATAAGTAGATGCAATAAAAGGTTAAACAAGGAATGCTAATGGGTAATACTGAGCGATATATCCTTAGACAAAATATTCCTGCTTTATTTTATGCTTGTGCACTTGGACTTTTTTAGGACTGGCTTTGTATTTAAACATTGCCTGATATGCGGCGTGTGTGACTTCGTTACTTACATGCTAAAAAGCAGAGGTTTAGTATCTTCGGTTTTTTAAGGGGAATAATGCCATGTTTATCACATTGTCTGTATTCTTAATTTTCCTCTTTTGTATTTTTTGTTTGCTTGCATATTCTCTGAAAGGTGGAGGGAAGCCAGATGAATTGAAAAAGAATCCAATCTATCTAAGGCTCGATTCTCAAGTAATATTTACATCCCTGAAGAAGCCTAGAAATACATAGTGGGATTTTTAAAAATGCACAGAAAATTCTGACCATGCTGTTTGCAGAGCTGATGAAGTAATGCTTAAATGCTTATTAGTAATTAATTCATTATTAAATAAATGTATTTATTTTCTTTTTTCCATTACAGTCCATTCTTTTCCTGGCTCATTTAGCCCTGGACTGTGCTTGTATCCAGCCTTACTATGGCTAGATGCTTCGTCTCTGAGAGGCCAAGTGCAGCAACAGCAGGAGGGAGGGAGCAGAGCTGTCTTCTCAAGGGAGTACGGGCGGGAACAAATCTCACTGAAGGAAGTTTCTCAAGATGCTCTGGCTGATGAATTAACTAACGTAGCTCAGAATGAAAGTTGATTTGGAGTCTGAGGTGCTGGTGGTGTGGGGTTTTTTTACCAAATCTTTTTCTCTTTGATTTTAGTTTGAACGGTTCATACCAAATGCAGATGAGATTCCTGTCAACTAACTCTAGTTATCTTAATTCTAAGTGCTCATTTTCAGCTAATTGTCTAGACACTCTCTATCATCAGCGAAGAAATAGAGGCACTTCAGGCGTGATTAATCCCATCCTAAAATAGGTGTCTAAGCTGGGATGAATTGGAAGTAGTCTTCCTCCACCAAATAGCAGGAGAGCGCTGACAACTGGTTAGACAAAGAGGAGCTAAAGACAGGTGAGATGGTCCCCCTCTTTTCTCTCTTGGTGGTTTCACTGACTTAGGAACCGAGTTAGATTTTTCAGTATTTGTGGAATAGTTTGATTGTGTGAAATAGATGCTGGTATCCAATCCACCAGATTCGAGAGTGTGTGAGGCAGAAAATCATGTACCCAGTTTCACTGGTCCTGTGCATGGACAGCCTGTGCTTTGTTAGTGTTTGTCAAATGGTAGCTGAAAAAACAAAATCTGGTGCATAAAGCGTGGCTCATATTCCGGGCTGGGATCAGCCTAGAGATCAGCAGCTACCCACAGGGAAGGCTCCACTTGGTTACTGCTCTGTACAAACAATCTCGCAGTGACACTTGAAAGCTGTCCTCTCTCTCATTTGTTTTCTGAAATGTTAATGAATGAAATAAATATTCTAAATTAAAAACAAATTAAACGCACAGTGTGTGTGCAGCGTAACTCAAAAGTAACTGGAATGGAAGGCATTTCAAGCCGGCAGAAGTATTAGTTCAATGGCATATAAACGGTTTTCTCAATAAAATTCAGAATTCATATCCATTAGAACTTTAATGAAGGTTGAAACTTCCCTCAATAAAGAGAGTAATTAATAACACTTTTTACAGTAGGAATCCTGTACTTTTTATTCCCATGCATTTTTTTGTGTGTGAAATGATGTGAATATGCCATTTAACATTAAATTAGCAAAAATGTTTCTATTTCGAGGTATACTTTGTAATGGAAACAAACCAACTGAAGGCAGTTATTGAACTTTCATTTGCCTCTCCAGAACTAAGGTTCTGCTGAATGTTTTTCGTAATTGGACAATAATGTTTTTCGGACAACAGTGAACCCTTCACTGAGGAAGTGTGGACAAAACAGCCATTTCTGTGAAATGAAACAGCTCACCTCTATGAAAATTTGCTTAAAATTTAAAGGAACTTAAAGGTTTTTAAGCCTGCCCTGATTCTGGGCTGAGATAGGAGAAAATAATGCCGTCAGATTCTCATTAAGGTCTGCCCATCTCTGAAATATTTCCCCTGGATTTTGGTAGCAATTTAAGTATGCCAGTGGAAAAAATTACTGAGTTTCTATGATGTGTTTTGGTTCTTGAGCTACTCATTGTTTTTTCTCTTCCCTTTGTTACTGTAGTTAAGGAAAGGAATACCCAAGGACGGGAGTTTCTCCTAGATTGTATCAGAGCTATCTCTTATTCATATTTATTATACTTACATATATTATTATACTTATTATGCTTACATTTTACTGATATCATCTTAACATAAGAACTGCAAATCCTTAAAATCCCCTGCTCAGTAGGCACAGAAGTCTGTGCTGCAAGACCACGTTTCCTTGCTTGCTGTATGTTATAGTGGAAACAGGCCAATCAGTTAACTGCATAATTGTCTGATTATGGTGCACAATGCAGCATCTTTTCTCATCTAGTTGTTCCTTCAACTGTACCAGACAAGATGCTGTAGATGTTTAAAAAACAGAAGATTCTTCTGTTTTACTTTCATTAGGACATAACTTTTGCTAGCATTCTGATATTTATTGTTCTTTAATTAAGGCGGTTTCTTTCTCTTACCAGACTGTGACTATAAAGACATACACATCATGGGTTATCTTTTTCATCCTTTTAATAATAATAATAATAATAATAATAATAATAATAATAATAATAATAATAATAATAATAATAACATTGTTGCCATTACTTTTCCATTTATTATCGTGACAGATTTTTACAAAGGATTTTAACAAGCAGATTTCTGGAGTTCTTAATGGGGTTGGAAGAATAGCCTATGCATGTCATTGTACATGCATGGTGGAATGATGAACATAAATCACATACCCCCACACACACACAGAGAAAACAAGGCACTGGTAAGACTGTACAAGTAATAAATGACCGAGAGGTTGTTGATACAATAAAAACTGAGCTTCTAGTGTCAGCAGCCATCTCCAGAGCCTAAAGCTGTGCGTGGCTCTGGGGCTCTCTGTCCCTCTTTCCGTAGGTGTTGGAGCCCACGTTGGTGGGCGGGTAAAGGGCCCCGGAGCTGCCGCTGGAGCGCACCAGGAAATCGGCCAAGGGCTGCGTCACACACGTGGCCGTGTTGCATCTCCTCTTCTCCAGCTGGTGACTGCCAAGGTGAAACAAAGACAGCCAGCAGTAAGTCAAACGATGAGCCATCGAGTGTGCCACTTCTCATAGTCATTTGAGCTCTGCTAATGTGGGAGTTCTTTTAATATGTGCACAAATACAGGAACATTAGAATCTTCCCACCACCTACTTTGTTCCTGAAAAAAATCCTTGTGCTGGGTGCTATTATCAGTTTTAATGATGGAGGTTATTCAAATGCAGAGACATGAACTGTCATATGTCGTTTTTATTGATATCCTGCACAGCAGTTTATGACATTTAGAAGACCTGTAATGATAGTATAGGTGAGACACAAAGTGAAAGCAATGATTAAATGTTTAACTTTCAGCTGAACTTCTAAATCTATTTAGAGCTCTTGCTGATATCATGAGGATTACTAACATAATGATGATCACTAACATTTATTCAGTTCTCATGTTTTCACAGAATTACATCCTGCTCTCACTGAAGTGAGTGGTAATATTCCAGTCCACAGCAAGTGGATTAAACCCAAAGACTCTTTCTCCCATCTGCACCACATATCATGAGAAGTAGCAGGCATTGCCAGCTTCTGCCAACTGCAGAATCACTTAGGATGGTCTTTTGCTCTGTCTCTCTTCCCACTTAGCTCTGACTAAACAGAGGTTTCACCTAAAAAAAAAACCTGCCACATCTCTTTTGAAACACCAGCAAATTGAAAGTTCTGTTGTGGTGAGAGAAAATCCTTTGCTGAATGATACTTTAAAGAGTGTCCGAGGAAGGATCCGTATCTAGAAATAACATTTTATGATCTGAACCGACAGATCATTTACAGAACTCCACGTAAAACCTATGTAGCACGAGGGTTTTTTTTAAATTGCAATGTAATGGTTAGCTTGGGTTTTCAGACTTGTTTCTTAGATTACTGTGTTCTTCCTTCAAACAGAAATACTTGCTCGCAGAGATTGCCTACTGAGTTGTTGCATATTTTCTTGGACTTCTTCATGCTGATATGGCATGAATTAGATATCACTTTGTGGCTAAAATTTACTGTGAAGAGCAGCTATATCCCAGTTTCAAACTCTGAGCAGTTACCAATGTGTTCCTTTGCTTACTGATTATTAAATCTATCATCTAAAATGTCATATAACCTTTTGAAGTTATTTGTATTGATCTAATAATACAAGAGGAAAGGCAGCTATGAAAGGAATGTCTGTCTTATACAGGTTCTTGATTAGTAGATAGGCAGCAGTTCTTAAGCAATTAATATTTTAAATGTGTAATTGCATTACAAGAAAATTGTTGCATAGGGCTTTATATAACCTCCCATTGACTTTCATGGATATTTCTTTTGGTTTTATTCAAGTCCTTACCACACAAGGTTCAAATAGCAACTGGTTCTCACAGAGGTCCTGAAATTGAATTTATAAATAACAATATATTTCAGACAAGTGAAATTCTCTCAGAATCAATTTCTTCTTTTCCTTCTTCTTATGATTAATATTTAATTATGTGATTTTAAAATTGCTTAATTACTGAAAGCATTTTTACCATAAAATAATTCCATTCCAGTAGAGCTGCAGTATTATTAAGAAGGGTATGTTTTCTTTTCTTTCCCCCCCAGGCTTGGAAATCTGATGAACTTTTTAAAAAGGAAGGCGCTTGCAAAATGCACCTTTCTTCACAAGGTAATGTAGAGTTTGCAGCCTCTTTAATTTAAGAAAGTTTATAATCGTAAAATGATCAAATGATTTGAAACAAAGTCCCTGGATTTCACTTTCGACCCTAAATGCTTTGATCTTTTTGTTACAGAAAAGCTGATCTTTATGCTTATAGGAAAGCTCTGTTTAGTAGAAGGATATTTTAATATCTTTTTTTTTTTTTTTCCTGAGGAAAAAAAGCAGAAGCAAAGTCTCTCAAATAGCAGGATATCACTGGAACAAAGTTTGCTTCATGATTCAATCTGATATGGCTGGAAGAAACAAGGAAAATCAATACCTTTTTGTCTTTGCTGGTGGTTGTTCTGGCATTTCCTCACTGAGTCCTGAGAGTGTATTGTGTGACATTACAGGCAACATCCATCCTTGTCTCTTGGAAGTACCATCAGATAGATCATCAGCCAGAGACAGTAATCTCTGAACAACAATAAAACAGTGAGCTTGAATAACTCTATTTTTATATTATTTAAGACATGAAAGCAAAAGCAACTCATGCAATAATCTGAACACCTTTTTCCCTAAAAAGAAATAAACATGATTATTTGTCACTCACCCCTCAATAGGTGTAGCTTCCAAACAGCTCAGAGTGACAGAAAGTGCAATGAAGAAAACTGACAACTTCAGGTTGTGCATCTTCCCTTCCAAACTTTCTGAAAAGAACAGTGATTCAAAACTGAAAGCTAACCCAAATACTCTTCAGCACATCCTATCACCGATGCCCATTCTGTCCTAAATCAAGAGCAATTAGTCTTTTTCACAAGCTAGAGTGAGAAAAATGATCCCTTCAAGTTTAGTGACACAATTCAGTTTCAGAAATATAGCTCTCAGCAGTAAATGCTCATTTTCCATCCAGTAGTTTCAATCCTATCCCTTATCTCTGATTTGCGTTTCCTGACATATCCCAGTCTCAAATTCTGGTCCCCAGTGCAGTTTACTTTAAAGCTGTCTTAGTCTTTTCCTGAAAAAATGCTCTTGATTAATAATAGGGGATATAGTGCTTTTCTAAAGGCGCATCTTTTGCACTGCAGGGAAAGTAAGAAAAAAGGCAAAGTATTTACCTTTTTGTGGTCACAGATCTAACTGGAGAAGCCAGCAAGCCCTCTTGGTTAGCAGGAAGTGTGCATGCAACAATTCCACGCTTGCATCTGGCTCTGGAGTATCCTTCTCCCTCTTCCTTTCTGGCAAGTCTCACGACTCTTATATATCCTCGACACCTTTCTCAGCTCTGACATCAGGCAGCACAGAGAGACTGTCGTTAATTCCAATCCCTACAGACAGAAAGTGCCCCAGAGAGGAGCAGAGGCAGGTGGGTCATTATTGCACTAGTACATCAGTAAATATTCTCCTGCTGTATGCAGAATGCCCTCGTGAAGGTACTGCAAGAGCATATTGCACATCAGAAATGTAGCCTCAATTTTACAGCTCTGATAAGCTGCTGTGGTTATATTCCCTGTGGGTGTTTTCGTGGGCTAAATAAGGTAACAAAAGTCACAAAGAAAGCCAGAGCAAATGAAACGCCAGGCCACTGGTAATTGAATACAAGAAAACATGTCTCAGAAAAGATGGAAAAGTTAAAGTTGTGGAGGTTTGCTGTACAATATAGATAGAAAGCAAAGGTATCTGAAGGGATAAAAGCTGTATGATGAATAAGAAAAGAGTGAAAGTTATTTAAATTGACAGATAGAGTTCTCATTCAGGGTAACATGGTAGAAATCATGCACATTTTTCAGTCAAGTTTAAATGTCAATGAAAATTCTGTCGCTATGAATGTAAAATCTCATATTTTAAAAACCAGGTGGATTTGTCATGAGTGAAAATTGAGTCAATTAATGCTTTTCAGAAGGCAAAGACTAGGATTAAAAAGCCAGGAAATGTCAGAAAAGCCAGAAAACGTGCAAATTTATTTCTCTAGTATGCATAAAGTATGGTTGAGGGAAAAATGTACAGCTTTTAATAGACTAAATCCAGTGTTGACGAAATATCTAATTGCAGATTTCCAAGGATACAGATTAGAACCATTTACCTCTGATTTCAGTGGAAATTAGGCAAATCACTTCCCCCCCCCTCTCCCCCCCCCAGAAGTGTGAGAGCTGGAATCCTTCTGCAGTCGACTTAATTTTCTTTTCCTCCTCTCTTTCAGGACAGGAAGAATCACGACTCTCCTGCCATCTTTGCCAAGAGCTGTGGTGTTTGATCAGCCAAAGCCCAGAGGCTTCAGCACCAGAGGTCTGAGCCTGGAGGGCTCCTGGTGCTGCCCGTGCTGTGGGCTATGTCAGAGGATGCAGGGTTCCTCTTTGCCTCCCTGCTGGGATTAACTGCCATGGGAATGTGGGATCTGGGTGAAACTCCAGCTCTCCTGGTGTTCAGGGGAGCAAGGTCTGAGGGACTCCTCTCTGGGGATGTGCGGTGAAGGACTGAATAGTGTGGAAGGAGAGTATTTATAAACTGTATCACTGTTTCTCCCAAAATTGGGGTGGAGCACTGATGGGGGCGGTTGGGTTTGGTCTGGGCCTGTTATTCTTTGTGCAATTTTTAAATTCTCTTGTATGATTTACTGTCCGGTATCTTTCTAACAAAAGCTGACATAAATTTAGATTAAGGATTAGAACTTGGGTCCATTCATTGCAAACATTTGACAAGGCTGGAGGACTGGGGTGGTGACTGCTCTCAGGAAAGGTTACTTATTAATACTGTGTCAGATTTCCCGCAGTGACTGTCAGGCCTGCATGGCTGTGAGTTCGTGCTCTTCTCACTGGGGAAATAAGTTCAGCAAAATTAGAAATTTTAGAAAAATCCAGCCAGAAATTCCACCTCTGTACCCCCTAAGTTTTCCCAGTTTTTCCCAGCTAGGAGCTGCACAGAAGTCAGGCAGGGGAAGTGACAACAGGGAACAGCTGAAAAATTCAAAGGCACAAAGAGGAAAGGGGAAAGGTTTCAGAAAACAATTCTATGGTCTAAGAATAATTTCTGATTCCCTACTGAGAAGAACACGAACTCACAGCCATTCAGGCCTGACAGTCCCCTGCAGTGAGAGCTCAGCACACATCCACAGAGGCAAGTCCAGCATCTTAAATGAAAAAATAAAAATAAAAACCAGAAGAAAAAGGTGATTTCTTTTGCTTCAGAGTTATTTCAAGTTCTTAAAGCCCAAGCAACATTTGCTCTTGATTTTGGTTGGGTGAATCATGAGCAGTGGGCACGGGTCATGCCATTCATTGAGCAGAAAACCCGGGGTCATTTAGAGGGGACACAAGAACTGTTTGTGTAGCGACCTCGGGCTGCAGAGGGGCAGGAGAAAGGCCAAGGGAGCTCCCCGGGGCCACCAGGGCCTGTGGGGAACAGAATGGACGCTTGGATGACCAGTGGAGGTGAGGAGTGGATCTGAGTTCATCTACAGGGAAATAAGGAGGGGATACTCTGGAGTGAAAAGCTGAGGTGATGAGTTCACCCACCTGGGCACGAGTTGTGTTTGCACAAAGTGGGAACAGAGGTGAAGGTCAATCCAAAGTCGATCCTGCTTGACCTCTGAATTCCAGGATAAGTTTTACAAGCTGCCAAATGAGGGAGTAAAAATACACAAAAATGAAACCGAGAGCATTCATGAGGTTCCTGGGAGTCCATTACACTGTTGTCATAGAATTCTTAATGAGTTTTGAGCTTTTAATGACAACAATTCAGTACTTTCTTTGGATTAATCACTGTGTAGGATTTGGGGTTTATCTGGATTTTAAAGGCGTCGTGGTGGCCCTGACACTGCTCAGGAGCTGGTAGGAAAAGCAGGGTCAGAGCTCCTGGCAGGCACAGGGTGTTTTTCCCAGAGTGGACTGTGGAGGAATTGTTTGGGACTTGGATTGTCCCTCTGGGTGATGCCAGTTGCTGTGATTTGTGTAATTTCATACATTTAACTCCCAATACTTCCCAGCCCAAGGGCTTGAGCTGACAGGGCAGCACACAGATTGTTCTCTGTGCTGTGCCCCGATTTGGGGTTCGCTGTCAGCTTTGCTAGCTCCCGTGAATTATGCCCATAGCCCCCAATTCCCTGCTCAATTCCCACTGCCATAACCTCACAGCGCCTCATGGAGTGGGGATATACTGTGGCAGGAAGCTCAGCAGCATCGGCACGGGGACAGGTCTATATTCCAAAGAATTTGCTGTTTCAAACCCTCATCCCCCAGCCCCGCCGATGTCCCTGGGGGGCACTTGACAGAGTTACCTGGATTTCAGCTGATTTCACCCCCCCGAGCTCGGGCTCCAGGTGATCTTTTCAAGCAGGAGAAGGCAGGGGCCGGAGGCGCTCCTGGCCCGTGCCGAGGCAGTCCCTGGGGCCACGAGAGGACATGTCTCCCTGCAGAATTTCAGGTCTTTCCAGAGCCTCAGCAGTGACAGAGGAAAAAGAGGAAGATGAGGAGGAGGAAGAAGGGGGAGAGGGTTTGAGAGGAGGGGAAGCCCAAATCCGTGCTGTGTGCGGAGCTCCGACAGCACGCTGCAGCCCGCAGCTCAGTGTGAGCACGGGGCAGAGGAGGCGATTTCTGGGCATTCAATCACCCTGAGGCGGGCCCGGCACCGCCCCTGCAGCACCGTCCCCAGCACAGCTCGGTACCGCTCCGGGATCACCCGGCCCCGGCCCCGGTGCCGCCCGGGACCACTGGGGACCGCCCCTAAAGCACCGCCCCGGCCCCGCCCGGTCCCGTCCCCGGGACCTCCGTGCCCCGCCTCGCCAAGCCCCGGCTCCGCCCCGAGCCTGCCCGGGCTGCGCCGGGACCATCGCTGGCGGCCCCGCCCCTCTTCCCCGGGCCGAAGCGGGCTGAAGGAGATGTCCGCACGATTGGAAACGCCGCCGAAAATCGCACCCGTGGGATCGGTGTCGGCGTCGTGCGCAGGCATCCCACTAGAGCGAGCGGGCTCCTTGCTGTGCCACCCTCCTTTTGCAGCCAGAGTTAGAAGGTCGGGGAGCGACACCCGAGCCGCCATCTTGGGAGAGGCAGGCGCGCAGTACCGCGCTCTGCCCACAGGGTGGCGCTTGGGAGACAGGCAAGGGATGGAATCAAGGAGTGTCCCAATCCTTGAGGAAATCCCCCGGAATGAACGCCCCAAAAAACCCCGACCAGAACTGAGAAACCTTTTCCCGCCATTTTTCATTGATTTTTTTCCCCATTTCTCTCAGATTTTTTCCTCAATTTTTCAAGCATTTTTTCCCGCAATTTTCGTGGATTTTTTCCTGATTTTTCCCCATTTCTCACTGATTTTTTCCCCCATTTCTCACTGATTTTTACCCCCCATTTCTCACTGGTTTTTACCCCCCATTTCTGACTGATTTTTCCCCATTTCTCACTGATTTTTTCCCCCATTTCTGACTGATTTTCCCCCCATTTTTCATGGATTTTTTCCCCTATTTTTCGTGGATTTTTTCCCCATTTTTCCCGTCTCTCACAGATTTTTCCCCCCATTTCTCATGGATGTTTCCCCCAATTTTCATGGATATTTCCCGATTTATATATATAAATCATCTATTTTTTAATATTTAATTTATATTCATAATCTATACATATTTCATATATTCAGTTTAATTGCTATTCTATTTATCATACATACAATATTATTTTATTATTCATTATATACATAGATTTATATTACTAATGTTATTTCTATTTTATCTATATCCATATATATTTGTAGGTTCATAGTTTTTAATATTATTTATTTAAAAGCTCTGCCTCTAACCAAATAGAAACAAAAAACTCGATTATTTTAAATTATATTTGAATATATTTTTCTATTTAGTTTTCATATTTATATCTGTAGATTTATATGTCTATATTGTGTATTCTATATTTATATACTATTTAATGTATTTTTTACTAGTATATTAATATACTATATGCTATTTACATTCTATTATAAATACTATTTAATATAACATATTAAAATCGATAAATTATTTATATTACATACTACATACATGTGTGATAAATGTGATTCGTGCTAATTAAGTTGTAACTATATTTACAAAATTGTATTTAGATCAATAGAAGACAATTGTTACAGAGTGAGAAGGGGGAGATGGGTGAGACAGGATAAAAGACATCTTACAGAGGTTGGGAGTCAAAGAAGGAGGTTAGAAGAAAGTCAGATAAGAATAGTCAAAGGACGAAGGTCTGATAAGCGGCATCTAGAAATACAGCTTCAACCTTGAAGCTGTCAAAAATGGAATGATCACAAGCATGGGACTTAATTAAAGTCATGTTATGGAAAACATCTGCTCAGTCACACAGGGCGCCTGCGCTACCTGCAGGTCACACCTCGGTCACTGATGAAGATGATGGACCTTCACGGGAAATAAGACCCTTAAAAAGATAAGAGACCCCCTAACCCATTAGTAGAGCATGCGCCGTGCAGTATAGTTACGTAGATCTTAGGAATAGAAACTAGGAGGAGCTTTCTAGAAACTTTTGTAGCCTATAGTATATAAGTGGGATTGTTAGCCTGGATGCTTTGATACGTGAGGAATGGCGAGCCACTCCCCGTATCCCCGGTCGGAGGGGGGCCCCTCCCCGGTCGGTTTTGCTTATGCTTTATATGAACCTCAATTATACTAAATTACTTACTGCCAAAATTTGTATATTCTTAAATATATACACTTTGATTGTTTCATCTCCAATACTTTAATTGTCATCTCCAATACTTTGATTGTATTCATTTTGTTACTATTAAAAACTTACTATTAAATTTAATCTTGTTGCTTGATAAATTGGGAAAAATAGAACATCATTCATAACACATGTATTTTATATTTATATTTATTTCTATATATTTATACTTACATATATATATGCATATATAGTTATAATAATTTTATGTCAGTATCGATTTTTGCATATTTGTATATTTTTGCCTATATTATTTATATTATTTATTAAAAACCCTCCTCTAACCAAATAAAAAACAATAAAACATTCCTTTTAAAGTCTAAATATTTATATATTTCTATTTTCATAACAGAATATAATGTAATGTAATATATTTATATATTGGTTTCTTATATTTGCTTCTATATTTTTATTCTTTATCTTTTCTATTTACAGTATCTATAAAAAAACCCTACCTCTATCCAAACACAAACCAATAAAACATTCCTTTTAGACTATATTTAGCTGTTTTTTAAGGTTCTGTTTTTCATGCATTCTACACCCACCCCTCCCTCTCAATGTTCTGGCACCCACCATGACCCCCCCCCATGCCCGACTCACCTGCTCCTCCAGCGCAGCCCGGCTCCCTCTCCCAGGGACCTTGGGGTGCCCCAAACCACGTCGGAGCCCCCCTCAGCCTTTTTTCCTCACCCCAAAGAAGGCACAGAACGACTCCAACTGCCCTGGACAGCAGCAGGGCACTTGACTGCAACCCCTCCCATGTGTCCATCCCACAGAAAGTGACTCTGCTGACACCAGAAAAGGGAGGGCAACCCCCACAAGGGCTGAAGTTCCTCCCCAGCCCTGCAGACACAGGGGACAAGGGGCAGAAAGGAGGAGGGGCAGCAGAGAAGACAAGGGAAGAAAATCAACATCAAGGTGCACGATGAAATGGAACCCCCCCTAAAAAAAAAAAAGAAGAAGAAAAATGAAAATGAAAAATAACCAAAAAACGAAAAGAAACCCCTGGCATGCTGGATGGGCAGCACAAGAGGGAGGGATTAAAAATGAACAGGGACAGTGTCCTGGTTTTGGGCAAATTTGGGGGAAAACCTCCAGAAGGAGCCCCCAGACAGCAAACCCCACGACTCCTCCCCCCCACCCCACCGGGTTCGGGAAGAATTTCCTCGGAGAAGAGTGGGAGAAAAAAACCTCTTTATTTAACAAGCAAGACACTCCCCAGCACAGGGAAAAAAGACAACACCAGCTGACAAAAAACTCTTTCACCGTTCTGAAGGGATGACGAGTTCAGTCTCTCTGGCGAGTGGTCGCCCAGTTATCAGTCTCTGGCGCTTGGGAATGGCTGCTGCAGGTGACAGAGTGTAGACTCCCGGTGTTTCTTGGGGTTTCCCAGGTCCCCGTCCGGAACAGGTTCAGATGGTATCCAGGAGAGGGAGGGGACGGGGTGGAAGAGAAAACAGTCCAGGGAAAAAGTTGGACTGCCTAGCTGAACTAACTAATAAGAAAAAAGCAAGGGCAGAGCGAAGGAAAGAAAAAGAGGCAGAAGCGAGCAAGCAGGCAAGCAAGCAAGCAGGCAAGCAAGCAAACCGAGCTAAAACCTCTCCTAAACATAGACCATGGGGGAGGTGAGCCGGCTGATAACAAGACAAAACAAAGCTTCACTCTCAGAGTCAGTCCTGGAAGCACAGGACATAATACCAAACATAATCAGGACACATGATTGGAGATAGAAACACCATAACATCACCCTAGGACAGACAGTGACCGGGACACAAGGATCCCACGGGAAACAACGGCACAGGGAGCACCACAGAGGCACAGAGAAGGACGGAGAAAAGACAGAGAGTGCCAAACACACAGCAAGGACTGAGGGGTACCATGACAAAGAGGGAACCCAGGAGCCAGAGAGGAAGCGAGCACAGCCTGTGCGGGGCGGGCAAAGACGGGCAAGGAGCAGCACAGGCACGGAGACAGAGAGGCACGGCCAGCAGGACAGAGGCTCACCAGGAGAGGGGCACAGGAAGGGAGGAGCACCGGGCAGCGCTCCTTTAGGACAAGAATATTCACACACACAAGCAATTCCCTCATTTGCACCTCATTCTTATTTCACACACCCCCCCCCCCCCCCCCCCCCAATAAAAAATTCAGCTCATAGCACAGGCAGCTCTGGCTTTTCCCTGCACAGTATTTCTCCCAGGGACCTGGGCACAGCACGCGGTCGCGAGTCACCTGAATCAATCCTGATTTAACATTTCAAAGCTTCTCCTTCTGGCACTGCACCTTCTCAGACCCGGGCTGCCATGTTCCACTCCCCTCATGGCCAAATTCAAGAACAACTGTTGCCATTCTGCAGAGAATTCCCAATATGACTCACATGTTATCAGTGGGCAGAAAACTCTTTGGGCTTCAGTTCCACCTCTCACCTGTTCCACGTGGAGGGAGGACAGGCATTTGTCACACATCACAGCAGCAGTGATGGATCAAGGCTTTTTTTTTTTTTTTTTTTTTTGATTGAATAAAAGGGTAAGAAAAAACAAACCAGGTCTCATACAAATGTCTTGAAACACCATTAAAGCTTTTTAAACCCAAGGAGACCATCGTGATTCCTGACTTCAGTCTTCTATCCATACTGGTTTTGGCATCATGAAATCAATCAGAGTCTTTTAAGAAATACTAAATCATCATGACTAAACCCCGGGCTCCTGGTCATTTGCACTTACAGCCCCTTGTAGGAAGCTCTCCAGCCTTTTTTTCCCATCCTACGTTGGACAGAGGATGGCTGTGAACCGCACGCCTCCGCACAAACAGTCCTGCCGGTTCCTCAAAAAGTTTAAAATGCCTGTGATAAAAATGATAGAAAGTAATACTGCCTCTCAGACTGTGCAAGAAATGGGAAGTTGGACTTTCAATGTCCCACTGAGAGATGCCGAATAAAAGCTTCCCCATGAGCTCGCACAGAGTAGTAACATTTCTTGGACGAAACTAAACTAAGATTTTTTTTTGACCAAACAAGATAGGTCTGTATGAGAACAGCTCAGGAGGCTTTCAGGGCTCGCAGTGATGCTGGCAGAGCACAGAACGTTAAAGATGAAGTCTTAACTCCCTGAATTAATGCCCTGTGGTAGCCAAATCTTTTTGCAAAGACACATAAGACTTGCTTCTCCTTGTTTCCGAGTTCCCAAGCCGTCCTGTAATTCCTCACCTGCACTAGTGCAGACCAATCTGCCGTGGGCAAGGAACAGATCCGGCTCCTGAGCTCCAAGCCACGTGTCCCCGATGGAAACCCAAGTCAGGAATACAAAAACACCTGTGGAAGAAAGACGAGAGAAAAATCAGAAGACACAGATATTCTTCTATTCCCACACAGAAATACCGAGCCAAGCTGTTTACCTCTGGGACTCTGTTTTAAAACAGCTCCCCAGCTCTGTTCCTAGATGGAAAACGTGGAGTGGCTTTGCCCGTGCAAAGCCAATGAGCCTCCTCACAAGAAGGAACAAACCAGTTTCCTGCTAAATCAGACACCTGGAAATCTCACCTGTCACATGCTGTCATGGACCAGCAAGAGGGATCAGCATCCAGGCCCACGTGGACTTGTTCATTCCTGGCTTCTAATGCAGCAGGGACAACAGCACTGAAGGGAAATGATCACGTCTTCATTTAAAGAGAACCCAACTTCTTCATCAAAGCCATCACTGTCCTCAATCAGGACATCCACCATATCCAGGACATCTAATAAGTGAAGAAAAACATCAAAGCAAGAATCCAGACTAACAGGAAAAACAACAGAGGTAGAATGCAACACTCCAGGAATACAAGGCATCTTTTTAATTCTTTTTAATAAAAAAAAAAAAAAATAAAAAAAAGTATGAAAGCCACATTTGTCACACAATACAACGTTAAGTGCAACCCCTAAATTACAGCTGAACCTTCAGTCTGCCTTTCAATGCTGCTGTCCAGCACGGAGCAGCTGTGGCTGCTCCTGGATCCCTGGATGTGTCCAAAGCCAGGCTGGACACTGGGGCTTGGAGCAGCCCGGGCTACTGAAAGGTGTCCCTGTTCATGGCAGGGCTGGAATTGGATGAGATTTAAGGAGCCTTGCCGGCCAAACCACTCTGGGATTCCATGACTCTGTCAACAGTCCCAGGCAGAAGGGCTAGATTTCCATTTGAGTTCAAAAACGCTGCTGCAAGAGCATGAAGAGAGATTTCAAATACCGTTCAAGTGGCACAGCCACGGCAGAAATTACTTTCAGAGGTAAAGCGGCAACTTGGCAATTCCACTTCGACTTCTGATACCAAGAACACGTGGAGAGCTGAATCCTGGAGGGCCCTCACTTAACAGGATTGCCAGAGTTATCCATCCCCAGTTTGCTGATTAGGGCTAGAAAGTGTATCCCCAAGTCATGGAGTTGGGATGTTGACAGGTTACCACATACCATCAATGTGAGAGACGGGGATGCTGACGTTATCAGAGTCCTGTTTAAACAGAGCCACCTGGAGCGTGCTGGCTGCCTGAACCAGGTCTGCTGCCTTGTCAGTGTAGGGACAGGGGTTGGCCACCAGCTTCAGCAGGATCTGTCAGCAAAGGTGGGGAGAAAGGTAAGTGCACCTGCTGGCTGGCAAGTGCAGGGGAACCACACGGTACTGAGAACGACCACGTGCTGAAAGCTGGGCAGCTTTTATGAGGACAACTTCCATAGCACTTCTGCAGGATTCTGTCTACAGTTCCTGCTCTACAGGCCACACTGATGGAAAAACAAAAACCCACCACAACTTGGCACCTAGACTGCGACCACACACCGAGTACCTGGGCAGACCACAGTGGAGGCAAAGCACTGGGCATTCAACATCCTGAAGAGTAAACAGCAAGTGTCACCTTTCCTTGTCAAGGACCACCATCTACTGAGCTCTGATAATGTCGGCACCTAAAGAGGAGATCAAAGCTACCCACACCTACACCACTCTACCCTTACACCGACAATGCTGTAATAACAGCTGATCTTTTTGGATTTCATTTTCCTACAAATCATTTGGCTGCCCTCCCACTGAACACAAGAAGGATGCCACCTCCGTATAAAGAATCCCAAACAAGGCTTTTCTCAGAATTCATTCGCTGGTCTTTGACAGGTTTCTCAACAATAGCAACAAGACCTCCAGTTTCCACTAACACTATTCTTTGCATTTTTTTATCCAGCTGATTTGAACACTGTTACCTTTTCCAAAAACTGAATCACTGCTTCCTTCTGGTCTTCTTTTGTATTATCCAAGTGCTCCAGCCAAATTGAAAGCTCCTTCCACGTGTCCTCAAACGCTCCACTGTCACGTAAAACCTGTCCAGGAAACAAAGGAGGAGGTGTGTAAATAAACCTCAAAACACCTAAAATACAAAACCCCGAGGGATGCAGATCTTTTTCTATAGTTACCTTCATGCTTCCTTCTTTTAGGAACGAAAAGAAGAGCAGGTTGATGAGGAGTCGTATCTGCCGCTCTCCTCACCCTCAGTTCAAGAGGCTCACTAGGGGGACTTCAGCTGCATAGTGGACAATAAAAATCCTACTTCTGTAATTTTTGGAAAGCAGGTTATACTGCTTTCAGAGGGCCGTACAGCTTTCTATCATCACAGGCAGTTAAAAAAAAAAGAAAAAAGCACCTTCAAAATAGCCTGTAGGGGAGTTTTAGAAAACTACCGATGAAACAGAGGAAAATCATTGCTAAATTAAACCTGAATCAGGCTACTTGTACTTAAAGCAATCAGGCAGACGGATGAACAGTCACATAAATGAGCAGTGGGCTGTGACCACAGCAAGGTCCAGAGAGATGTGCAAGTTGCTGGGGGTGGTGAGGAAGACCAACAAGTCCCACACCCTAGAGACAGGCTTTGACGTGCCTAGAAACTTCCCCCCGCTTTCCTGCTCTCCAAATTCAGGCCCTGACTGCGAGCACCCAAACTCGGTGACCCCGAGCTCCAGCTCTACAAGCAAGAAGGGAGGAGGGAGAAGAGGAAGGAATCCGAGTGACACCAGGGTTCAACTCCCTCCCCCTAAGGCCCAGCAAGAGAGGAAACCTTGCCCAGCTTGCCAACCCTGGCACCTACGTTGGACGACTGCAATTACACAGGATGAATCTGTGCCTTTGCTCCTCTCCACACATCAAATACAAGGAAGCCATCACAACTCATTTGTTCTACAGTTACTCCGTGTACAACACCAGCAGATCTAAAAACAACTGCTGCTCACATCAATCTGACAGGGGAATTCTTTTAAAGCAAGAAAACACGAAGGAAAAAGGATTCATTATAATATAAGCGACTATTTTTGGCAGGGTCTGGAAACAGAAATGCACCTGCAGCTCTCACAAAACCAGGCAGGAACAGAATGTGAAATCCAAAAACGAGCCTTCAGTTACATGGCACTGTGCAGAAAAGTAAGTCCTTACCATCTATTCTTAGCAGCCTTTCTGCTGACGGAACTGCCCCAACTTCCCTGTTCCTGCTTTCCCTTCAGAGAAAATGCAAAGGACTGAAGTGGAAAGTGGACACAGGAACAAGTCAAGCAGTCCATGTTCCCACCTGGCAAAAGAATCCAAAACCATCAGAAAAACGGCACATTTTGAGCAGCTTTCGGTTGAGACATTCATTGCTGGGAGACCAAGTGAACCTGCCTTTAATCCCTTGCAAGGATCAAGGGCCACTAAACCCTAATTCAGTCACTGTAACTGGATTTTTTTCTTGGCAGGACAGTCTGGTTGCATTTATTCCTTATTCCTAAGGGTAAATCTCTACCCCTACTTAGGTAACTAAAGGATGTCCTCTTTGAATAAGGTGCTAAAAACAGCAGCCTCTGGTGTCTGGTGGACTTCGAGCTGACCAGCTTTTTCTCAAAAGTCAAATAACTAATTTAAATATGCAGAGGGGGATGCTAATTTTCAAGACAAAAAGTACTCCTTGCATCAAAGCTGGGATCAGACAATAACAGAGAGGACTACTCTGCAGGGCCAGAGGAAACCGGAGAAGACTTATGAAAGGCTAGAGTGCTGAAGTACAGATTAAAGAAACGCTGATAAAAAGTAAAAATCCAAAGCAATATCTTCTTGATCAATGTCAAGACCTTTGCAGGCACCAACTGCACTGATTTATTACAGTATCAGAATTCATTCAGCCTCGGGGGGGTGCGTAAACACGACAGACATTTTCTTTGCTCTTTCATCAACTGCTGCAGTGAAGTCCGTTCACAGCATTGATTTCTGTCAAATATTTCGTTACTAGCCGGTTATCTGACAGCAAATTTCAACAAGAGTCACAGGAAAGGAGACTGGTGACCACACAATCCTGCAGCAAAGGTAACTGCTTCAAGAAAAAATCGTACAATCCTGAAATTTCAGGCCAGTGGGATAGAGTGAATATCCTGATATTTCAATTCAAAAGCTTACCTTAATGGTCTCGGGCTCCGGGGCTTGGAGGGGGGGTCGGTTCGGAAGGGCCGCCTCCGGAGGAGGGGATCCCGGGGGGAGTCAGGGGCCCGGGGAGGGGGGCGAGGCGGAGGGAGAGGAAAAAGAGGAAGATGAGGAGGAGGAAGAAGGGGGAGAGGGTTTGAGAGGAGGGGAAGCCCAAATCCGTGCTGTGTGCGGAGCTCCGACAGCACGCTGCAGCCCGCAGCTCAGTGTGAGCACGGGGCAGAGGAGGCGATTTCTGGGCATTCAATCACCCTGAGGCGGGCCCGGCACCGCCCCTGCAGCACCGTCCCCAGCACAGCTCGGTACCGCTCCGGGATCACCCGGCCCCGGCCCCGGTGCCGCCCGGGACCACTGGGGACCGCCCCTAAAGCACCGCCCCGGCCCCGCCCGGTCCCGTCCCCGGGACCTCCGTGCCCCGCCTCGCCAAGCCCCGGCTCCGCCCCGAGCCTGCCCGGGCTGCGCCGGGACCATCGCTGGCGGCCCCGCCCCTCTTCCCCGGGCCGAAGCGGGCTGAAGGAGATGTCCGCACGATTGGAAACGCCGCCGAAAATCGCACCCGTGGGATCGGTGTCGGCGTCGTGCGCAGGCATCCCACTAGAGCGAGCGGGCTCCTTGCTGTGCCACCCTCCTTTTGCAGCCAGAGTTAGAAGGTCGGGGAGCGACACCCGAGCCGCCATCTTGGGAGAGGCAGGCGCGCAGTACCGCGCTCTGCCCACAGGGTGGCGCTTGGGAGACAGGCAAGGGATGGAATCAAGGAGTGTCCCAATCCTTGAGGAAATCCCCCGGAATGAACGCCCCAAAAAACCCCGACCAGAACTGAGAAACCTCCTGCATCTGTACGAGTGCAAAGGGTGTGCAAGGAGTGTGCAAATAGTGTGCATTAGCAATCGATCGGCAGGCATTAGCAATCGAACGCCGATATAATCGATCGGCAGGCATTGGCAATCGATCGCCGAGCTAATCGATCGGCAGGCACGATCAATCGATCGCCGATATAATCGATCGGCAGGCATTGGCAATCGATCTCCGATCTAATCGATAGGCAGGCACGATCAATCGATCGCCGATATAATCGATCGGCAGGCATTGGCAATCGATCTCCGATCTAATCGATAGGCAGGCACGATCAACCGATCGCCGATCTAATCGATCGGCAGGCATTGGCAATCGACCGCCGATCTAATCGATCGGCAGGCATTGGCAATCGACCGCCGATCTAATCGATCGGCAGGCATTGGCAATCGATCGCCGATCTAATCGATCGGCAGGCGCGATCAATCGATCGCCGATCTAATCGATCGGCAGGCGCGATCGATCGATCGCCGATCGAATCGATCGGCAGGCATGAGCAATCGATCGCCGATCTAATCGATCGGCAGGCGCGATCAATCGATCGCCGATCTAATCGATCGGCAGGCATTAGCAATCGATCGCCGATCGAATCGATCGGCAGGCGCGATCAATCGATCGCCGATCGAATCGATCGGCAGGCATTAGCAATCGATCGCCGATCGAATCGATCGGCAGGCGCGATCAATCGATCGCCGATATAATCGATCGGCAGGCATTAGCAATCGATCGCCGATCGAATCGATCGGCAGGCGCGATCAATCGATCGCCGATCTAATCGATCGGCAGGCATTAGCAATCGATCGCCGATCGAATCGATCGGCAGGCGCGATCAATCGATCGCCGATCGAATCGATCGGCAGGCATTAGCAATCGATCGCCGATCGAATCGATCGGCAGGCGCGATCAATCGATCGCCGATATAATCGATCGGCAGGCATTAGCAATCGATCGCCGATATAATCGATCGGCAGGCGCGATCAATCGATCGCCGATCTAATCGATCGGCAGGCATTGGCAATCGATCGCCGATCTAATCGATCGGCAGGCGCGATCAATCGATCGCCGATCTAATCGATCGGCAGGCGCGATCAATCGATCGCCGATCGAATCGATCGGCAGGCATTAGCAATCGATCGCCGATCTAATCGATCGGCAGGCGCGATCAATCGATCGCCGATCTAATCGATCGGCAGGCATTAGCAATCGATCGCCGATCGAATCGATCGGCAGGCGCGATCAATCGATCGCCGATCGAATCGATCGGCAGGCATTAGCAATCGATCGCCGATCGAATCGATCGGCAGGCGCGATCAATCGATCTCCGATCTAATCGATCGGCAGGCATTAGCAATCGATCGCCGATCGAATCGATCGGCAGGCGCGATCAATCGATCGCCGATCGAATCGATCGGCAGGCATTAGCAATCGATCGCCGATCGAATCGATCGGCAGGCGCGATCAATCGATCGCCGATATAATCGATCGGCAGGCATTAGCAATCGATCGCCGATATAATCGATCGGCAGGCGCGATCAATCGATCGCCGATCTAATCGATCGGCAGGCATTAGCAATCGATCGCCGATATAATCGATCGGCAGGCGCGATCAATCGATCGCCGATCTAATCCATAGGCACGCATTAGCTATCGATCGCCGATCTGATTTTTCCCGCCATTTTTCATGGATTTTTTCCCCCATTTCTTACTGATTTTTCCCCAATTTTTCATGCATTTTTCCCCGCAATTTTCGTGGATTTTTTCCCATATTTTCCCCACTTCTCACTGATTTTTTTCCCACATTTCTCAATGATTTCTTTCCCCAATTTATCAAAGATTTTTTTCCCCATTTCACCATGATGTTTCCCCCATTTCTCACTGATTTTTTCCCCCATTTCTCACTGATTTTTTCCCCCCATTTTTCCATGGATATTTCCCGATTTTCCCCCCCATTGCTCACTGATTTTTGCCCCCATTTCTCTCTGAATTTTCCCCCCATTTTCCATGCATTTTTCCCCCATTTATCACTGATATTTGCCCCCATTTCTCTCTGAATTTTTCCTTCCATTTTTCATGCATTTTTCCGCCCATTAATCACTGATTTTCTCCCCATATATCACTGATTTTTTTCCCCATTTCTCAATTATTTTTTCCCCCACTTTTCCCCGTTTCTCACTGATTTATTCCCCCATTTTTCATGGATTTTTTTTCCCCCATTTCTCACTGATTTTTTTCCCCATTTTTCAAAGATTCCCCCCCCATTTTTCACTGATTTTTCTCCATTTCTCACTGATTTTCCCACCATTTTTCATGTGGTTTTTTTCCATTTCTCACTGATGTTTTACCCCATTCTTATTACCATTCTCATAGCTCTATTTTATATTTATACATATTCTTATATTTGCATTATTTCTGTTATACACTAGATTTTTCATAGATATTTGCTACTTATATTTCATTATATTTTACACGTATACCAATCTATTTCTATTCTTTATATTCTATTTTTATATTAGCTATAAAAACCGTGCCTCTACCCAAATAAAAAGCATTTAAACATTCCTTTTAGACTATATTTAGGTATTTTTTATGGTTCTGTTTTTCATGCATTCTACACCCACCCCTCCCTGTCAATGTTCTGGCACCCACCATGACCCCCCCCCCCCCCCATGCCCGACTCACCTGCTCCTCCAGCGCAGCCCGGCTCCCTTTCCCAGGGACCTTGGGGTGCCCCAAACCACGTCGGAGCCCCCAGTCTCCACACCCTCCCCCTCCGTAGGGAACGGGAATGGGATGGGGAGCACACAGGACAAGAAAGGAACACAAAAGACACACTGGACAGAGAGAAGAAAAGGGCTGGAAGCTGGATATGAGGATGAAAGTGGAGCAGCAACAAACCTCAGGACTCTTGACTAGAGAGTGTGGCTGCTGAACGTCTCAAAAAAAACCCCCAGCTCCAACACAACATGCTGTGCTCACGGCTCGGCCTGGGACTCATCAGTGAACATCTCTCTCTTGCCAGGGCCATAAAGCCCCCGAGAAAACACGAGGTGAGGTTGATGTGCTCCGGCTTTGCTCCTGCTCAGCCCTAACCCCAGCCCCTGCTGCCAGTGAGCACCCTGATCTCTGAACCTCTTCTCAGCTTGTTTGTACGCTTCCAAATTCCTTCCTCTTTCTTCAAGCTTCATCTGTTTCCTGGCATTGGGAGAATGACAAGTGTTTAGCACAGCGCAATGAATACAACAGTCTCATTTTCAGAAGACACAACTGAACGAGAACCGACAGCAGCACTGCTTCGAGACAATCTGGGCACACGTTTCCCTTCCAGCAATCTGAGTGTTCTTTTGTGTCACGCCTGAAATTCTGAAAATGGTTTTCTGAGAAAAATTATCCATAACTAGAAAACAATCCAACCAAATAAATAGAACCCCTAGGATATAATAACAGCCCATATACTACAACACTCCAATTCTAATATTAATAAGAAAACAGAAATTAGCTACACAGCATTACCTCAAACAAACACTACATACTGGCAAGAATCAAAGCCACCACAAAATAATTCAAAAACTACCCTATGCCTTATGCTACAGGCTAGAACGCCATCGGCAAACCTTATCAAGGTATCCTTTAAAAACAACGCCCCACCAAAAACAAAAACAACACAAAACGCCATTCAAGAACTCCCTTATCAACACCTGAATGAAAAAACATGGCATTAGATAAATAGACCATAGCCCTTAGCATACACCATCTACAAACAAAATAAAGCTATACCATACATCCTCGAAAACCACCTTCAAAGCACGACATTAGAAAAAAAAACTTTCCAGAATTAAAAGCTGTATCTAACAAAAGCCGTCTGATAAAATTAACAACCAAGCCCCCACCATCAGAGCTGCCCCTACTAAACTCCCCATCGTACATATGAAAAATCAGTTTTAAAAACCTACTTCAATTCATTCTGCCTCAAATACAAAACCATCCAGAAAGTTACCTTCACTCAAAAACAAAAGCGCACGTAGTAAATAACATTAAAAAATAAATCAGCACACTACACACCACAAGCATAAAATATTGAATTAAAACCAAAAATACCCCTATTCATTAAAGAGCCCAGCCGCAAGCTATATTTAACTATAACTTCGTGCAAACGTACACATATCATTAAAATAGATTTCTTTCAGAATACAACTGATGATCTAAAATAGTAAAATGTCCGAGAACGATATTATAATAGGATATCCTCGATCATCCTCCCGCAAATTCTCTCCACTGTATTGTCCGACACACACCAGAAAAAAAATCCAGTTTTTACTTTTTTCAGCTAACTTCTCATTTATTAGCTGAGAGGAATGTTGAATTTGTCTTTACAAATGAGCTGTGGATCAGCCTGTAGATAAGGCTAGCACTGAGAGATAAAAGAAACAATGGGATGGATTCCACTGATTGATGAATGGAAAGAGATATTTGCCTTTACAAACAAACTGCAGGGCTGCTGATAAATGAAATTGGATATCGAAAGATGAAAGAAGCAACGGGGGGAAACTATGAATTCTATAAGAATTAAAAATTAAAAGGGAGGGTTATACATTAGAGGGGAATTTCAGGTATCAGGCGTTCCGGGAAGTCTGTGCCTCTCAAGTACCTCAGCCAATGGGAAAAGAGAGAGGGAAATGCGGCCGGGAAAATAGGATAAAAAGGAGGCTGCGTCCTCCAAAAATTTGAGAGATCCCAGGGGAATGTCCCATGGCCTCTCCCTTTATTCGAATAAAGCAAAAAGGACTCCTCTGTTTCCTTTTTGGACATAAACCGCTGGTGTTTGTGGATTAATTTTCCTGACATTTAGCAACATCTTGTTAAAAAAAAAAAAAAAAAAAAAAAAAGTGATCCAGAAGAGGGCAACATTGACAGCCATTCCAAGACAGGATGAACAAATGCTTTCACATTGACAGAGGATGCTGCGATGTTCTGAGAACAGAAGATAGAATAAAATAAAGGAAGGTGATGTTACAAGACAGAAAAGGGTAAAATAAAAGGAGTACCTGAGACTGGGGGGCGGGGGGGAAGAAAATGGGGAAATATTAATTGCTACACACTAGGTACAAATGCTTTTGACAAGTAATTTATGAGAAGCAAGCTAAAAGCGTCTTACTGCTGGTAGTGATATCATGCTCCAAGCTCTGCTAATAATTCCTATTTCTAGCAATAGTTAAATTGAACTCACTACATTCCAACTATTTTTCTGCTTGTTTAGATGGCAGATCCGTTTGGAACACACCTTAGTATAGCAAATTCTATGCCCAGGTAGGGACCTCTCAGTTCTTCCATAAAACATTTTCTTCTGCATTATGGCAAGCCTTTGTTTTAGCTTGACAGCTTTCTTGAAACTTAAATTTACGCATGTATCCAAAGACATTTGCAATTCCAGAAATTGGTAGGCACATCATATGGAAAGTAAATAACATTCTCGAGAGGGAGTTGCTTTGTTACTGAGGGGATGAAAAGCAAGGCTAGAGCTAGTAGAACTACCCAAGAAATTGGACTTAACGCAGCTTTTACAAGGCTCAAAGTAGCCATACCGAGATGTTTGAGCTAAAAGCCCCAGTTACCAGACTTACAGGCCTAATAGTTATCACCACACCACATTCCCTGGTTGCAGGATTTTTAACAGCAGTGCAGAACGCTACTGAAAATTATTTTTAGGTTGAATTGTTCTCTCCCCTCACTGCCTGTGTAGCTGTTAGAGGCTTCCAGGAGGCTGGGGAAGCAGACTGCTGGTTTCACTTCCAGACACGTCACTTCCATGGTCTGCTGGAGGGCACTTTGAAGCCCGTGGCCTTTTCTTGCTCTATTGTATCTGACAACTTTCCTCCCCCACGTCTGTTTTTTAGCGGGCAGCATTTTTGGAGGGCCAGTCAAAGACCTCAGGCTCCGAGAGAATTCGTCTGCTTTGCTCTGTTTATGTGTGCAACAGATGGGAGCAGCAACTAAGTCAAGTAGTAACTTCTGAGCTGCCCAGTTATCAGTAAACCAAAATATTCTTTTGTGACTCTCGCCAGACGAACATATCATCCTATCCGAGTCACACACTGCCCCTCTGGCATTTTCCAGTCAGACAAAGAATTCCTGGCCCCTTCCTTGCATGAACCTCAGCTCTCCACCTTGTTCCAGAAAGAGTTCTAGATCCAAGGCCCAGTGAGCCAGCTACCCTTTGCTGCCCTGAGCAGTATGGAAACAGCCAAGCCCCAGCCCTGCAGCCCTGCCTAACTCGCCTTTGCCTCCCAAACCTGAACCTTTTCCTTGGCTGTGGCATCCTCACTCATGCAATCCTGAAGACAAAAATCTGATTTGGCAGGTGAGGCCGTTTCTAACGCAAAAGCTTCACCAAGGTTTCTCTTCCAACTTCAGCCTTAAACAGTCCTGTCCTCCTCAGACAGCCCCCACCTCCAGCCTTTAGCTGTAAATACTTACTGTTTTATAGCTAATGCTTGCCACCCCTCAAAATTAAGTCTTTTGATATGCATTTACATCCCTCCCTAACCATGTCCTCATCACCCTTCCCAAACTCAGCCTCATCTCCAGGCCTAGAACCTCTCCCTAGGTGAGGGACTGTCCTCGGGTAGGAGTGCTGACAGACCTGTGCACGAGCCCAGCTGCATAGCCCGTGCTAATCCCAGCCCAGCTCTAGCCTTTAAACCCACTGGGGCTTTGGTACTGGAGGCCCAGTTACAGTAACCCCTGTGGCCGTTCCGCTTCCAGGCCATCTGTGAGTTGTGATCCCCCACCCTACACCACTTTGGTGAGAAATGCATTCCTTTCTTACAATAAAGTTTTCATTTTATGTCTAAATTCAAGCATTCCGAGAAAACGTGTAGCAATTATATCAAGACAGACATGACAGGCACCAACATTAGTCTTTCATTACACACTTTTCATGCCTTCTCTCCACAGATTTCTTTGAGGCAACTCTGACTCCTTTTCTCACAGGCAGCTCCACACAGCCCCGACTCCTCCTCTCCTCTGTACGACTGGCTAAACCCCAGCCTGTCCCTTCCCCAGCCACCTGAGCCTGTCTGTCCCACACACAGCATCCTCTCACCTTGTCCATCCCTTGCACGGCCACGTGTCCCTTCCTCCTCGCAGCACAGCCAGCAGGCTCCAGCCCACACTGCAGCAGGCTCTGCACCTCCAGCTGGAGCTGTGCTTAGTGAAACTGGCAGCCAGCTGACCCACGCTTTTATAACAACCAGCCTCACTGGGCAGGCAAGGCTGTTTCCACTCCTTGCTAATCAGTACAGCTGTAACTCGTTGGCAACTAGTGCCTTCTGCACTATCCTTACAAACGATTCTCCTACAGAAATGGACCGGAATTCCGCGGGGATTTTCCGGGGATTCCGGGGGGATTTTCTCGGGAATTCCGGGGGGATTTTGTCGGGGATTCCGGGGGGATTTTCTGGGGGATTCCGGGGGGATTTTATCGGGGGTTCCTGGGGGATATTCCCGGGGATTCCGGGGGGATTTTATCGGGGATTCTGGGCATATTTTCTCGCGGATTCCGGGGGGATTTTCTCAGGGATTCCGGGGAGATTTTATCGGGGATTCCGGGGGCATTTTTCCCGGGAAATCCGGGGGGATTTTCCCCGCGATTCCAGGGGGATTTTCCAGGGGATTCCGGGCATAATTTCTCGGGGATTCCTGGGGGATTTTCCAAGGGATTCCAGGGGATTCCAGGGGGATTTTATCGGGGATACCTGGGGGATTTTCCCGGGGATTCCGGGGGGATTTTCACTGGGATTCCGGGGCGATTTTCTCAGGGAATTCCGGGGGATTTTCTCGGGAATTCCGGGAGGATTTTCAGGAGTATTCCGGGGGGATTTTCCCGAGTATTCCGGGGGGATTTTTTCGGGGAGTCCGGGGGGATTTTCCCGGGGATTCCGAGGGGATATTCCCGGGGAATTCCGGGGGGATTTTCTCCGGGATTCCGGGGGGATTTTCCAGGGGTTTCAGCGAGGAATTTCCCGGGGAATTCCCGGTGGATTTTCCAGGGGATTCCGGGTGGATTTTCTCGGGGATTCCGGGGGGATTTTCCCGAGTATTCCGGGGGGAATTTTTCGGGGAGTCCGGAGGGATTTTCCCGGGGTATCCGGGGTGATTTGACGAGGAATTCCGGGGGGATTTTCCCGAGTGTTCCGGGGGGATTTCCTCGGTGATTCCGGGGAGATTTTCTCGGGGATTCCGAGATTATTTTCCCGGGGAATTCATGGGGATTTTCCCGGGGATTCCGGGGGGATATTCTCGGGGATTCCGGGGGGATTTTCCCGAGTATTTCGGGGGGGTTTTCTCGGGGATTCCGTGGGGATTTCCCCGGGGATTCCGGGGGGATTTTCCCGAGTATTCCGGGAGGATTTTGTCGGGGATTCCGGGGGATTTTCTCGTGGATTCCGGGACGATTTTCCCGAGGAATTCCGGGGGGATTTTCTCGGGGATTCCCGGGGGATTTTCCCGGGGAATTCCGGGGGGATTTTCTCGGGGATTCCGGGGGGATTTTCTCGGGGATTCCGGGGGGATTTTCCCGGGGATTCCGGGGGGATTTTCCGGGGATTCCGGGGGAATTTTCCAGGGGATTCGGGGCCGATTTTCGCGGGGATTCTGGGGGGATTTTCCCTGGGATTGCGGGGGGATTTTCCCTGGTAATTCCAGGGGATTTTCCCGGGGATCTCGGGGTGAGTATCCCGGGGATTCGGGGGGCATTTTCCGGGGATTCCGGGGGGATTTTGTCGGGGATTCCGGGGGGATTTTCCAGGGGATTCCGGGCATATTTTCCCGAGTATTACGGGCGAATTTTCTCGGGGATTCCGGGGAGATTTTCTGGGGGATTCCGGGGGGGCTTTCACGGGGATTTCTGGGGGATTTTCGCCTGGATTCCGGGGGGATTTTCTCGCGGATTCCGGGGGGATTTTCCCGGGGATTCCGGGAGGAATTTCTCGGGGAGTCCGGGGGGATTTTCCAGGGGAACTCCGGGGGATTTTCTCGGGGATTCCGGGGGGATTTTCCATCGGACTCCGGGTTGATTTTCCCGGGGACTCCGGGGGATTTTCTCGGGGATTTCTGGAGGATTTTCCCGGGGATTCCGGGCGGATATTCTCGTGGATTCCGGGAGGATTTTCCCGGGGAATTCCGAGGGATTTTCAGGGGATTCCGGGGGGATTTTCTCGGGGATTCAGGGGGGATTTTCCAGGGGATTCCGGGGGGATTTTCTCGCGTATTCCCGGGGCATTTTCCTGGGGATTCCGGGGGGATTTTCCAGGGGATTCCGGGGGGATTTTCCAGGGGATTCCGGGCATATTTTCCCGAGTATTACGGGCGAATTTTCTCGGGGATTCCGGGGAGATTTTCTTGGGGATTCCGGGGGGGCTTTCACAGGGATTTCTGGGGGATTTTCGCGTGGATTCCGGGGGGATTTTCCCGGGGATTCCGGCGGAAATTTCTCGGGCAGTCCGGGGGGATTTTCTAGGGGAATTCCGGGGGATTTTCGCGTGGATTCTGGGGGGATTTTCCATCGGACTCCGGGTTGATTTTCCCGGGGACTCCGAGGGATTTTATCGGGGATTTCTGGAGGATTTTCCCGGGGATTCCGGGCGGATTTTCTCGTGGATTCCGGGACGATTTTCCCGAGGAATTCCGGGGGGATTTTCTCGGGGATTCCTAGGGGATTTTCCAGGGGATTCCGGGGTGATTATCCCGGGGATTTTCCTGGGGGATTTTCCCGGGGATTCCGGGGGATTTTCTCGGGGATTCCGGGGGGATTTTCCCGGCGAATTCCGGGGGGATTTTCTCGGGGATTCCGGGGGGATTTTCCAGGGGATTCCGGGGTGATTATCCCGGGGATTTTCCTGGGGGATTTTCCCGGGGATTCCGGGGGATTTTCTCGGGGATTCCGGGGGGATTTTCCGGGGAATCTGGGGGGATTTTCTCGGGGATTCCGGGGGGATTTTCCCGGCGAATTCCGGGGGGATTTTCTCGGGGATTCCTAGGGGATTTTCCAGGGGATTCCGGGGTGATTATCCCGGGGATTTTCCTGGGGGATTTTCCCGGGGATTCCGGGGGATTTTCTCGGGGATTCCGGGTTGATTTTCCCGGGGAATTCCGAGGGATTTTCTCGGGGATTCCGGGGAGATGATCCCGGGGATTTCGGGGAGATTTTCTGGGGGATTCCTGGGGGATTTTCTCGGGGATTCCGGGGGGATTTTCCCGGGGATTCCCGGGGATTTTCTCTCGGATTTTTTTCCCCAATTTTTCAAGCATTTTTTCCCGCAATTTTCGTGGATTTTTCCCAAATTTTCCCCATTTCTCACTGATTTTCTTCCCCATTTCTCAATGATTTTTGCCCCAATTTATCAAAGATTTTTTCCCCATTTCTCACTGATGTTTTTCCCCATTTTCCCCCCATTTCTCACTGATTTTTATCCCCCATTTTTCAATGATTTTTCCCCATTTCTCTCTGATTTTTTCCCCATTTCACCATGATGTTTTCCCCATTTCTCACTGATTTTTCCGTTGATTTTTCATGGATTTTTCCACCCATTTTTCGTGGATTTTTTCCCCATTTTTCCCCATTTCTCACTGATTTTTTCCCCCATTTATCACTCCTTTTTCCCCATTTTTCCCCATTTCTCACTGATTTTTTCCGCCATTTTTCATGGATGTTTCCCCCAATTTTCATGGATATTTCCTGATTTTCCCCCCCATTTCTCACTGATATTTGCCCCCATTTCTCTCTGAATTATTCCCCCCATTTTTCATGCATTTTCCCGCCCGTTAATCACTGATTTTTTCCCCATTTCTCACCGACTTTTCCCCCCATTTCTCACTGATTTTTCCATCATTTTTCATGGCTTTTCCCCCCCATTTCTCACTGATTTTACCCCATTTCTCACTGATTTTATTAATGTTTGTATTTCTATTTCTAATTATGTTTATGTTTATATTTATTATTATTGTTTTGCATGTTTATGTCTATGTTTATATTTATGCATATTTATTTTTATGCCGGCGAACGCGGGCAGGCGTTTTATGTAGATGCCTATCCGCCGGGGTCCTAGAGAGGCCGCCATCTTGAGCGTGTCGGGACTCTCAAAATGGCGCCTCGGGCGGCACCCCGGCTGACCTGCCAAAAATGGCGGCAGAAAGGGCGGGAAAAAATCAGGACCCCGGTGTGTAGGCATAAGATGCCTGATTACATCGCCGACGCCGATCCGCTCGCCGACAATTTTCCCGGATGTGTCAGAGCGTGCCGACAGCGGCCGCGCGGTCCCCGGTGCCGCGGGCGTGAGGGCGCCGGCGAACGCGGACAGGCGTTTTATGTAAACGCCTATCCGCCGGGGTCCTAGAGAGGCCGCCATCTTGAGTGTGTCCGCACTCTCAAAATGGCGGCTCGGGAGGCACCCCGCCTGACCTTCTCAAAATGGCGGCAGAAAGGGCGGGAAAAAATCAGGACCCCGGTGTGTAGGCATAAGATGCCTGATTACATCGCCGACGCCGATCCGCTCGCCGACAATTTTCCCGGATGTTTCAGAGCGTACCGACAGCGGCCGCGCGGTCCCCGGTGCCGCGGGCGTGAGGGCGCCGGCGAACGCGGGCAGGCGTTTTATGTAGACGCCTATCCGCCGGGGTCCTAGAGAGGCCGCCATCTTGAGTGTGTCGGGACTCTCAAAATGGCGGCTCGGGAGGCACCCCGCCTGACCTTCCCAAAATGGCGGCAGAAAGGGCGGGAAAAAATCAGGACCCCGGTGTGTAGGCATAAGATGCCTGATTACATCGCCGACGCCGATCCGCTCGCCGCCAATTTTCCCGGATGTTTCAGAGCGTGCCGACAGCGGCCGCGCGGTCCCCGGTGCCGCGGGCGTGAGGGCGCCGGCGGGCGCGGGCAGGCGTTTTACGTAAACGCCTATCCGCCGGGGTCCTAGAGAGGCCGCCATCTTGAGCGTGTCGGGACTCTCAAAATGGCGCCTCGGGAGGCACCCCGGCTGACCTTCCCAAAATGGCGGCAGAAAGGGCGGGAAAAAATCAGGACCCCGGTGTGTAGGCATAAGATGCCTGATTACATCGCCGACGCCGATCCGCTCGCCGACAATTTTCCCGGATGTTTCAGAGCGTGCCGACAGCGGCCGCGCGGTCCCAGGTGCCGCGGGCGTGAGGGCGCCGGCGAACGCGGGCAGGCGTTTTATGTAGATGCCTATCCGCCGGGGTCCTAGAGATGCCGCCATCTTGAGTGTGTCCGCACTCTCAAAATGGCGGCTCGGGAGGCACCCCGCCTGACCTTCTCAAAATGGCGGCAGAAAGGGCGGGAAAAAATCAGGACCCCGGTGTGTAGGCATAAGATGCCTGATTACATCGCCGACGCCGATCCGCTCGCCGACAATTTTCCCGGACGTTTCAGAGCGTGCCGACAGCGGCCGCGCGGTCCCCGGTGCCGCGGGCGTGAGGGAGCCGGCGGGCGCGGGCAGGCGTTTTATGTAAACGCCTATCCGCCGGGGTCCTAGAGAGGCCGCCATCTTGAGTGTGTCCGCACTCTCAAAATGGCGGCTCGGGCGGCACCCCGCCTGACCTGCCAAAAATGGCGGCAGAAAGGGCGGGAAAAAATCAGGACCCCGGTGTGTAGGCATAAGATGCCTGATTACATCGCCGACGCCGATCCGCTCGCCGCCAATTTTCCCGGACGTTTCAGAGCGTGCCGACAACGGCCGCGCGGTCCGCGGTGCCGCGGGCGTGAGGGCGCCGGCGGGCGCGGGCAGGCGTTTTATGTAGACGCCTATCCGCCGGGGTCTTATGGCGGTCGCCGTTTTGAGTGTGTCGGGACTCTCAAAATGGCGGCTCGGGCGGCACCCCGCCTGACCTTCCCAAAATGGCGGCAGAAAGGGCGGGAAAAAATCAGGACCCCGGTGTGTAGGCATAAGATGCCTGATTACATCGCCGACGCCGATCCGCTTGCCGCCAATTTTCCCGGACGTTTCAGAGCGTGCCGACAACGGCCGCGCGGTTCGCGGTGCCGCGGGCGTGAGGGCGCCGGCGGGCGCGGGCAGGCGTTTTATGTAGACGCCTATCCGCCGGGGTCCTAGAGAGGCCGCCATCTTGAGCGTGTCCGCACTCTCAAAATGGCGGCTCGGGGGCACCCCGCCTGACCTTCCCAAAATGGCGGCAGAAAGGGCGGGAAAAAATCAGGACCCCGGTGTGTAGGCATAAGATGCCTGATTAAATCGCCGACGCCGATCCGCTCGCCGACAATTTTCCCGGACGTGTCAGAGCGTGCCGACAACGGCCGCGCGGTCCGCGGTGCCGCGGGCGTGAGGGCGCCGGCGGGCGCGGGCAGGCGTTTTATGTAGACGCCTATCCGCCGGGGTCCTAGAGAGGCCGCCATCTTGAGCGCTGCCGCAGGGCTGGGTCCCGGCCCGCGGGCCCTTCCGCCATCCTGAGAGGGGCACGGTGCAGTACCCGCCTGTGTCCACACGGCGGCAGCACTGCCGCCCAACTCAGCCCGGCACTGCCGCCCTGTCAGGGACAGACAGAGAAGGGAGAGAGTTCCAAGCACCAGAGTCCCCACCCGTCATAAAATCCTCTCAATGAACGCCCCAAAAAAACCCCGACCCAAACTAAAAATGCCCTGCCTCTGACCAAATGAAAAAAAAACCCTTTTATATATAGAAATCATCTATTTTTTAATATTTAATTTATAGTCATAATCTAGACATATTTCATATATTCAATTTAATTGCTATTCTATTTATCATATATACAATATTATTTTATTATTCATTATATACATAGATTTATATTACTAATGGTATTTCTATTTTATCTATATCCATCTATATTTGGAGGTTCATAGTTTTTAATATTATTTCTTTAAAAGCTCTGCCTCTAACCAAATAGAAACAAAAAACTCGATTATTTTAAATTCTATTTGAATATATTTTTCTATTTAGTTTTCATATTTATATCTGTAGATTTATATGTCTATATTGTGTATTCTATATTTATATACTATTTAATGTATTTTTTACTAGTATATTAATATACTAGATGCTATTTACATTCTATTATAACATACTATTTAATATAACATATTAAAATCGATCAATTATTTCTATTACATACTACATACATGTATTTTATATTTATATTTATTTCTATAGATTTATACTTACATATATATATGCATATATAGTTATAATAATTTTATGTCAGTATCTATTTTTGCATATTTGTATATTTTTGCCTATATTATTTATATTCTTTATTAAAAACCCTCCTCTAACCAAATAAAAAACAATAAAAAATTCCTTTTAAAGTCTAAATATTTATATATTTCTATTTTCATAACAAAATATAATGTAATGTAATATATTTATATATTGGTTTCTTATATTTGCTTCTATATTTTTATTCTTTATCTTTTCTATTTACAGTATCTATAAAAAAACCCTACCTCTATCCAAACACAAACCAATAAAACATTCCTTTTAGACTATATTTAGCTGTTTTTTAAGGTTCTGTTTTTCATGCATTCTACACCCACCCCTCCCTCTCAATGTTCTGGCACCCACCATGACCCCCCCCCCATGCCCGACTCACCTGCTCCTCCAGCGCAGCCCGGCTCCCTTTCCCAGGGACCTTGGGGTGCCCCAAACCACGTCGGAGCCCCCCTCAGCCTTTTTTCCTCACCCCAAAGAAGGCACAGAACGACTCCAACTGCCCTGGACAGCAGCAGGGCACTTGACTGCAACCCCTCCCATGTGTCCATCCCACAGAAAGTGACTCTGCTGACACCAGAAAAGGGAGGGCAACCCCCACAAGGGCTGAAGTTCCTCCCCAGCCCTGCAGACACAGGGGACAAGGGGCAGAAAGGAGGAGGGGCAGCAGAGAGGACAAGGGAAGAAAATCAACATCAAGGTGCACGATGAAATGGAACCCCCCCTAAAAAAAAAAAAGAAGAAGAAAAATGAAAACGAAAAATAACCAAAAAAACGAAAAGAAACCCCTGGCATGCTGGATGGGCAGCACAAGAGGGAGGGATTAAAAATGAACAGGGACAGTGTCCTGGTTTTGGGCAAATTTGGGGGAAAACCTCCAGAAGGAGCCCCCAGACAGCAAACCCCACGACTCCTCCCCCCCACCCCACCGGGTTCGGGAAGAATTTCCTCGGAGAAGAGTGGGAGAAAAAAACCTCTTTATTTAACAAGCAAGACACTCCCCAGCACAGGGAAAAAAGACAACGCCAGCTGACAAAAAACTCTTTCACCGTTCTGAAGGGATGACGAGTTCAGTCTCTCTGGCGAGTGGTCGCCCAGTTATCAGTCTCTGGCGCTTGGGAATGGCTGCTGCAGGTGACAGAGTGTAGACTCCCGGTGTTTCTTGGGGTTTCCCAGGTCCCCGTCCGGAACAGGTTCAGATGGTATCCAGGAGAGGGAGGGGACGGGGTGGAAGAGAAAACAGTCCAGGGAAAAAGTTGGACTGCCTAGCTGAACTAACTAATAAGAAAAAAGCAAGGGCAAAGCGAAGGAAAGAAAAAGAGGCAGAAGCAAGCAAGCAGGCAAGCAAGCAAGCAAGCAAGCAAGCAGGCAAGCAAACCGAGCTAAAACCTCTCCTAAACATAGACCATGGGGGAGGTGAGCCGGCTGATAACAAGACAAAACAAAGCTTCACTCTCAGAGTCAGTCCTGGAAGCACAGGACATAATACCAAACATAATCAGGACACATGATTGGAGATAGAAACACCATAACATCACCCTAGGACAGACAGTGACCGGGACACAAGGATCCCACGGGAAACAACGGCACAGGGAGCACCACAGAGGCACAGAGAAGGACGGAGAAAAGACAGAGAGTGCCAAACACACAGCAAGGACTGAGGGGTACCATGACAAAGAGGGAACCCAGGAGCCAGAGAGGAAGCGAGCACAGCCCGTGCGGGGCGGGCAAAGACGGGCAAGGAGCAGCACAGGCACGGAGACAGAGAGGCACGGCCAGCAGGACAGAGGCTCACCAGGAGAGGGGCACAGGAAGGGAGGAGCACCGGGCAGCGCTCCTTTAGGACAAGAATATTCACACACACAAGCAATTCCCTCATTTGCACCTCATTCTTATTTCACACACCGCCCCCCCCCCCCCCCCTAAAAAATTCAGCTCATAGCACAGGCAGCTCTGGCTTTTCCCTGCACAGTATTTCTACCAGGGACCTGGGCACAGCACGCGGTCGCGAGTCACCTGAATCAATCCTGATTTAACATTTCAAAGCTTCTCCTTCTGGCACTGCACCTTCTCAGACCCGGGCTGCCATGTTCCACTCCCCTCATGGCCACATTCAAGAACAACTGTTGCCATTCTGCAGAGAATTCCCAATACGGCTCACGTATTATCAGTGGGCAGAAAACTCTTTGGGCTTCAGTTCCACCTCTCACCTGTTCCACGTGGAGGGAGGACAGGCATTTGTCACACATCACAGCAGCAGTGATGGATCAAGGCTTTTTTTTTTTTTTTTTTTTTTTGATTGAATAAAAGGGTAAGAAAAAACAAACCAGGTCTCATACAAATGTCTTGAAACACCATTAAAGCTTTTTAAACCCAAGGAGACCATCGTGATTCCTGACTTCAGTCTTCTATCCATACTGGTTTTGGCATCATGAAATCAATCAGAGTCTTTTAAGAAATACTAAATCATCATGACTAAACCCTAACTAAACTCTGACTAAACAGAGGTTTCATCTAAAAAAAAAAACCTGCCACATCTCTTTTGAAACACCAGCAAATTGAAAGTTCTGTTGTGGTGAGAGAAAATCCTTTGCTGAATGATACTTTAAAGAGTGTCCGAGGAAGGATCCGTATCTAGAAATAACATTTTATGATCTGAACCGACAGATCATTTACAGAACTCCACGTAAAACCTATGTAGCACGAGGGTTTTTTTTAAATTGCAATGTAATGGTTAGCTTGGGTTTTCAGACTTGTTTCTTAGATTACTGTGTTCTTCCTTCAAACAGAAATACTTGCTCGCAGAGATTGCCTACTGAGTTGTTGCATATTTTCTTGGACTTCTTCATGCTGATATGGCATGAATTAGATATCACTTTGTGGCTAAAATTTACTGTGAAGAGCAGCTATATCCCAGTTTCAAACTCTGAGCAGTTACCAATGTGTTCCTTTGCTTACTGATTATTAAATCTATCATCTAAAATGTCATATAACCTTTTGAAGTTATTTGTATTGATCTAATAATACCAGAGGAAAGGCAGCTATGAAAGGAATGTCTGTCTTATACAGGTTCTTGATTAGTAGATAGGCAGCAGTTCTTAAGCAATTAATATTTTAAATGTGTAATTGCATTACAAGAAAATTGTTGCATAGGGCTTTATATAACCTCCCATTGACTTTCATGGATATTTCTTTTGGTTTTATTCAAGTCCTTACCACACAAGGTTCAAATAGCAACTGGTTCTCACAGAGGTCCTGAAATTGAATTTATAAATAACAATATATTTCAGACAAGTGAAATTCTCTCAGAATCAATTTCTTCTTTTCCTTCTTCCTATGATTAATATTTAATTATGTGATTTTAAAATTGCTTAATTACTGAAAGCATTTTTACCATAAAATAATTCCATTCCAGTAGAGCTGCAGTATTATTAAGAAGGGTATGTTTTCTTTTCTTTCCCCTCCAGGCTTGGAAATCTGATGAACTTTTTAAAAAGGAAGGCGCTTGCAAAATGCACCTTTCTTCACAAGGTAATGTAGAGTTTGCAGCCTCTTTAATTTAAGAAAGTTTATAATCGTAAAATGATCAAATGATTTGAAACAAAGTCCCTGGATTTCACTTTCGACCCTAAATGCTTTGATCTTTTTGTTACAGAAAAGCTGATCTTTATGCTTATAGGAAAGCTCTGTTTAGTAGAAGGATATTTTAATATCTTTTTTTTTTTTTTTTCCTGAGGGAAAAAAGCAGAAGCAAAGTCTCTCAAATAGCAGGATATCACTGGAACAAAGTTTGCTTCATGATTCAATCTGATATGGCTGGAAGAAACAAGGAAAATCAATACCTTTTTGTCTTTGCTGCTGGTTGTTCT
The DNA here is from genome assembly GCF_052056855.1 of Sturnus vulgaris. Taxonomy (NCBI): domain Eukaryota; kingdom Metazoa; phylum Chordata; class Aves; order Passeriformes; family Sturnidae; genus Sturnus; species Sturnus vulgaris. Next base: position 70,216 of record NC_142275.1, read on the forward strand.
GGCATTTCCTCACTGAGTCCTGAGAGTGTATTGTGTGACATTACAGGCAACATCCATCCTTGTCTCTTGGAAGTACCATCAGATAGATCATCAGCCAGAGACAGTAATCTCTGAACAACAATAAAACAGTGAGCTTGAATAACTCTATTTTTATATTATTTAAGACATGAAAGCAAAAGCAACTCATGCAATAATCTGAACACCTTTTTCCCTAAAAAGAAATAAACATGATTATTTGTCACTCACCCCTCAATAGGTGTAGCTTCCAAACAGCTCAGAGTGACAGAAAGTGCAATGAAGAAAACTGACAACTTCAGGTTGTGCATCTTCCCTTCCAAACTTTCTGAAAAGAACAGTGATTCAAAACTGAAAGCTAACCCAAATACTCTTCAGCACATCCTATCACCGATGCCCATTCTGTCCTAAATCAAGAGCAATTAGTCTTTTTCACAAGCTAGAGTGAGAAAAATGATCCCTTCAAGTTTAGTGACACAATTCAGTTTCAGAAATATGGCTCTCAGCAGTAAATGCTCATTTTCCATCCAGTAGTTTCAATCCTATCCCTTATCTCTGATTTGCGTTTCCTGACATATCCCAGTCTCAAATTCTGGTCCCCAGTGCAGTTTACTTTAAAGCTGTCTTAGTCTTTTCCTGAAAAAATGCTCTTGATTAATAATAGGGGATATAGTGCTTTTCTAAAGGCGCATCTTTTACACTGCAGGGAAAGTAAGAAAAAAGGCAAAGTATTTACCTTTTTGTGGTCACAGATCTAACTGGAGAAGCCAGCAAGCCCTCTTGGTTAGCAGGAAGTGTGCATGCAACAATTCCACGCTTGCATCTGGCTCTGGAGTATCCTTCTCCCTCTTCCTTTCTGGCAAGTCTCACGACTCTTATATATCCTCGACACCTTTCTCAGCTCTGACATCAGGCAGCACAGAGAGACTGTCGTTAATTCCAATCCCTACAGACAGAAAGTGCCCCAGAGAGGAGCAGAGGCAGGTGGGTCATTATTGCACTAGTACATCAGTAAATATTCTCCTGCTGTATGCAGAATGCCCTCGTGAAGGTACTGCAAGAGCATATTGCACATCAGAAATGTAGCCTCAATTTTACAGCTCTGATAAGCTGCTGTGGTTATATTCCCTGTGGGTGTTTTCGTGGGCTAAATAAGGTAACAAAAGTCACAAAGAAAGCCAGAGCAAATGAAACGCCAGGCCACTGGTAATTGAAATACAAGAAAACATGTCTCAGAAAAGATGGAAAAGTTAAAGTTGTGGAGGTTTGCTGTACAATATAGATAGAAAGCAAAGGTATCTGAAGGGATAAAAGCTGTATGATGAATAAGAAAAGAGTGAAAGTTATTTAAATTGACAGATAGAGTTCTCATTCAGGGTAACACGGTAGAAATCATGCACATTTTTCAGTCAAGTTTAAATGTCAATGAAAATTCTGTCGCTATGAATGTAAAATCTCATATTTTAAAAACCAGGTGGATTTGTCATGAGTGAAAATTGAGTCAATTAATGCTTTTCAGAAGGCAAAGACTAGGATTAAAAAGCCAGGAAATGTCAGAAAAGCCAGAAAACGTGCAAATTTATTTCTCTAGTATGCATAAAGTATGGTTGAGGGAAAAATGTACAGCTTTTAATAGACTAAATCCAGTGTTGACGAAATATCTAATTGCAGATTTCCAAGGATACAGATTAGAACCATTTACCTCTGATTTCAGTGGAAATTAGGCAAATCACTTCCCCCTCCCTCTCCCCCCCCCAGAAGTGTGAGAGCTGGAATCCTTCTGCAGTCGACTTAATTTTCTTTTCCTCCTCTCTTTTAGGACAGGAAGAATCACGACTCTCCTGCCATCTTTGCCAAGAGCTGTGGTGTTTGATCAGCCAAAGCCCAGAGGCTTCAGCACCAGAGGTCTGAGCCTGGAGGGCTCCTGGTGCTGCCCGTGCTGTGGGCTATGTCAGAGGATGCAGGGTTCCTCTTTGCCTCCCTGCTGGGATTAACTGCCATGGGAATGTGGGATCTGGGTGAAACTCCAGCTCTCCTGGTGTTCAGGGGAGCAAGGTCTGAGGGACTCCTCTCTGGGGATGTGCGGTGAAGGACTGAATAGTGTGGAAGGAGAGTATTTATAAACTGTATCACTGTTTCTCCCAGAATTGGGGTGGAGCACTGATGGGGGTGGTTGGGTTTGGTCTGGGCCTGTTATTCTTTGTGCAATTTTAAAATTCTCTTGTATGATTTACTGTCCGGTATCTTTCTAACAAAAGCTGACATAAATTTAGATTAAGGATTAGAACTTGGCTCCATTCATTGCAAACATTTGACAAGGCTGGAGGACTGGGGTGGTGACTGCTCTCAGGAAAGGTTACTTATTAATACTGTGTCAGATTTCCCGCAGTGACTGTCAGGCCTGCATGGCTGTGAGTTCGTGCTCTTCTCACTGGGGAAATAAGTTCAGCAAAATTAGAAATGTTAGAAAAATCCAGCCAAAAATTCCACCTCTGTACCCCCTAAGTTTTCCCAGTTTTTCCCAGCTAGGAGCTGCACAGAAGTCAGGCAGGGGAAGTGACAACAGGGAACCGCTGAAAAATTCAAAGGCACAAAGAGGAAAGGGGAAAGGTTTCAGAAAACAATTCTATGGTCTAAGAATAATTTCTGATTCCCTACTGAGAAGAACACGAACTCACAGCCATTCAGGCCTGACAGTCCCCTGCAGTGAGAGCTCAGCACACATCCACAGAGGCAAGTCCAGCATCTTAAATGAAAAAATAAAAATAAAAACCAGAAGAAAAAGGTGATTTCTTTTGCTTCAGAGTTATTTCAAGTTCTTAAAGCCCAAGCAACATTTGCTCTTGATTTTGGTTGGGTGAATCATGAGCAGTGGGCACGGGTCATGCCATTCATTGAGCAGAAAACCCGGGGTCATTTAGAGGGGACACAAGAACTGTTTGTGTAGCGACCTCGGGCTGCAGAGGGGCAGGAGAAAGGCCAAGGGAGCTCCCCGGGGCCACCAGGGCCTGTGGGGAACAGAATGGACGCTTGGATGACCAGTGGAGGTGAGGAGTGGATCTGAGTTCATCTACAGGGAAATAAGGAGGGGATACTCTGGAGTGAAAAGCTGAGGTGATGAGTTCACCCACCTGGGCACGAGTTGTGTTTGCACAAAGTGGGAACAGAGGTGAAGGTCAATCCAAAGTCGATCCTGCTTGACCTCTGAATTCCAGGATAAGTTTTACAAGCTGCCAAATGAGGGAGTAAAAATACACAAAAATGAAACTGAGAGAATTCATGAGGTTCCTGGGAGTCCATTACACTGTTGTCATAGAATTCTTAATGAGTTTTGAGCTTTTAATGACAACAATTCAGTACTTTCTTTGGATTAATCACTGTGTAGGATTTGGGGTTTATCTGGATTTTAAAGGCGTCGTGGTGGCCCTGACACTGCTCAGGAGCTGGTAGGAAAAGCAGGGTCAGAGCTCCTGGCAGGCACAGGGTGTTTTTCCCAGAGTGGACTGTGGAGGAATTGTTTGGGCCTTGGATTGTCCCTCTGGGTGATGCCAGTTGCTGTGATTTGTGTAATTCCATACATTTAACTCCCAATACTTCCCAGCCCAGGAGCTTGAGCTGACAGGGCAGCACACAGATTGCTCTCTGTGCTGTGCCCCGATTTGGGGTTCGCTGTCAGCTTTGCTAGCTCCCGTGAATTATGCCCATAGCCCCGAATTCCCTGCTCAATTCCCACTGCCATAACCTCACAGCGCCTCATGGAGTGGGGATATACTGTGGCAGGAAGCCCAGCAGCATCGGCACGGGGACAGGTGTATATTCCAAAGAATTTGCTGTTTCAAACCCTCATTCCCCAGCCCCGCCGATGTCCCTGGGGGGCACTTGACAGAGTTACCTGGATTTCAGCTGATTTCACCCCCCCGAGCTCGGGCTCCAGGTGATCTTTTCAAGCAGGAGAAGGCAGGGGCCGGAGGCGCTCCTGGCCCGTGCCGAGGCAGTCCCTGGGGCCACGAGAGGACATCTCTCCCTGCAGAATTTCAGTTCTTTCCAGAGCCTCAGCAGTGACAGAGGACAAAGAGGAAGATGAGGAGGAGGAAGAAGGGGGAGAGGGTTTGAGAGGAGGGGAAGCCCAAATCCGTGCTGTGTGCGGAGCTCCGACAGCACGCTGCAGCCCGCAGCTCAGTGTGAGCACGGGGCAGAGGAGGCGATTTCTGGGCATTCAATCACCCTGAGGCGGGCCCGGCACCGCCCCTGCAGCACCGTCCCCAGCACAGCTCGGTACCGCTCCGGGATCACCCGGCCCCGGCCCCGGTGCCGCCCGGGACCACTGGGGACCGCCCCTAAAGCACCGCCCCGGCCCCGCCCGGTCCCGTCCCCGGGACCTCCGTGCCCCGCCTCGCCAAGCCCCGGCTCCGCCCCGAGCCTGCCCGGGCTGCGCCGGGACCATCGCTGGCGGCCCCGCCCCTCTTCCCCGGGCCGAAGCGGGCTGAAGGAGATGTCCGCACGATTGGAAACGCCGCCGAAAATCGCACCCGTGGGATCGGTGTCGGCGTCGTGCGCAGGCATCCCACTAGAGCGAGCGGGCTCCTTGCTGTGCCACCCTCCTTTTGCAGCCAGAGTTAGAAGGTCGGGGAGCGACACCCGAGCCGCCATCTTGGGAGAGGCAGGCGCGCAGTACCGCGCTCTGCCCACAGGGTGGCGCTTGGGAGACAGGCAAGGGATGGAATCAAGGAGTGTCCCAATCCTTGAGGAAATCCCCCGGAATGAACGCCCCAAAAAACCCCGACCAGAACTGAGAAACCTCCTGCCTCTGTATGAGTGCAAAGGGTGTGCAAGGAGTGTGCAAATAGTGTGCATTAGCAATCGATCGGCTGGCATGAGCAATCGATCGCCGATCTAATCGATCGGCAGGCGCGATCAATCGATCGCCGATCTAATCGATCGGCAGGCATTAGCAATCGATCGCCGATCTAATCGATCGGCAGGCACGATCAATCGATCGCCGATCTAATCGATCGGCAGGCACGATCAAACGATCGCCGATCTAATCGATCGGCAGGCGCGATCAATCGATCGCCGATATAATCGATCGGCAGGCATTAGCAATCGATCGCCGATATAATCGATCGGCAGGCATGAGCAATCGATCGCCGATATAATCGATGGGCAGGCATGAGCAATCGATCGCCGATATAATCGATGGGCAGGCATTAGCAATCGATCGCCGATATAATCGATCGGCAGGCATTGGCAATCGATCGCCGATATAATCGATCGGCAGGCATTGGCAATCGATCGCCGATATAATCGATCGGCAGGCGCGATCAATCGATCGCCGATATAATCGATCGGTAGTCGCGATCAATCGATCGCCGATCTAATCCATAGGCATGCATTAGCTATCGATCACCAATCTGATTTTTCCCGCCATTTTTCATTGATTTTTTCCCCATTTCTCACTGATTTTTTCCCCCATTTCTGACTGATTTTTACCCCCCATTTCTGACTGATTTTTCCCCCCCATTTCTGACTGATTTTTCCCCATTTCTCACTGTTTTTTTCCCCATTTCTCACTGATTTTCCCCCCATTTTTCATGGATTTTTCCCCCTATTTTTCCTGGATTTCCTCCCCATTTTTCCCCGTCTCTCACAGATTTTTCCCCCCATTCCTCATGGATGTTTCCCCCAATTTTCATGGATATTTCCCGATTTTCCCCCCCATTTCTCACTGATTTTTGGCCCCATTTTTCTCTAAATTTTCCCCCCATTTTTCCTGCATTTCCCCCCCCCATTTCTGATTTTTGCCCCAATTTTTCATGCATTTTTTCCCGCAATTTTCGTGGATTTTTCCCGATTTTTCTCCATTTCTCACTGATTTTTTTCCCCATTTCTCACTGATATTTACGACCCATTTCTGACTGATTTTTCCCCATTTCTCACTGATTTTTTCCCCAATTTTTCATGCGTTTTTTCCCGCAATTTTCGTGGATTTTTCCCAAATTTTCCCCATTTCTCACTGATTTTTTTCCCCATTTCTCTATGATTTTTGCCCCAATTTATCAAAGATTTTTTCCCCATTTCTCACTGATGTTTTTCCCCATTTTCCCCCCATTTCTCACTGATTTTTATCCCCCATTTCTCAATGATTTTTCCCCATTTCTCTCTGATTTTTTCCCCATTTCACCATGATGTTTTCCCCATTTCTCACTGATTTTTTTCCCCCATTTTTCATGGATTTTTCCACCCATTTTTCGTGGATTTTTTCCCCATTTTTCCCCATTTCTCACTGATTTTTTTCCCCCATTTATCACTGCTTTTTCCCCATTTTTCCCCATTTCTCACTGATTTTTTCCGCCATTTTTCATGGATGTTTCCCCCAATTTTCATGGATATTTCCTGATTTTCCCCCCCATTTCTCACTGATATTTGCCCCCATTTCTCTCTGAATTATTCCCCCCATTTTTCATGCATTGTCCCGCCCATTAATCACTGATTTTTTTCCCCATTTCTCACCGACTTTTCCCCCCATTTCTCACTGATTTTTATCCCCCACTTCTGACTGATTTTTCCCAATTTTTCGTTGATCTTTTTCCCCATTCCTCACCGATTTTTCCCCCATTTCTCTCTGATTTTTCCATCATTTTTCATGGTTTTTCCCCCCCATTTCTCACTGATTTTACCCCATTTCTCACTGATTTTTTAAATGTTTGTATTTCTATTTCTATTTATGTTTATATTTATATTTATTGTTATTGTTATTGTTTTGCATGTTTATGTTTATGCATGTTTATGTTTATGTTTATGTTTATGTTTATGTTTATGTTTATGTTTATGTTTATGTTTATGTTTATGTTTATATCTATGCAGGTTTACGTTTGTGCATGTTTATGTCTATGTTTATATTTCTGCATATTTATTTTTATGCCGGCGAACGCGGACAGGCGTTTTATGTAGACGCCTATCCGCCGGGGTCCTAGAGAGGCCGCCATCTTGAGCGTGTCCGCACTCTCAAAATGGCGGCTCGGGCGGCACCCCGCCTGACCTTCCCAAAATGGCGGCAGAAAGGGCGGGAAAAAATCAGGACCCCGGTGTGTAGGCATAAGATGCCTGATTACATCGCCGACGCCGATCCGCTCGCCGCCAATTTTCCCGGACGTTTCAGAGCGTGCCGACAACGGCCGCGCGGTCCGCGGTGCCGCGGGCGTGAGGGCGCCGGCGGGCGCGGGCAGGCGTTTTATGTAGACGCCTATCCGCCGGGGTCTTATGGCGGTCGCCATTTTGAGTGTGTCGGGACTCTCAAAATGGCGGCTCGGGGGCACCCCGCCTGACCTTCCCAAAATGGCGGCAGAAAGGGCGGGAAAAAATCAGGACCCCGGTCTGTAGGCATAAGATGCCTGATTACATCGCCGACGCCGATCCGCTTGCCGCCAATTTTCCCGGACGTTTCAGAGCGTGCCGACAACGGCCGCGCGGTTCGCGGTGCCGCGGGCGTGAGGGCGCGGCGGGCGCGGGCAGGCGTTTTATGTAGACGCCTATCCGCCGGGGTCCTAGAGAGGCCGCCATCTTGAGCGCTGCCGCAGGGCTGGGTCCCGGCCCGCGGGCCCTTCCGCCATCCTGAGAGGGGCACGGTGCAGTACCCGCCTGTGTCCACACGGCGGCAGCACTGCCGCCCAACTCAGCCCGGCACTGCCGCCCTGTCAGGGACAGACAGAGAAGGGAGAGAGTTCCAAGCACCAGAGTCCCCACCCGTCATAAAATCCTCTCAATGAACGCCCCAAAAAAACCCCGACCCAAACTAAAAATGCCCTGCCTCTGACCAAATGAAAAAAAAACCCTTTTATATATAGAAATCATCTATTTTTTAATATTTAATTTATAGTCATAATCTAGACATATTTCATATATTCAATTTAATTGCTATTCTATTTATCATATATACAATATTATTTTATTATTCATTATATACATAGATTTATATTACTAATGGTATTTCTATTTTATCTATATCCATCTATATTTGGAGGTTCATAGTTTTTAATATTATTTCTTTAAAAGCTCTGCCTCTAACCAAATAGAAACAAAAAACTCGATTATTTTAAATTCTATTTGAATATATTTTTCTATTTAGTTTTCATATTTATATCTGTAGATTTATATGTCTATATTGTGTATTCTATATTTATATACTATTTAATGTATTTTTTACTAGTATATTAATATACTAGATGCTATTTACATTCTATTATAACATACTATTTAATATAACATATTAAAATCGATCAATTATTTCTATTACATACTACATACATGTATTTTATATTTATATTTATTTCTATAGATTTATACTTACATATATATATGCATATATAGTTATAATAATTTTATGTCAGTATCTATTTTTGCATATTTGTATATTTTTGCCTATATTATTTATATTCTTTATTAAAAACCCTCCTCTAACCAAATAAAAAACAATAAAAAATTCCTTTTAAAGTCTAAATATTTATATATTTCTATTTTCATAACAAAATATAATGTAATGTAATATATTTATATATTGGTTTCTTATATTTGCTTCTATATTTTTATTCTTTATCTTTTCTTTTCTATTTACAGTATCTATAAAAAAACCCTACCTCTATCCAAACACAAACCAATAAAACATTCCTTTTAGACTATATTTAGCTGTTTTTTAAGGTTCTGTTTTTCATGCATTCTACACCCACCCCTCCCTCTCAATGTTCTGGCACCCACCATGACCCCCCCCCCATGCCCGACTCACCTGCTCCTCCAGCGCAGCCCGGCTCCCTTTCCCAGGGACCTTGGGGTGCCCCAAACCACGTCGGAGCCCCCCTCAGCCTTTTTTCCTCACCCCAAAGAAGGCACAGAACGACTCCAACTGCCCTGGACAGCAGCAGGGCACTTGACTGCAACCCCTCCCATGTGTCCATCCCACAGAAAGTGACTCTGCTGACACCAGAAAAGGGAGGGCAACCCCCACAAGGGCTGAAGTTCCTCCCCAGCCCTGCAGACACAGGGGACAAGGGGCAGAAAGGAGGAGGGGCAGCAGAGAGGACAAGGGAAGAAAATCAACATCAAGGTGCACGATGAAATGGAACCCCCCCTAAAAAAAAAAAAGAAGAAGAAAAATGAAAACGAAAAATAACCAAAAAACGAAAAGAAACCCCTGGCATGCTGGATGGGCAGCACAAGAGGGAGGGATTAAAAATGAACAGGGACAGTGTCCTGGTTTTGGGCAAATTTGGGGGAAAACCTCCAGAAGGAGCCCCCAGACAGCAAACCCCACGACTCCTCCCCCCCACCCCACCGGGTTCGGGAAGAATTTCCTCGGAGAAGAGTGGGAGAAAAAAACCTCTTTATTTAACAAGCAAGACACTCCCCAGCACAGGGAAAAAAGACAACGCCAGCTGACAAAAAACTCTTTCACCGTTCTGAAGGGATGACGAGTTCAGTCTCTCTGGCGAGTGGTCGCCCAGTTATCAGTCTCTGGCGCTTGGGAATGGCTGCTGCAGGTGACAGAGTGTAGACTCCCGGTGTTTCTTGGGGTTTCCCAGGTCCCCGTCCGGAACAGGTTCAGATGGTATCCAGGAGAGGGAGGGGACGGGGTGGAAGAGAAAACAGTCCAGGGAAAAAGTTGGACTGCCTAGCTGAACTAACTAATAAGAAAAAAGCAAGGGCAAAGCGAAGGAAAGAAAAAGAGGCAGAAGCAAGCAAGCAGGCAAGCAAGCAAGCAAGCAAGCAAGCAGGCAAGCAAACCGAGCTAAAACCTCTCCTAAACATAGACCATGGGGGAGGTGAGCCGGCTGATAACAAGACAAAACAAAGCTTCACTCTCAGAGTCAGTCCTGGAAGCACAGGACATAATACCAAACATAATCAGGACACATGATTGGAGATAGAAACACCATAACATCACCCTAGGACAGACAGTGACCGGGACACAAGGATCCCACGGGAAACAACGGCACAGGGAGCACCACAGAGGCACAGAGAAGGACGGAGAAAAGACAGAGAGTGCCAAACACACAGCAAGGACTGAGGGGTACCATGACAAAGAGGGAACCCAGGAGCCAGAGAGGAAGCGAGCACAGCCCGTGCGGGGCGGGCAAAGACGGGCAAGGAGCAGCACAGGCACGGAGACAGAGAGGCACGGCCAGCAGGACAGAGGCTCACCAGGAGAGGGGCACAGGAAGGGAGGAGCACCGGGCAGCGCTCCTTTAGGACAAGAATATTCACACACACAAGCAATTCCCTCATTTGCACCTCATTCTTATTTCACACACCGCCCCCCCCCCCCCCCCCTAAAAAATTCAGCTCATAGCACAGGCAGCTCTGGCTTTTCCCTGCACAGTATTTCTACCAGGGACCTGGGCACAGCACGCGGTCGCGAGTCACCTGAATCAATCCTGATTTAACATTTCAAAGCTTCTCCTTCTGGCACTGCACCTTCTCAGACCCGGGCTGCCATGTTCCACTCCCCTCATGGCCACATTCAAGAACAACTGTTGCCATTCTGCAGAGAATTCCCAATACGGCTCACGTATTATCAGTGGGCAGAAAACTCTTTGGGCTTCAGTTCCACCTCTCACCTGTTCCACGTGGAGGGAGGACAGGCATTTGTCACACATCACAGCAGCAGTGATGGATCAAGGCTTTTTTTTTTTTTTTTTTTTTTTGATTGAATAAAAGGGTAAGAAAAAACAAACCAGGTCTCATACAAATGTCTTGAAACACCATTAAAGCTTTTTAAACCCAAGGAGACCATCGTGATTCCTGACTTCAGTCTTCTATCCATACTGGTTTTGGCATCATGAAATCAATCAGAGTCTTTTAAGAAATACTAAATCATCATGACTAAACCCTAACTAAACTCTGACTAAACAGAGGTTTCATCTAAAAAAAAAAACCTGCCACATCTCTTTTGAAACACCAGCAAATTGAAAGTTCTGTTGTGGTGAGAGAAAATCCTTTGCTGAATGATACTTTAAAGAGTGTCCGAGGAAGGATCCGTATCTAGAAATAACATTTTATGATCTGAACCGACAGATCATTTACAGAACTCCACGTAAAACCTATGTAGCACGAGGGTTTTTTTTAAATTGCAATGTAATGGTTAGCTTGGGTTTTCAGACTTGTTTCTTAGATTACTGTGTTCTTCCTTCAAACAGAAATACTTGCTCGCAGAGATTGCCTACTGAGTTGTTGCATATTTTCTTGGACTTCTTCATGCTGATATGGCATGAATTAGATATCACTTTGTGGCTAAAATTTACTGTGAAGAGCAGCTATATCCCAGTTTCAAACTCTGAGCAGTTACCAATGTGTTCCTTTGCTTACTGATTATTAAATCTATCATCTAAAATGTCATATAACCTTTTGAAGTTATTTGTATTGATCTAATAATACCAGAGGAAAGGCAGCTATGAAAGGAATGTCTGTCTTATACAGGTTCTTGATTAGTAGATAGGCAGCAGTTCTTAAGCAATTAATATTTTAAATGTGTAATTGCATTACAAGAAAATTGTTGCATAGGGCTTTATATAACCTCCCATTGACTTTCATGGATATTTCTTTTGGTTTTATTCAAGTCCTTACCACACAAGGTTCAAATAGCAACTGGTTCTCACAGAGGTCCTGAAATTGAATTTATAAATAACAATATATTTCAGACAAGTGAAATTCTCTCAGAATCAATTTCTTCTTTTCCTTCTTCCTATGATTAATATTTAATTATGTGATTTTAAAATTGCTTAATTACTGAAAGCATTTTTACCATAAAATAATTCCATTCCAGTAGAGCTGCAGTATTATTAAGAAGGGTATGTTTTCTTTTCTTTCCCCTCCAGGCTTGGAAATCTGATGAACTTTTTAAAAAGGAAGGCGCTTGCAAAATGCACCTTTCTTCACAAGGTAATGTAGAGTTTGCAGCCTCTTTAATTTAAGAAAGTTTATAATCGTAAAATGATCAAATGATTTGAAACAAAGTCCCTGGATTTCACTTTCGACCCTAAATGCTTTGATCTTTTTGTTACAGAAAAGCTGATCTTTATGCTTATAGGAAAGCTCTGTTTAGTAGAAGGATATTTTAATATCTTTTTTTTTTTTTTTCCTGAGGGAAAAAAGCAGAAGCAAAGTCTCTCAAATAGCAGGATATCACTGGAACAAAGTTTGCTTCATGATTCAATCTGATATGGCTGGAAGAAACAAGGAAAATCAATACCTTTTTGTCTTTGCTGCTGGTTGTTCTGGCATTTCCTCACTGAGTCCTGAGAGTGTATTGTGTGACATTACAGGCAACATCCATCCTTGTCTCTTGGAAGTACCATCAGATAGATCATCAGCCAGAGACAGTAATCTCTGAACAACAATAAAACAGTGAGCTTGAATAACTCTATTTTTATATTATTTAAGACATGAAAGCAAAAGCAACTCATGCAATAATCTGAACACCTTTTTCCCTAAAAAGAAATAAACATGATTATTTGTCACTCACCCCTCAATAGGTGTAGCTTCCAAACAGCTCAGAGTGACAGAAAGTGCAATGAAGAAAACTGACAACTTCAGGTTGTGCATCTTCCCTTCCAAACTTTCTGAAAAGAACAGTGATTCAAAACTGAAAGCTAACCCAAATACTCTTCAGCACATCCTATCACCGATGCCCATTCTGTCCTAAATCAAGAGCAATTAGTCTTTTTCACAAGCTAGAGTGAGAAAAATGATCCCTTCAAGTTTAGTGACACAATTCAGTTTCAGAAATATGGCTCTCAGCAGTAAATGCTCATTTTCCATCCAGTAGTTTCAATCCTATCCCTTATCTCTGATTTGCGTTTCCTGACATATCCCAGTCTCAAATTCTGGTCCCCAGTGCAGTTTACTTTAAAGCTGTCTTAGTCTTTTCCTGAAAAAATGCTCTTGATTAATAATAGGGGATATAGTGCTTTTCTAAAGGCGCATCTTTTACACTGCAGGGAAAGTAAGAAAAAAGGCAAAGTATTTACCTTTTTGTGGTCACAGATCTAACTGGAGAAGCCAGCAAGCCCTCTTGGTTAGCAGGAAGTGTGCATGCAACAATTCCACGCTTGCATCTGGCTCTGGAGTATCCTTCTCCCTCTTCCTTTCTGGCAAGTCTCACGACTCTTATATATCCTCGACACCTTTCTCAGCTCTGACATCAGGCAGCACAGAGAGACTGTCGTTAATTCCAATCCCTACAGACAGAAAGTGCCCCAGAGAGGAGCAGAGGCAGGTGGGTCATTATTGCACTAGTACATCAGTAAATATTCTCCTGCTGTATGCAGAATGCCCTCGTGAAGGTACTGCAAGAGCATATTGCACATCAGAAATGTAGCCTCAATTTTACAGCTCTGATAAGCTGCTGTGGTTATATTCCCTGTGGGTGTTTTCGTGGGCTAAATAAGGTAACAAAAGTCACAAAGAAAGCCAGAGCAAATGAAACGCCAGGCCACTGGTAATTGAAATACAAGAAAACATGTCTCAGAAAAGATGGAAAAGTTAAAGTTGTGGAGGTTTGCTGTACAATATAGATAGAAAGCAAAGGTATCTGAAGGGATAAAAGCTGTATGATGAATAAGAAAAGAGTGAAAGTTATTTAAATTGACAGATAGAGTTCTCATTCAGGGTAACACGGTAGAAATCATGCACATTTTTCAGTCAAGTTTAAATGTCAATGAAAATTCTGTCGCTATGAATGTAAAATCTCATATTTTAAAAACCAGGTGGATTTGTCATGAGTGAAAATTGAGTCAATTAATGCTTTTCAGAAGGCAAAGACTAGGATTAAAAAGCCAGGAAATGTCAGAAAAGCCAGAAAACGTGCAAATTTATTTCTCTAGTATGCATAAAGTATGGTTGAGGGAAAAATGTACAGCTTTTAATAGACTAAATCCAGTGTTGACGAAATATCTAATTGCAGATTTCCAAGGATACAGATTAGAACCATTTACCTCTGATTTCAGTGGAAATTAGGCAAATCACTTCCCCCTCCCTCTCCCCCCCCCAGAAGTGTGAGAGCTGGAATCCTTCTGCAGTCGACTTAATTTTCTTTTCCTCCTCTCTTTTAGGACAGGAAGAATCACGACTCTCCTGCCATCTTTGCCAAGAGCTGTGGTGTTTGATCAGCCAAAGCCCAGAGGCTTCAGCACCAGAGGTCTGAGCCTGGAGGGCTCCTGGTGCTGCCCGTGCTGTGGGCTATGTCAGAGGATGCAGGGTTCCTCTTTGCCTCCCTGCTGGGATTAACTGCCATGGGAATGTGGGATCTGGGTGAAACTCCAGCTCTCCTGGTGTTCAGGGGAGCAAGGTCTGAGGGACTCCTCTCTGGGGATGTGCGGTGAAGGACTGAATAGTGTGGAAGGAGAGTATTTATAAACTGTATCACTGTTTCTCCCAGAATTGGGGTGGAGCACTGATGGGGGTGGTTGGGTTTGGTCTGGGCCTGTTATTCTTTGTGCAATTTTAAAATTCTCTTGTATGATTTACTGTCCGGTATCTTTCTAACAAAAGCTGACATAAATTTAGATTAAGGATTAGAACTTGGCTCCATTCATTGCAAACATTTGACAAGGCTGGAGGACTGGGGTGGTGACTGCTCTCAGGAAAGGTTACTTATTAATACTGTGTCAGATTTCCCGCAGTGACTGTCAGGCCTGCATGGCTGTGAGTTCGTGCTCTTCTCACTGGGGAAATAAGTTCAGCAAAATTAGAAATGTTAGAAAAATCCAGCCAAAAATTCCACCTCTGTACCCCCTAAGTTTTCCCAGTTTTTCCCAGCTAGGAGCTGCACAGAAGTCAGGCAGGGGAAGTGACAACAGGGAACCGCTGAAAAATTCAAAGGCACAAAGAGGAAAGGGGAAAGGTTTCAGAAAACAATTCTATGGTCTAAGAATAATTTCTGATTCCCTACTGAGAAGAACACGAACTCACAGCCATTCAGGCCTGACAGTCCCCTGCAGTGAGAGCTCAGCACACATCCACAGAGGCAAGTCCAGCATCTTAAATGAAAAAATAAAAATAAAAACCAGAAGAAAAAGGTGATTTCTTTTGCTTCAGAGTTATTTCAAGTTCTTAAAGCCCAAGCAACATTTGCTCTTGATTTTGGTTGGGTGAATCATGAGCAGTGGGCACGGGTCATGCCATTCATTGAGCAGAAAACCCGGGGTCATTTAGAGGGGACACAAGAACTGTTTGTGTAGCGACCTCGGGCTGCAGAGGGGCAGGAGAAAGGCCAAGGGAGCTCCCTGGGGCCACCAGGGCCTGTGGGGAACAGAATGGACGCTTGGATGACCAGTGGAGGTGAGGAGTGGATCTGAGTTCATCTACAGGGAAATAAGGAGGGGATACTCTGGAGTGAAAAGCTGAGGTGATGAGTTCACCCACCTGGGCACGAGTTGTGTTTGCACAAAGTGGGAACAGAGGTGAAGGTCAATCCAAAGTCGATCCTGCTTGACCTCTGAATTCCAGGATAAGTTTTACAAGCTGCCAAATGAGGGAGTAAAAATACACAAAAATGAAACTGAGAGAATTCATGAGGTTCCTGGGAGTCCATTACACTGTTGTCATAGAATTCTTAATGAGTTTTGAGCTTTTAATGACAACAATTCAGTACTTTCTTTGGATTAATCACTGTGTAGGATTTGGGGTTTATCTGGATTTTAAAGGCGTCGTGGTGGCCCTGACACTGCTCAGGAGCTGGTAGGAAAAGCAGGGTCAGAGCTCCTGGCAGGCACAGGGTGTTTTTCCCAGAGTGGACTGTGGAGGAATTGTTTGGGCCTTGGATTGTCCCTCTGGGTGATGCCAGTTGCTGTGATTTGTGTAATTCCATACATTTAACTCCCAATACTTCCCAGCCCAGGGGCTTGAGCTGACAGGGCAGCACACAGATTGCTCTCTGTGCTGTGCCCCGATTTGGGGTTCGCTGTCAGCTTTGCTAGCTCCCGTGAATTATGCCCATAGCCCCGAATTCCCTGCTCAATTCCCACTGCCATAACCTCACAGCGCCTCATGGAGTGGGGATATACTGTGGCAGGAAGCCCAGCAGCATCGGCACGGGGACAGGTGTATATTCCAAAGAATTTGCTGTTTCAAACCCTCATCCCCCAGCCCCGCCGATGTCCCTGGGGGGCACTTGACAGAGTTACCTGGATTTCAGCTGATTTCACCCCCCCGAGCTCGGGCTCCAGGTGATCTTTTCAAGCAGGAGAAGGCAGGGGCCGGAGGCGCTCCTGGCCCGTGCCGAGGCAGTCCCTGGGGCCACGAGAGGACATCTCTCCCTGCAGAATTTCAGTTCTTTCCAGAGCCTCAGCAGTGACAGAGGACAAAGAGGAAGATGAGGAGGAGGAAGAAGGGGGAGAGGGTTTGAGAGGAGGGGAAGCCCAAATCCGTGCTGTGTGCGGAGCTCCGACAGCACGCTGCAGCCCGCAGCTCAGTGTGAGCACGGGGCAGAGGAGGCGATTTCTGGGCATTCAATCACCCTGAGGCGGGCCCGGCACCGCCCCTGCAGCACCGTCCCCAGCACAGCTCGGTACCGCTCCGGGATCACCCGGCCCCGGCCCCGGTGCCGCCCGGGACCACTGGGGACCGCCCCTAAAGCACCGCCCCGGCCCCGCCCGGTCCCGTCCCCGGGACCTCCGTGCCCCGCCTCGCCAAGCCCCGGCTCCGCCCCGAGCCTGCCCGGGCTGCGCCGGGACCATCGCTGGCGGCCCCGCCCCTCTTCCCCGGGCCGAAGCGGGCTGAAGGAGATGTCCGCACGATTGGAAACGCCGCCGAAAATCGCACCCGTGGGATCGGTGTCGGCGTCGTGCGCAGGCATCCCACTAGAGCGAGCGGGCTCCTTGCTGTGCCACCCTCCTTTTGCAGCCAGAGTTAGAAGGTCGGGGAGCGACACCCGAGCCGCCATCTTGGGAGAGGCAGGCGCGCAGTACCGCGCTCTGCCCACAGGGTGGCGCTTGGGAGACAGGCAAGGGATGGAATCAAGGAGTGTCCCAATCCTTGAGGAAATCCCCCGGAATGAACGCCCCAAAAAACCCCGACCAGAACTGAGAAACCTCCTGCCTCTGTATGAGTGCAAAGGGTGTGCAAGGAGTGTGCAAATAGTGTGCATTAGCAATCGATCGGCAGGCATGAGCAATCGATCGCCGATCTAATCGATCGGCAGGCGCGATCAATCGATCGCCGATCTAATCGATCGGCAGGCACGATCAAACGATCGCCGATCTAATCGATCGGCAGGCATTAGCAATCGATCGCCGATCTAATCGATCGGCAGGCGCGATCAATCGATCGCCGATATAATCGATCGGCAGGCATTAGCAATCGATCGCCGATATAATCGATGGGCAGGCATGAGCAATCGATCGCCGATATAATCGATCGGCAGGCATTGGCAATCGATCGCCGATATAATCGATCGGCAGGCGCGATCAATCGATCGCCGATATAATCGATCGGTAGTCGCGATCAATCGATCGCCGATCTAATCCATAGGCATGCATTAGCTATCGATCACCAATCTGATTTTTCCCGCCATTTTTCATTGATTTTTTCCCCATTTCTCACTGATTTTTTCCCCCATTTCTGACTGATTTTTACCCCCCATTTCTGACTGATTTTTCCCCCCCATTTCTGACTGATTTTTCCCCATTTCTCACTGTTTTTTTCCCCATTTCTCACTGATTTTCCCCCCATTTTTCATGGATTTTTCCCCCTATTTTTCCTGGATTTCCTCCCCATTTTTCCCCGTCTCTCACAGATTTTTCCCCCCATTCCTCATGGATGTTTCCCCCAATTTTCATGGATATTTCCCGATTTTCCCCCCCATTTCTCACTGATTTTTGGCCCCATTTTTCTCTAAATTTTCCCCCCATTTTTCCTGCATTTCCCCCCCCCATTTCTGATTTTTGCCCCAATTTTTCATGCATTTTTTCCCGCAATTTTCGTGGATTTTTCCCGATTTTTCTCCATTTCTCACTGATTTTTTTCCCCATTTCTCACTGATATTTACGACCCATTTCTGACTGATTTTTCCCCATTTCTCACTGATTTTTTCCCCAATTTTTCATGCGTTTTTTCCCGCAATTTTCGTGGATTTTTCCCAAATTTTCCCCATTTCTCACTGATTTTTTTCCCCATTTCTCTATGATTTTTGCCCCAATTTATCAAAGATTTTTTCCCCATTTCTCACTGATGTTTTTCCCCATTTTCCCCCCATTTCTCACTGATTTTTATCCCCCATTTCTCAATGATTTTTCCCCATTTCTCTCTGATTTTTTCCCCATTTCACCATGATGTTTTCCCCATTTCTCACTGATTTTTTTCCCCCATTTTTCATGGATTTTTCCACCCATTTTTCGTGGATTTTTTCCCCATTTTTCCCCATTTCTCACTGATTTTTTCCCCCCATTTATCACTGCTTTTTCCCCATTTTTCCCCATTTCTCACTGATTTTTTCCGCCATTTTTCATGGATGTTTCCCCCAATTTTCATGGATATTTCCTGATTTTCCCCCCCATTTCTCACTGATATTTGCCCCCATTTCTCTCTGAATTATTCCCCCCATTTTTCATGCATTGTCCCGCCCATTAATCACTGATTTTTTTCCCCATTTCTCACCGACTTTTCCCCCCATTTCTCACTGATTTTTATCCCCCACTTCTGACTGATTTTTCCCAATTTTTCGTTGATCTTTTTCCCCATTCCTCACCGATTTTTCCCCCATTTCTCTCTGATTTTTCCATCATTTTTCATGGTTTTTCCCCCCCATTTCTCACTGATTTTACCCCATTTCTCACTGATTTTTTAAATGTTTGTATTTCTATTTCTATTTATGTTTATATTTATATTTATTGTTATTGTTATTGTTTTGCATGTTTATGTTTATGCATGTTTATGTTTATGTTTATGTTTATGTTTATGTTTATGTTTATGTTTATGTTTATGTTTATGTTTATGTTTATGTTTATGTTTATGTTTATGTTTATGTTTATGTTTATATCTATGCAGGTTTACGTTTGTGCATGTTTATGTCTATGTTTATATTTCTGCATATTTATTTTTATGCCGGCGAACGCGGACAGGCGTTTTATGTAGACGCCTATCCGCCGGGGTCCTAGAGCGGCCGCCATCTTGAGCGTGTCGGGACTCTCAAAATGGCGGCTCGGGCGGCACCCCGCCTGACCTTCCCAAAATGGCGGCAGAAAGGGCGGGAAAAAATCAGGACCCCGGTGTGTAGGCATAAGATGCCTGATTACATCGCCGACGCCGATCCGCTCGCCGACAATTTTCCCGGACGTTTCAGAGCGTGCCGACAACGGCCGCGCGGTCCGCGGTGCCGCGGGCGTGAGGGCGCCGGCGGGCGCGGGCAGGCGTTTTATGTAAACGCCTATCCGCTGGGGTCTTATGGCGGTCGCCATTTTGAGTGTGTCGGGACTCTCAAAATGGCGCCTCGGGCGGCACCCCGCCTGACCTGCCAAAAATGGCGGCAGAAAGGGCGGGAAAAAATCAGGACCCCGGTGTGTAGGCATAAGATGCCTGATTACATCGCCGACGCCGATCCGCTCGCCGACAATTTTCCCGGACGTTTCAGTGCGTGCTGACAACGGCCGCGCGGTCCGCGGTGCCGCGGGCGTGAGGGCGCCGGCGGGCGCGGGCAGGCGTTTTACGTAGACGCCTATCCGCCGGGGTCCTAGAGAGGCCGCCATCTTGAGTGTGTCCGCACTCTCAAAATGGCGGCTCGGGGGCACCCCGCCTGACCTTCCCAAAATGGCGGCAGAAAGGGCGGGAAAAAATCAGGACCCCGGTGTGTAGGCATAAGATGCCTGATTACATCGCCGACGCCGATCCGCTCGCCGACAATTTTCCCGGACGTTTCAGAGCGTGCCGACAACGGCCGCGCGGTCCCCGGTGCCGCGGGCGTGAGGGCGCCGGTGGGCGCGGGCAGGCGTTTTATGTAGACGCCTATCCGCCGGGGTCCTAGAGAGGCCGCCATCTTGAGTGTGTCCGCACTCTCAAAATGGCGCCTCGGGCGGCACCCCGGCTGACCTGCCAAAAATGGCGGCAGAAAGGGCGGGAAAAAATCAGGACCCCGGTGTGTAGGCATAAGATGCCTGATTACATCGCCGACGCCGATCCGCTCGCCGCCAATTTTCCCGGATGTTTCAGAGCGTGCCGACAACGGCCGCGCGGTCCGCGGTGCCGCGGGCGTGAGGGCGCCGGCGGCGCGGGCAGGCGTTTTACGTAGACGCCTATCCGCCGGGGTCCTAGAGAGGCCGCCATCTTGAGCGCTGCCGCAGGGCTGGGTCCCGGCCCGCGGGCCCTTCCGCCATCCTGAGAGGGGCACGGTGCAGTACCCGCCTGTGTCCACACGGCGGCAGCACTGCCGCCCAACTCAGCCCGGCACTGCAGCCCTGTCAGGGACAGACAGAGAAGGGAGAGAGTTCCAAGCACCAGAGTCCCCACCCGTCATAAAATCCTCTCAATGAACGCCCCAAAAAAACCCCGACCCAAACTAAAAATGCCCTGCCTCTGACCAAATGAAAAAAAAACCCTTTTATATATAGAAGTCATCTATTTTTTAATATTTAATTTATAGTCATAATCTAGACATATTTCATATATTCAATTTAATTGCTATTCTATTTATCATATATACAATATTATTTTATTATTCATTATATACATAGATTTATATTACTAATGTTATTTCTATTTTATCTATATCCATATATATTTGGAGGTTCATAGTTTTTAATATTATTTCTTTAAAAGCTCTGCCTCTAACCAAATAGAAACAAAAAACTCGATTATTTTAAATTCTATTTGAATATATTTTTCTATTTAGTTTTCATATTTATATCTGTAGATTTATATGTCTATATTGTGTATTCTATATTTATATACTATTTAATGTAGTTTTTACTAGTATATTAATATACTAGATGCTATTTACATTCTATTATAACATACTATTTAATATAACATATTAAAATCGATCAATTATTTCTATTACATACTACATACATGTATTTTATATTTATATTTATTTCTATAGATTTATACTTACATATATATATGCATATATAGTTATAATAATTTTATGTCAGTATCTATTTTTGCATATTTGTATATTTTTGCCTATATTATTTATATTCTTTATTAAAAACCCTCCTCTAACCAAATAAAAAACAATAAAACATTCCTTTTAAAGTCTAAATATTTATATATTTCTATTTTCATAACAGAATATAATGTAATGTAATATATTTATATATTGGTTTCTTATATTTGCTTATATATTTTTATTCTTTATCTTTTATATTTACCGTATCTATAAAAAAACCCTACCTCTATCCAAACACAAACCAATAAAACATTCCTTTTAGACTATATTTAGCTATTTTTTAAGGTTCTGTTTTTCATGCATTCTACACCCACCCCTCCCTCTCAATGTTCTGGCACCCACCATGACCCCCCCCATGCCCGACTCACCTGCTCCTCCAGCGCAGCCCGGCTCCCTCTCCCAGGGACCTTGGGGTGCCCCAAACCACGTCGGAGCCCCCCTCAGCCTTTTTTCCTCACCCCAAAGAAGGCACAGAACGACTCCTTTAATGAAGTTGTTTTAACAATTGTAAGGCTAGAGCTTTTGGTATCCACTGCTTGCCATCCCTTGTAAACCAATTTTTTTCTTCTTTCTTCTGCAGCTTAATAAACCTCTTTTTTTCCCCATAGTTTTCCAAATGCATGTATTACCGCATATGCATATTTAGAATCAGTAAATATATTTAATGTCTTGTCCTGCTATAATTCACAGGCTCTCACAAGCGTGTGCAGCTCTGCTGTCTGAGCTGACCAGGTGGCTGGTAACCTCCCCCCTTCCTTTAATTGCTTTCCATTCACGATAGAGTATCCTGTAAATCATGAAGAATGGGGGGGAAAAATCAGTGAGAAATGGGGAAAAAAAAATCCATGAAAAATGGGGGAACAAATCAGTGAGCAACGGGGAAAAGTGGGGAAAAAATCCGTGAGAAATGGGGGAAAAATCAGTGAGAAATGGGGGGGGAAATTCCATGAAAAATGGCGGAAGAAATCAGTGAGAAATGGGGAAAAATGGGTAAAAAATCAGTGCGAAATGGGAGGAAAAATCAATGAGAAATCGGGGAAAAACATAAGTAAGAAACGGGGGGAAAAAATCCATGAAAAATGGGGAAAAATCAGAGGGAAATGGGGATAAATCTGGAAAAAATCCATGAAAAATGGGGGAAAATATCAGTGAGAAATGGGGGAAAATGGGGAAAAAGTCAGTGAGAAATGGGGAAAAATCAGTGAAAAACGGGGGGAAAACTCCATGAAGAATGGGAGAAAAAATCAGTGAGAAAAGGGAAAAAAATCCCTTAAAAATGGGGGAAAATATCAGTGAGAAATGGGAAAAAATGGAGAAAAAAATCATTGAGAAATGTGGAAAAATCATTGAGAAATCGGGGGAAAAATCAGTGTGAAAGGGGGGGAAAAATCGGGATCGGGGACGTGGACCGGGACCGGGATCGGGGACCGGGACGGGGAAATGGGACAGGGACCGGGATCAGGGACCGGGACCAGGGGACAGGGACCGGAACCGGGATCGGTGAACTGGGACCGTGGACTGGGATTGGGGACTGGGATCGGGGACTGGGTCCGGTGACAGGGACCAGGTCCGGGATTGGGGACAAGAACCGGGGACAGGGACTGGGACCGGGATCGGGGACATGGACCGGGGACAGGGACCGGGACCAGGACCGGGATCGGGAACCGGGACCGGGATCGGGGACCGGGACAGGGAACTGGGACCAGAACCGGGATCGGGGACCGGGACGGGGGACCGGGGACTGGGACCCGGATCGGGGACGGGGACCAGGGACAGGGACCGGGATCAGAACCAGGACCGGGGACCATGATCGGGATGGGGAACTGGAACCGGGACCGTGATCGGGGACTGGGACGGGAAACTGGGACCGGGACCGGGATCGGGGACTGGGACGGGGAACCGGGACAGGGACAGGGACCGGGACCAGGACTGCGGACAGGAACCAGTACCGGGATCAGGGACCAGGATGGGGAACCAGAACCGGGACCGGGATCGGGGACAGGGACCGGGGACAGGGAGCGGGACCGGCATGGGGAACCGGGACAGAGACCGGGATCGGGGACCAGGACCGGGAACCGGGATTGGGGACCAGGACACTGGACAAGGACTGGGACCGGGATAGGGAACTGGACCGATATCGGGGTCCAGGACTGGGGACAGGGACCAGGACCGGGATTGGGAACTGGGACCGGGACCGTGATTGGGTTCCGGGACGGGGAACTGGGACTGGGACCGGGATCTGGGACCAGAACCGGGGACTGGCACCGGGACCGGGATTGGGGACCGGGAACGTGGACAGGGATAGGGACTGGGATCGGGGACCGGGAGCGGGGACTGGGACCAGAACCGGGATCGGGGACCGGGACCAGGGACATTGACCAGGTCCAGGATTGGGGACGGGAACCGGGGACAGGGACCGGGACCGGGATCGGGGAATTGGGACTGGGACCGGGATGGGAGACGGGGACCGGGGACAGGAACCTGGACCAGGATCGGGAACCGGTACCGGGACCAGGAGGGCGCCGCCTGGCGGCCGGGAGGACTCGCATGGAGGTTCACTATGTCGTCAATGCCACTCGCTCCAAAAGCCCCCCTCCCCAAAACCCAGACCCCCTCCTGGGACTCCTCAGGTCTCTCAAACCATTCACAGACCCCATAAATTCTCCCATATTCCCCAAACCCTGCCTCTTCACGCCCCCCCTCCCCAGTGCCTCCTTTCCCCCTCAATTGCCCCTCCCGCCCCCCAGCACAGTTCTGAATCCCCCCGCCAAAATCCCTCCAGGACTCACTTGGGTTCCACAGCCCTTTATTTCCACACAGGAGTACAGCGAGGGGTGGGGAGGCCCAGAGCTCCCCCACTCCAAAGGTGTGCCCCAACACTGCCAGGGAGGTCTCAGCATGCCGGAGGGACTTGGGGGGGCCCAGAGGGGCTGCTGGGGGGCTCCTTCTGCACAAGCCGGGGCTCATCCTCACCACGTGGCGGGGGATGCACCAGCACCTGATCCAGGAGCCCGAATTCCTGCGCCTCCACCGGGCTCAGGTACCGGTCCCGCTCCATGGCGGCTTCTGGGGAGGTACAGGGGGGTCAGGGGTCTCTCCAGGGGAAACTGGGGGGTCCTGCAGGGTTTCAGGGGGTACCTCACCGATGACGGGCAGTGGCTGCCCCGTGTGTTTGGCATAGAGCCCGTTGATCTGGCGCTTCAGCTTCAGGATCTCCTCAGCCTGGATGGCGATGTCAGTGGCCTGGCCCTGAGTGGGGGGTTCAGGAGGGTCTGGAGGAGTTTGGGGCATCTCCAGCCCTGCCCACAGCCTTGGGAGAGTTCCCATGCCCACCCAACCCCCAGTGTCCCCTGAAGGGTCCAACCATGACTCCCTCCACCCAGGGTCCCCCTTTCTCCCTTCCAGGCACTGCCCCTCCTCTTTTAGAGCCCCCTCCCCACACACACACAACATGGGGAATGCGCCCCTCCCGATTCCCGTGCTCTCCGCATTTTAAGGTCTCCCCAAGCCCTTTCCCCACCCCTCTCCCCAAATTGCTCCTCCAGCTTCCAGCACCACCCGCTGCCCCCCACCCCGAGCCCTCTTCCCAGCCCGGTGTGGGGCAGGGGGGCCATACCCGGGCCCCCCCCGAGGGCTGGTGCACCATGATGCGGGCGTTGGGCAGAGCGTGGCGCATGCCGGGCGCGCCGGCGGCGAGCAACAACGAGCCCATGCTGGCCGCCTGCCCCACGCACCACGTGCACACCGGGGTCAGCACGTACTGCATCGTGTCGTAGATGGCCAGCCCCGAGGTCACCGAGCCCCCTGGGCGGGAAAATCCCGTTAGGGATACCCCAAAATCCACCCTGGGCATTCACATCCCTTTTTTAGAGATCCCAAAGAGCCACAACCGCCCCGGGACTCGCAAGCTTCATTTGGGTTGTAGGTGGCCAAGGTAGGGTCACCAAGCCCCTGGTGGGGGTGGACACTTCCTTGGTGACACCCCCAAACCTTCCTTGACCCCACAAATTCCCCCAGTCCCCCCTAACCCTCCCCTTTCTGCCCCCAGGGAGAGGAGGTTTAGGGGTCAGCAACCTTCTCCAGGTGGTCTCATCGCCCCTTTCAGACCCCGCAGCCCTGCCCCGAACCCTCTTTCTTTGTCCCCCAGCCCCTCCACAGCCCCCCCAAGCCTCACCGGGGCTGTTAATGTACATGTGGATGGGTTTCTTGTTGCTCTCAGACTGCAGGAACAGCAGCTGGGCGATCACCAGGCTGGCCAGGCTGTCATCGATCTGGTAGGGGAGGGGGGTGCCGAGGAGAGGTCAGGGGGTCCCCAGGACTCTCAGAGGCCGCTCTGGGGTTCCCGAGCCCCCCCGGGGGTACCCACCGGCCCCATGACACAAACGATGCGCTCCCGCAGCAGCCGCGAGTAGATGTCGTAGGCTCGTTCCCCCCGGCCCTGGCGGTGAAAAGGGGGGGGTCAGGGGAGTTTTTGGGGGTCAGCGGTCTGTAGGTGTCGGTGCGATTGTTTGGGGGAGAAGTTGGGAGGTCGGGAAGGGTGAGAGAACAGACAGGAACCTGCACTGATGTTGTATGTGCGGACCCCCCCACTCCGACCTCGGAGGGTGAAAAGGGGGTCCGGGGGTGGGTCTGGGGGCGTCCGGGGAACGAGGCTGGGAGGGGGCTGGAAGTTTGGAGGATCGGGGATAACAAGGAGGGGGATGCTGGAAGGGGGTCGGAGTAGTCCGAGAGGCTCGGAGGGATATGGGGCGGGCTAGGGGGGCTTGTGGGGGTCCGGGGGAGGTCGAGGAGGTTTGGGGGTCACAGAGGCCGCCCCCCCCCACTCACCGTCTGCTCCACCACGATGGGGATGAGGGGGGGGGCGCGGGTGGGGACCGTCCTGTGCAGGCAGCGCCGGGCGCCGGCCCAGGCCTGGCAGAGGGAGCGCTGGGGGGGGAGAAAAGGGGGAGTCACCGAGACTCCAGAGACACCCCCCCCCCAAAACCAAGAACCACCCCCAAAAACTCTCCAGAACCGGGACTCCCCCCGAAATCGAACCCTGCAAACTGGGGCACCCCAGAACCGAGACTCCCCCTGGGTTCGCCCCGGACCAAGAAAACGCCAGAAGCCACCCCCTGAAACGGGACCCCAGGGACAGCCCGGGACCCCCCCCTCACCGCCACCCCCGGCCCCATGGCGCCCCGGAAGCGCTCGGGGAACACGTGATACGCCAGCACGTGACATCGCTTCCCGCCGACCACGCCCCCTCATGGCCGCTTCTCCTCTGAGACCCCGCCCATTATGGGCGTGGCCGTCGGCCTCAAGTGATGCACCTCGAGACTACGTTTCCCATCGTGCTCCCCGGCGCGGCCGCCATGACGGTGCCGGAAGCTGAGCTGGGGGCGCTCCTCGCGCCTGCGGCCCACCCGGACCCGGCAGAGTTCTATAGAATAATTGTCGCCGTTTGAAGGTCCGATATGGCCCCGCAGAACGCACGGCCTTAAGAATGCCAGCAAGCACAGGCTGGGCCTCTCGGTCGTAAGGTCTCCACGGCTGAACCCCTGTTTTATTCCCCGATTAAACGGACCGTTCTCCCCGTCACAGCGCTAAGTAAACCCCTCAGCAGCGCCAGTTAGAAAGGAACGCCGTGAAATCAGCCCGGCGATGGCGTCACGCCTCCGTGACGTCACGAGGCAGCTCTGCCGCCAAGGACCACATCTCCCGGCAGTCCTCGCTGCCCGAGGCGCGCTCACCCCTCGTGCCGATCGGCAGCCGCGCTGGCCAATAGCATTGCGCCAGCTCCCCGCGCGGCCCCGCCCTCCACACCTTCCTCAGGAAGCGCTGATAGACGCACCGAATAACCAATGAGGCGAGGGAGAGGCGGGGCTTGTGCGGAGAGACGCGTGGTTTAACCAACCAGCGCGCGTCAGCGGAGAGTGATAGCCAATAGGGGATGAGGGGCGGGACCTATGCGGTCGGCCCCGCCCGCCGCCGAGGCGGGTAGCAACAGTTGCCCCGGTGAGGGACCAGGGAGGCCGCCATAGCCACGGTCACCGTGGCGACCGCGCTCCGGGCCGGCCCGGCCCCTGCCGCCGCTGCCCCCCGCTCCGTCGGGCCCCGCCGGCAGCAGCAGCCGCGGCACCGGGGGCAGGCGGAGCCCGCGCGGGGCTCCGGCGGCGGCCGCGGGCAGGTGGGTCCGAGCGGCGCCGCCAAAATGGCGGCGGGGGGGTGAAGGGGGGAGCGGGGGGGGGGGGAGGGGGGGGCAGCGGGCCTGGGCGGGGAGGGCGGGGCTTGAGCGAGCCGCGCGATTGGCGGGCGGGCGGCCCAATGGGGAGGCGGGGCGGGGGGCGGGAGCCAATGTGGGCGCGCGGGTCGCGGCTGGTCACGCCCGCTCCCGCGCGGTGATGTCACAAGCGAGTCGTGACGTCACCGGTGGGCATCCCTGGGGCAGTGTCTCAGTGTTTCGTCCTGACGTCACGCGGGATGTCACGTGCGGGGGTAGAATCACCCTTTTTTCCCCTCGGTGATGTCAGTCCTGCCCTGACGTCACCAATCACCATGACGTCACTCCCCTAGGCGTCGCCATGGCGACCCAACCCTCCTACGTCACCGAGCTGACGGCGACGACGTCACAGCAGCAGCAGCCACCGCCCTCGGCACCGCCCCCCGCCGGCACCGCCCCTTTTGGGGCGGAGCTGCCGGGAGGCACCGCCCCTGGCGCGCCCCCCCCAGCGCCCCCCGCGCCCGCGCCCCCCGCCCAGCAGTTCATCGTGGTCACCGTGGCGGGTGAGCACCCCAAAACCACCGCGGTTTGCCCCAAAAGCCCGCCCTCCCGTCACCCCCCGCTTTCGGGGGTGACCCCGTAACTGGCGAGAGGACCAAAGTGTGACCCAAATGTGCCGTTTTTTGTCCCCAAAGCAGAGGGGCTGCGGCCCCCGGAGGGCGCCGAGGGCAGCCCAGGCCCCCCCGCGCCATCCCAGGCCGGGCCCAGCCCGGGGGCGCAGCAGGTGCGAAAAACGGGGGGAAACTGGGTCGAAATTGGGACTGGAGTGGGGTGAAATGCGGTTCAAATGGGCTGGAAGGGGGTAACATTTTGCTATAGTTGCCCAAAATGGACAGAAATGGGGTAAAAGGGGGCGGGAGTGGAGTTAAAATGGATTTGGAATGGGGCTGGAACGGGGTGATACGGGATGAATTGGGATAAATTTGGGATAAAGGTGGGGTGGAATTGGGCAAAATGGGATGAAAAGGGTGAGAACTGGAATAAAATGAGAGTGAAACGGGGTGGGCTGGTTCTGGAACGGGCGAGATGGGTGTGAAGTGGGTTCAGGTGGTGCTGAGAAGGGTTAAACTGGGGCTGCCAAGTGCCCCGAGAGCTGAACCGGGGGTGCCCCCCCCTCCCCACCCTGTGCCCCCAGCGCTCCCCAGCCCCCAGCGCCACGGCCGCCCCCAAGCCCGGCACCCCCCAGGAGGTGAGCGGGGGCCGTTCGGGGGGGACGGGGGGTGTTGGGGGGTGCCCCCCGCTGACCCCTCCGGTGTGTGTGTCCCTCCAGGTGCAGCAGCTGCCCCCGGTGCAGCACGTGTTCCCCACCCCCGTGTCCTACGTGGAGGGGGGGGACGGCTCGTACCCCCCCGGCGCCATGTGAGTGCCCCGTCCCCGCCACCCCCGTCGCCCCTCGGGGGGGTCTCCGGGGCTGTCTGACCCCCCCCCCCTTCCACTTCCTGTGCTTTTTTCCCCCGCAGCCGCTCGGGCTCGTTCCCGTTCGCCGAGACGCCGCTGTTCGGGCAGAACTCGGGGGGCTACTTTGAGGGGGCCGGGGGGGCTGCGGTGCAGCCCAGTCCCCCCCCGCCCCCTCCCCCGGCCAGCTCACAGGCTCCCCCCGCCAGCGCCCCCGTGCCCATGTACGTGGCGGGGGGGCAGATTTTGGGGAGCCCCCCCGCCCCTCCCCAAAGCGGCACCGGGACCCCCGGAACCCCCGGCGGGGGCACCTACGTCATCCAGGGGGGGTACATGGCGGGGGGCGGCGCGGCCTATGCTCACACCACCCGCGCCTCCCCCGCCACGGTGAGAGCCCGGGACCGGGGGGGGACACCGGGGTTTTGGGGAGTGGGAGGTCGGCATCGGCGACAGGAGGGGACACGGCTCTCTTTTTTTGGGGGGTTGGGGGGGAGCGGGCTTTGCCTGAGGAGTTTTGGGGGGGAATTCAGGTGGTTTGGGAGGGGAATATGGGAAGGGAAAAAAGAAGGAGGGTTGGGGGGGGTTAATTGGAGGGTTGGGGCAAAATGGGAGATTTGGCGAAAACGGGTTTTTGGAGAGAAAAAAGGGTTGGGAAAAAACATTTGGGGGTGGAATGGGAGGTTTTGGGGAAATGGGAGACTTGTGGGGAAAATGGAGATGTGTGAGCGAAATACTAAGATTTTGGGAAGGAAACTGGGAGCTTTGGCCACGGAGACATCCCTTCCCCACAAACACCACCCGTGACCCCTTACAACCATCCCTCGGTTTTCGGCAAAACCCGTGAGGAAAAGGCGCTCTGGGGGGGGTGTGGTGCCGAGGGCGGGCTTTGGGCGGCCTGGGGAGAAGAAGAGGGGTCGAGGGGACTTTTGGGGTGCGGGTGACGCCCCTTTTGCCCCCCGGCAGGTGCAGTGGCTGCTGGATAACTACGAGACGGCCGAGGGAGTGAGTTTGCCCCGCAGCGCCCTGTACTGCCACTACCTGCTGCACTGCCAGGGCCACAAGCTGGAGCCCGTCAACGCCGCCTCCTTCGGGAAGCTCATCCGCTCCGTGTTCATGGGGCTGCGCACACGGCGCCTCGGCACCAGGTCAGACACCCTCCTCCTCCCCCCCCCCCAAAAAAAAAAAAAAAAAAAAACAAACAAAATTGCCCCCAAGAAGTGCCGTGAAATCCTGCGGGGGAGCAGAGCCCCTCCAGTGCTCCTGCAGGTCGCTCAGCTCCGTTGCAGCACATGTTGCAATCCCCCCGCTCAAGTGAGACCCCCCCCGAGCTGCCTAAGGGGGACCCAGATCCCCCCCTCCTCCAAGTCCCCTCGGGCCTCCCGTTTTCCAGGGGGAATTCCAAGTATCATTACTACGGGCTGCGCATCAAGGCGGGGTCGCCGCTGCTGCGGCTCGTGGAGGACCAGCAGCACTTGGCCATGCGCCAGCAGCCCTTCGCCCAGAAACAACGGTGAGGGGCACTCCGAACTCGCCTCTGCGGTGGCCCCCAAAACCCCGCTGATCCTCACCCTTTCCCCTCGCCCCCTACAGCCTCAAACCCGTGCAGAAGATGGAGGGGGGAGTCACCAACGGGGTGTCGTCAGGGCCGGCCCCTCCCGGCGTCCCTGACATCAGCGCCCAGGTGCAGCAGTACCAGCAGTTCCTGGGTGAGCACCCTCACAGCTGGGCACCCGAGAAGCACCCCCTCCCTCCTCGATTTCGGGGAGCACCCCCCCCTGACCCCCTGGATCCCCGCAGATGCCTCCCGCACGCTGCCAGAGTTCTCCGAGATCAACGTGCAGGGGAAGGGGCTCCCCGAGGGCGTGGGGGCCGAGGACCTGCGCATATTCCAGCAGCTCTACAGGGAGCACTGCGAGGTAGGAACCCCCCCGGACCCCAAAACCACCCCCTCCCCGCATCCAGGGGCCTCCCCCCTGATCGCACTGTGCTCCCTGAAGGCCATCGTGGATGTGATGATCAACCTCCAGTTCTCGCTGGTGGAGATGCTCTGGAAAAGCTTCTGGCGCTGTAGCGGCGAGACCGATGCGTGAGTGGAGGGCTCCAGATTAGGGGGAGGTTCTGCAGGCTACGTCCGCCGTGGGACGCTGGGGAACGTGGCGGGGGAGCCAACAGGATTTTGGGGATCCCGTGGGTGTGGGAGTGCTGAGGACACAGGAGCTCCTCCCGGCACGGTGTCTGAAACCCCAAGATGTGGGGCTCCCCAGGATGTGGGGTGCAAATGGCTTTGGGGCTGTTGGGGTGGGATGTGAGGGTGCTCTGGGGCTGCGGGGGGTCCCCCCTGGTTTTGGGGTGACCCCGGCCCCCCCCCCGTTCCGCAGGCAGGAGGAGGCGGAGCGGCGCCTGCCCCGGCGGCGGCTGCTGCTGCTGGCCCGGCACGAGCCCGTCCTGCGCTGGGTGCGCGACTGTGACCACACCCTGTACCAGGGGCTGGTGGAGATCCTGGTGCCCGACGTGCTGCGCCCCATCCCCAGTGAGCCCCCAAATCCCCCGTAAACCTAGCATGGACCCCCAAAACCCCCCAAAGAACCTCCCTAACCTGGCACGGCCCCAGCAGGATTCAGCTTTCCTCCAACGCTTCCTAGGAGAATCTACACCCCCAAACCCTCACCCACACCCCCCGAAATTCGTTGTGGCCCCTGGAAGGCCCCCCCAGGTGAGCTCCCCCGGTGCCCCCACTCTCTCTTTTGCCTCCCCTTTTCAGGTGCCTTGACCCAGGCGATCCGGAACTTCGCCAAGAGCCTGGAGAGCTGGTTGGGGAACGCCATGGTCAGCATGCCCGAGGAGATGGTCCGGGTCAAGGTGGGCTTTGGGGGGACCCTGGGGCCTTAGGGGGAGGGGGTTACGGGTCTTGCAGAGGGGTTTGAGGGAGTTGGGAGGGGGGAGAAACTGTGGGGAACACAGTGGCGTTGTGAGGGGTCCATGGAGACTCAGTGTTGGGGTTTGGGGGTTTGTGCTGGATTTTTGGGGGGGGGCGAGGGGGGTCCCCGCGTGCCTCAAGAAGGCTTGGGGGCTGTTCTGGGTTTTGGGGGGCCTAGGGGGACCATGGGGTGAAGGAGCCTGGGGTGGTTTGGGGGTCATGTACCGAGCTCTGGGGGTTTCTGGGGGTGCCTGGTGCCCCCCCCGAGCCCGCAGTTTCCCCGCAGGCGGCAGCGGCCGGGGCCTTCGCACAGACCCTGCGGCGCTACACGTCCCTGAACCACCTGGCACAGGCGGCCCGGGCCGTGCTCCAGAACACGGCCCAGATCAGCCAAATGCTCAGTGACCTCAACCGCGTTGACTTCGCCAACGTCCAGGTGGGAGGGGGACTCCAAAATGGGGCTGGGGCGGCTGAGCCAAGTCCGTCCCTAGAGCTGGGGGGTCTGTCCCTGCATCCAGAGGCTCCGGCCGGGGGCGGGCTGGGGGGTCCCCGGCGCCGTGCCAAGTTCCATCCCGTGTCCCGGCCCGCAGGAGCAGGCGGCCTGGGTGTGCCGCTGCGAGGCTCGGGTGGTGCAGCGCCTGGAGCAGGATTTCAAAGCCACGCTGGGGCAGCAGCACTCGCTGGAGCAGTGGGCAGCCTGGCTGGACGCCGTGGTGGGCCGTGTCCTGCGCCCGCACCTGGGCACGCCCGGGTTGCCCCGCGCCGCCAAGCTCTTCCTGCTCAAGTGGTCCTTCTACAGGTGAGGCACCCCCAAAATCCCAACGACCTCTCCTGTAGCCACCCCCCCTGACCGTCCCAGACCCTCCTGCATGCTGCACCCCGGCCCCCCAGACCCACTGACCCCGCCGTGCCCCTCCAGTTCGATGGTGATCCGGGACCTGACCCTGCGAAGCGCCGCCAGCTTCGGCTCCTTCCACCTGATCCGGCTGCTCTACGACGAGTACATGTATTACCTGGTGGAGCAGCGCGTGGCGCGGGCCCGGGGCACCTCCCCCATCGCCGTCATGGGCGAGGTGGGCGCAGGGGAGGCGCCGGGGGGCTTGGTGAGGGGGTCTAGGGAAAGTTTGGGGGGGCTCAGCCCTCACCTCTATTACCTTGGGGAGCAGCTCAGTGTCCCGTCGCTGTTGTGGTGTGGGGAGGGCTTTCAGAGGGGATGTTTAGGGGGCATGACCCCCTCCCTTTAAACATCCCCAAACTTGACCCCCCCTCCTTTCCTTCCCCCTCCCCACAGTTCGCTAACCTAACCAGCTCCCTGAACTCGCAGGACCCTGACAAAGGTGGGTGACACCCCACCCGTCCCTGCATGCCCCCCCAGCCAGGTGGAGCCCCCTCCTCTGGCCGGTGAGGGGGGGGGCAGTTACTTTGGGGGTGGGTAGAGGTTAATTCTGAGCAGTTAATTATAGGGTGGTGTGTTAATTGGGAGGGTCAGTTCTGGAACCTACTGATGGCAGCCCCGCCCCACCACTGTTTTTTGGGGTTTTTTTTGTGGGGAGGGGGGGCACTGTGAGGGTCATCCCACCCCCCTCTCCCACACTGTTCCTCCCCCCCAGATGAGGAAGAGGAGGAGGAGGAGGAGAGTGATGAGGAGCTGCCGGCAGAGCTGGGGCTGGGGGGAAACGAGGGGCCCCCCGATGCCCTGGAGCCCCCCCTGGAGCCCCCCCTGGAGCCCCCCCCGGCCAAGCTGCCCCGGGCCGACCCCCGCGGGCTCTTCGTGCAGGCCCTGCCCTCGAGCTGAGCCCCCCCCCCACGCCCCCCCGGGGGGGACAATGTGCCTTAAGCGACGCCGGGACCGTGCCAAAGCCCCCCCGGCCCCCCTGGGGGGGGGGGGGGGGGAAGGGACCCGCAGGACTTGGGGATGTCCCCTGCCCCCGGGGGGGGTGGGGGATCCTTTGGAGGGGGGGGGGGAGGAAGGGGAAGCCGGGGGTGGTGGGGGCGACCGGGGGGGGGGGTAAAGAAAGACCGCGGGGACCCCTTGGCCGCTGCCCCCTCCCCCCCTGCAGTGCCAACCCCCCTCCCCCGCTGCCTTACGCCCCTTCCCCTCCCCCCGCATGTCGGGGCCCCCCACCGACCCCCCCCCCCCCGCGCTTCGCCTCTCCCCCCCCCCGTATTAGATTTTGGCGTTTTCGATCATTTTGTGCTTTGTGCCCCCCCAGGGGGAGGGGCCGTGTCCGTGGCCGCCTGTGTGGAAATTAAGCCAAACCTGGAATTTGGGGGGGGGGGGTTCCGGGGGTGGGTTGGGGTCCCCCCGCCCCCCCCCCCTGCGCCCCCTGCCCCTCCCCCTCCTTGCAGACGCTGTTTTTTACCTTTTGTAGCTTCTTTGTAAAAGGAATAAAAACCAACTGCGGTGTTTGCCCGGCCCTGCCTGTGCCAGGGGGGCAAATCCCGGATTCACCCGCAGCAAACAGGGCTCAACACAAAGTGCGGGGATTCATCCAAAATCCCTGCCCAAAACCTGCCCTCAAAACCCCAGAATGAGCCCCAGATCCCAGTGAATCAAAGTGCCAAAAATGTGGAAATGGGAATTTTATTTTGGGGACGGGAACTGGAGGTCTGGGGGGACCCTTCCCCACCCCTGAAAAAACACTGAATGGCAAAAAAAGAAAAAAAAAAAAAAAAAAAAAAAAAAAAAAAAAAAAAATCAAAAAAAAGAAGAAAACAAATGGCCCCAAACGCAGGGGGTTGGGTCTGTGTCCGTATGGAGAAAGATCCAGGTGTCACAGCACTATCCAGGTGTAGCGTTCGTTGTCGGCCAGAACCTTCAGGGAACAGCCTGGGGGGGGGGGGGGGGGGGGCAGACCCTCAAAACCAGGCACGAACCCCCCAGCACATCCAGGACCATCCTCCAACCTTCCAGGACCCCTCCCAGAATGTCCCCAAACTCCCCCAGCCCCCCTGGGAGCTCTCAGATTCCACACCCCCCCCACCCTCCACCTCCACTAGACACCCTTGGGTTCCCCTGTGACTGCCCCAGCAACACCCAGACCCCCCCCCCCACCTTGGACACCCCCAGCACCCTCCTCTGGCCACCCCAGGATGCTCCCCAGCCCCTCCGGGGACCCCCCCAAACCCCCCGTGAGCCCCCAGACCCCCACCCTTGTGCAGGGCCTCGTTGGTCATCCTGTGCACGCCGCGGCCGGGCCCCTCGGGGACGAGCCAGCGCATCACGGTGTCCACGCAGCCCTTGCGGTACGAGCTCCACACGCTGCCACTGCCACGGCGGGTTGGGGAGGGGCTGGGGGGACCCCCCGTGCCCCCCCCATTGCAACCCCCAGGCCCCCCCAAAGGGACCCTGGAGTCCTCGCAGTGTTTGGGGCACCCCAAGTGCAGCCGCTGCTAAAGGGGCGGGCGGGGGGGCTTGGGGAGGTTTGGAGGAGGCTCGGGGTGGGACAGAGCAGGTTTGGGGAGGGTCCCTGAGCCCCTCCAGTATCACAAACTGTTCCAGGGAGCCCTCACTCAGCACCCCCAGAATGCAACCAGCCCCCCCCCAACCCACCTGAGCACCACAAATCACCCCCAGGCCCCTAAATCACCCCCCTAGAACCCCCAAATTCTCCCTAAGACACCAAACTCACCCACAGCCCGCCCAAATCACCCCAGCTCCCCTAAGGCCCCTCCCAGCTGCTCAAGACACCCCAAAATCCCTTCCCCCTCACCTGGTTTGCCCCTTGACCTCTGTGAGGTCCCCAACACCCACGGTGGTGAAGGTGCCACTGTTGAGGTCCCAGGCGACCTTGAGGCTCGTGTGGTAAGTCCTGGGACTGGGAAGGGGGGGGGTCAGCACCGGGGGGGGGGGGTTCTGAGGGAATTTTGGGACCCCCTCACCCCTCTCACCGGAGCTGCCCCTCCTCGTCAGGGGAAGGGAAGGCCAGCAGCAGCAGCCCAATGTTTATCACCACCTGGTTGGTCTCAGGGCACACCTAAGGGCACAGAGGGGGTGCGGGAAAGGGTGAGGGGGATTCCCCCCCCCGTTCAGGGGGGTCCCACTGGGGTCTGGGCAAGTCCTGGGTGGGTTTTTGGAGCATCCCAGGAGTATCAGGGGGTCCTGCACCTTTGGGATGCATGAGGATAACACAGGACACAGAGAAGCTGGTGGGGGGGGGGGGCAGGCACTAGGAATTTGGGGCACCCTGGGGTTCTAGGGGGTCCGGGTGGGCTCAGGGGATCCCGGCACCTCGAGGATGACGATGTCGTAGTCACTGAAGGAGCAGAACTGGCGAGACCAGGCGGCGTCATTGCGAATCACCTCGTTAATGACGTACTCAAAGTCCAGCGTGAGCTGCTCCACCGTCAGGTACTGCCCCTGGGGGGGGGGGGGGAGGGCCGTGGGGTCACCAGGGCTCTGCCCGCCCACCCCCCACAGGCTTCTAGGGGGACCTGGGGGTCCCCTGAGCCCCCACCTGGGCCGTAGCTCGGTCCCGTAGTGGCCTCAGGCTGCGACCGCTCAGGTCAGTCACCACAAAGGGCAGCGAGATCTTGTCATCCTCCAGGTCTGGGGTGGGCGGAGACAGGGGTCATGGGGGCACCCCAATAACGGGGGGGAGTCCAGTACCCCGTGGGGGGCACCCCACTCACCCTCGGGGGGCTCCCCAGGCTCCAGCACATAGCGCAGTTTGGTGTAGTTGACGTAGCCGGGCTCAGGGGAGGTGCCAGGGGGATGTGGCTCCCCTGGGGGGCTGCCGGGCACTGTGGGGGGAGTCTCGGGGGGCGGCCCGCGGGGGGAGGGCGGGGGATCGTCCCCCCCAGGCCCTCCCCCAGCGCCCTGAGCCCTCCGGAACAGGTCAGCCACAAACTCCTTGGCCTTGGCCACAGCTGGGGAAGGGGGTGCAGGGGGGATGTCTGGGGTTTGGGGGGGTCCTGGGGAGGGCTGCGCGGCCGAGGGGGCCCCCACAGACCCCTCCAGCTCCTCGGGGAGTTGTGGGGGGGCGTTTTCCCCCCTCCGGCTGGGACCTGGAATGTTCCGGCGTTCGTAGAGGATCTGCTGGGAGCTGCTGTCGCCTGTGGGGGGGTGCAGGGGTCAGGGGGGCCTGGGGTGTGCTGGGAGATATAGGGGGGGGGTCCCACAGGAGAGCCAGGGGTCCCAGGGGAGGTTGGGGTCCTCAAGGAGCTTTGAGGGCTCTGGGAACTCCTTGTGGTTATGGGCAGTCGTGGGGGCTCCGGGATTTTGTGGGGGGGTCGGGGGGGGGGTCCTGGGGGTACCCGCGGGGTGCACGGCGATGGCGCAGGCCACAAGGGAGAAGCTGGTGTTGAGCAGCACGACGTGGTCCTTGCGCAGCTGGAACGCCGGCTGGAAGGTGGGGAACGGATACACCACCTGGAACTTGGTGTGCAGCAGGAAACCGTGGCGCAGGCAGGTAGGGGGAGCCTCACCTGGGGGCATGGCGGGTGGGGGGGGTGTCAGAGGGGACACCCCGGATTGGGGAACCCCCGAACATCCCCCGCCAAAAAAAAACCCCTGAGTTGTTCTCAGCGCGGGAATTGCCAGCCCGGGGCTCATAGGGGCTCTCGGGGGTCTCACCGGGGGGCACGGTGGCCCGGCGGCAGGCGGGGCAGTGCCGAGGCGGGGGCACGGCCACGGTGCTCACGTAGATGTCGCGGTGGTTCTCGTCGCTCATCAGCATCATGTTCACCTGCAGCCCTGGGGCCGAGCGCGTGCTGGGGGCACCGGGGGGGACAGTGGGGTCACCGGGGGTCCAGCATGGAAACCAAAGGGGTCCCGGGGTGCCACCCACTTGAAGCCGAAGACGATGACCTTGTCGCTGTCCCCCGGCCACTCGCACAGGGTCAGGTAAAGGTCACTGTAGATCTGCTCGTCCTGGAACAGCCGCACCTGGCGCACCTGGGGGGGCCGTGAGTGGGCAGGGAGTCCCCAGCGGTGTCCCTGGGGGTCCCTGGGTGTCCCGGCGTGTCCCCTACCAGGCGCATCTTGCTGTGCACGTTGAACTCCCACCAGTACAGGTGGTACAAATAGGAGAAGTCGTCGTCCCCGTAGCTGCGGGTGTAGGACAGGACGTAGCGGCCACACTTGGAGAAGCCCAGGAAGATGTGGCTGGGGGGACACGAGGAGACATGGGGGCACGAAGATGAGGCCAGGGAGATGATGAGGGGACACACAGAATGGGGGGGACAATGGACGTGGTAGGTGGGGACACGGGAATGAGTGGAACACACACAACGGGGGTCCCCACGCAGAGTTGGGGTCCCCCCCTCACCCTGCCCACAGAAACTCCTCATCCACGATGCTCTTGAGGGTGACGCAGACACGCGGTGGAAGCTTCCGGAACAGCCGGGAGGAGAGCTGCCCACTGAGCTGGGGGGAACGGCGGGGTCAGGGACCCCCCAACACTCCCCCCAGGTGGGGGGAGAGCTGAGCTAGGCGGGCACGGGAGAGTCAGGGACCCCCCCAACCCTCCCCGCAGACCCTCATAGCCGGGAGGAGCTGCCCGCCGAGCTGGGGCGGCACAGGGGGGTCAGGGACCCACGAGTCCCCAACACCCCCCAGAATTTCCCAACACCCCCCAAAAGCCATGGCAGGGCTGAGCTGGGGGCACTGGCGGGTCAAGGGCCCCTGAACACCCCAACACCCCCCACAGCCGGGGACAGCTGCCCCCTGAGATGAGGGTGTACGCGGAGGGTCCCACATCGTCCCCCGCAGCCCCTCAGCCCGTGACCTCCAATCCCTCAGAGAACACGCCCAGATCTGGGCTTCCCCCGCACCTCCAACCCCTTAGCCTCCCACACAGGACGCCCCCAGCTCAGGGCACCCTCAAAAACTGTCTACCATGTTGGCAAACCCCTCAGGGCTTCCTCAGAGTCGGCCCTTCATCCCGCAGGGCGCCCCGCCATGTCCCAGATCAGTGTCCCCTCAGCACCCCCTATCCCTCCCTCAGGGTCCCCTCACAGAGACCCCCCCTCACGTCCCACTTCAGCTCCCCCTCAGAACCCCCTTCCTCAGCTCCCCACCTTCCCCTCAGCCTCCCTCGCTCACCCGGGCGCGGTCGAGCTGCCTCACGAGGTGCTCGCGGCGGCCTCGGGGTGCTGCCCCGGTCCCAGCTCCCCCCGCCGCCCCCCGTTTCCCCCCGGGGCCGCCCCGCTCCGCTTTCGAGCTCGGCGCCATTTTCCCAGACCGGCCGCTTCCGGCGCGCCGCACGCCGCCGCCGCCCCGCCCACACCGCGCTCCCAGTGGCCGCTGACGCACAGCCCGCTCATCTCACTGGCTGGATCACCCGTCAATCACCAGCGGGTCCCGCCTCCACGCGGCGATGGGACCAATGGCAACCCGGCAGCCGCAATGTGATTGGCTGCTGCCCGCGCCCGTCCGTTATGGCGGGGTTGCCATGGAGACGAGGCAGCGCCGGGGGCGGGCCCGAGAATGGGCGGGGCTGTTGTCGTGATTGACAACTCGGGGCCGCGTCGAGCACGGGGCGCACCGGGAGTCACCAAAATCCGCGTTTTCCTTCTTAAAAACTTTATAATTTGTGAGAGCGTCCGGAACAGCCCCTCGCCTACAGGCACTTGGGGGGGATCCGCTTTGGTGGGGGGGACGCGGGGGGAGGGGAAAAAGTGCTTGAGGGGACACGCGGACCCAGGTGGGGAGGAGTCAGTGTCACCATGTGATGATTGGGGGGATTGGAATCACCCTGTAATTGTTGGAGCAGTGTCACCCTGTCCTTGGGGGGGACAGTGTCACCCTGTCCTTGGGGGGATTGGAATCACCTTTTCATTGGGGGGGCAGT
Organism: Sturnus vulgaris; assembly: GCF_052056855.1. Classification (NCBI taxonomy): domain Eukaryota; kingdom Metazoa; phylum Chordata; class Aves; order Passeriformes; family Sturnidae; genus Sturnus; species Sturnus vulgaris. The sequence continues at coordinate 109,746 of NC_142275.1, forward strand.
GTCACCCTGTTATTGAGGGGGGTCAATGTCACCCATGGGGGGTGGGCGGGGGGGATGTAGCAGCTCTGATCCCTGTGATTGTCACAGTGGGCATGGGGGAGGGGGTTCCCAGAGGCCCCCCAAAGCAGGGGGAGGCATCATCTGAGCCTCCCCAGAACCCCATGTGGTCCTAGCCCCGGGAGAGCCGGGACAAGGCAGGGGGGGACTCATCCACGGAGCTTTTGGAGCTGGAAGAGAAGAGGGCAGTGAGGGAGGCAGGGAGGGCCGGGGGACCCCCAAATTCCACCCCCCCAGGGTCCTCACCTCGCTCTCTACCAGGTTCCGCTTGTACAGAGCCTCCTTGGCTGCCTCCTGTGGGGGGTGGAAATCAGTGGGACCCCCAAACAGCACGTACAGGTGAGGCACCAGAGTTGGAGGGGGAAATGCAGGAATTAGGGGGGCATCAGGGTTGGGGGGCCACCAGGAGCTTGGGGGTCATATCAGGAATTTGGAGGTCACCAGGGTGTGGGGAAACAGGAACTGGGGGGCAGGAACACAAATCGAGAGGGCACCAAGAATTGGGGGCTGTCACCAGAGTTGGGAGTCTCCAAGGTTTGGGGGGAACCAGGATTTGGCGGGGGGAAGGAGGGTTTGGAGTGGCACCAGGAATTTGGGGGACAACAGGTTTGAGGGACAACAGGACTTGGGGAGGTGCAGCAGGAATTTAGAGGGCACCAGGAACTGGGAGGTCCCAAGATTTGGGGTTAGCCCAGGATTTCCTGGGCGGGACACCAGGATTTGGGAGTGTTGAGGAGGGTCTGGGGGTGTCCCCACAGCTCAGGGTTCCCGGGTCTGGGTCTCACCCGCTCCCCCTGGGTGCCGAGGCGCCGCGCGGCTTCCGTGTAGAGCCGCAGGTGCCGCTCCAGGTGCTCCGCGTACTCTGCAAGAGTCAAAAACCGGGATACACCAGCAAAAACCAAGATAAAGGAGGATTTTGGGGCTCAAGGCAGCCCAAGCTCCCTCTCACCCCTGCGGAAGTGGGGGTCCCCGCCCTGCAGCCGTGTCCTCAGCCCCTGGATGCGCCGGAGCAGATCCTGGTGCTGCTGCCGCAGCTCGGGGGGCACTGGGCGCCCGGCGCGGCCAAACGGCACCATCTGGGGGATGGGGTGAGGCGACAAATGGGGGGTCAGGGGCATCCCCGGGTGCTCCCGGGGCTTCCCTGCCCCCACAAAGCGCTGCCCCCGGCCCCTCACCTTCCGCTCTAGGCGCTCCCGGTCAAACAGCAGCAGGTTGAGGCTCGGCAAGGTCGGGAGGGATCTGGGAAAAGGGATCGGGGATGGGGGGTGGACATGGCAAAAAGAAGGGGAAGACGCCTGAAAAACCCAGAGCGGCTCCAGGACATTGGAGGAGGGGAATGGGGGTCCCAGAGCTTCCCACCCCCAATTCCCAGCCACATTCCCACCGCAATTCTCGCCCCTGGAACCCCGGTATTCCTCATTCCCTGTCCTCACCTGTTGTTCCCATCCTTCGTGGCGACCACGGCCGGTTTGGGAACGGCGACCTGAGCAGGAGGAGCTCTGGGTTATACCGTGCTGATTCCCCTCCCGGGCCATCCCGCGGGGTCCCCGCACTCACCGGGGCCTCGGCTCTCGGTTCCAGCACCAGCCAGCGCTCGGAGCGCGGCTCCAGCTGCCGCTGCGCGCCCAGGGGCTCCCGGATCCGCACCCACACCTCGAGCCGCCCGCCCGTCCGGCGGCGCCCGTCCAGCAGCTGCGGACACCGGAACGGCAGGAAGGGTCGGGAGAGGGAATGATGGGGTTGGGAATGTCCTGGGGAAGGGCTGGGAGCAGGAATGAGATGCCATGGGAATGCTCGGACCAGCGGGAAATGCAGGGATCGAGGAAGAGGCATATCTAGGAGCACCGGGAATGACAGGGAAGCGGGAAGGGGACCCCCCCCCCCTCACCTCCAGCTGCTCCCGGAGTTCGCAGGCGCCTTCCAGCCCCTCGAGCCGCAGCTGCGCCGAGCCCAGAGCCCGCTCCGGCCGGAACAGCCCCCTGCGGATCAGGCCGAGGGGTCAGGATCGCCCGGATCCAGCCGCGATCCCAACAGCAGGGGGGTAATGAATCCCTGCCCCATGAACATCCCAAAGAAATCGGGAATTGCTGCACTCCAGAGTCACTTTCCAGCCCGTCTGGCACCTCTATACCCCGATAAATGTGGATTTTCCAGCTCATGTTCCCTGCTTTCTATGCTCTTTTTATTTTCTCTTTCCTGTGCTATTTTATGTATTTTCTGTGTTACTTTCCATATGTTGTATATTTCCAATTGTATTTTTCACAATTCCTGTGCCGTTTTCCCCGTTTCCTGTACTTTCCACGTTTCCTATGCCACTTTTCCTATTCTCTGCATCTTCTACATTTTCCATGTCATTCCCCTAGTTATTTCCTACACTTCCCGTATTTCCTACGGTGTTTTCCGTGAGGTTTCCCTTGTTATTCCCTCCTCCCTCTCCCCAAATTACGCCCCGTACCCTTTCTGGGTCACCTCGAACTTGATCCCGCGGGAGCTCAGGAGCCTCCTCAGCCCCCGGTGTCCCCGGAGCAGCCGCAGCCGGAACCGCGCCCGGAATTCTGGAGGGGAGGAGGCGAGTCGGTGACATCCCCTGGGGACATCCCATCCCATCCCAGTGCCGCCACCTACACCCCGAAGATTCCCAGGATTTACCAGGACAATCCGTGTTTTTGACGACATTGGTCTTGTCCCGCTGTGCCTCCTCCTGCGGGGGGAGTCAGGGACAATATAGGGGGGTCCCAGGGGACCTGAGCAGGCACTGGGGACACCGTGCAGGGGACACGGTGGGGGGGGTCACAGGGCCTCCACTCACCGCACTGGGGTGGGGGAACTCGAAGCGCACGAAGGTGTCCAGGTCACCAGCGGCCACACCTGGGGGGACACGGGGGGACACAGGGCATTGGGTGTGCACCTGCCCCAGGCCGTGTTCCCGGCTTCCAGCTCCTCGTTCCTGACTCCCCATTCCCAGTTCCCCCAGTCTCTCACCTGCAGGCACTGGGAGGCTGATCCCTCTGTCTATTCCCAGCTCCAGGTCGCTGCTGCTCAGCTCTGGGAACATCCTAATGGGGAGGGGGAACCTGTCAGACCACCCCAAGATTAAACCCCTCCACTCCAAATGTGCCCCCCAGGTGTACTCCCCACCTTTGCTCCCCCCAGATCTGCCCCTCACCCCGGATATGCCCCACACTTTTCCCTCTCCAGGTGCCTCCCCCTTCCCCTCCCAGGTGTTCCCCACCCGCCAGGTGAGCCCCCCTCCCCCTCACTTGACAACACTGAAGGTTCTCTGCTCGTAGCGGGGCTTTGGGGGCGGCGCTCCCCGGTTGTGCTCCCTCCGAAGGGTCTCCATGTGCCGCCGGCATTCCTCGGCCAGCGCCTCACACCTGGGGGGACACACCTGGACAGCTGACTCCCCCCACCCCACCCCCCCCCCCACTGGCTCTGGGATTTCCAACGCCCGGGATCAGCCTCCTCTTCCTCAAAGGAGGAGGAAGATCCTCCCTCCCCACAGCCCAGCCCTCACCTGGTGGTCTCCGAGATGTTCCCCAGCTGAGCGAATTGTCGGGAATAGGTGAGACACATCTGGGGGAGCAACAGGAACGGGAGGAAGACGAGGAGAAGGAGGGAGAATGAGGGAGAAGGCAGAAAAAAGGAAGATAAAGGAGAAAAAAGGAAAGGAAAGAAAGGAAAAAGAAAAGAATGAAAAGGAGAAAATGAAAAAGCAAGAGGAATAAGGAGAAAAAGGAAGAAAAAGAGGAAAAAGGAGACAGGGAAGAGGGACAAGAAGAGGAAAAGGAGGAAGAGATGCAAGTTTTCCACATCCATCTAATATCCTGGAGCCTCCCTCTTTGGTACTTCCCCAGTCCCCTCAATTCTTGGGGATACTCCCGTTTATTGTGGTTGTCCCCCTGTTTCTGGTGGTCCCCCCAATTTTTTGGGGTTTCACCCTCACCTGGTGCTGCCTCCGCAGGGCCCCCGCCAGCTGCAGGAAGGTCTTGGCGGCCTCAGGGGGCATGGACACCCCCCGACCTGGCCCCAGCTCGAACTCGGCCCCATCCAGGGGCACCTCTGGAACCTGTGACAGATTTGGGATCCGGTGGGATTCCAGGAGTGAGATCTTCGGTGGGACTGGGATCCTGGGCCGGACACAAGGGCGGGCCCCTCACCTGGGCAATGTCCACGGGGAGCCCCCCACGGGCGGCCCCGATGAGCCCCTCGATGCCTTTGGCCCGGCGCAGCAGCAGCTTGGCCCCCTCCAGGTCATTGCGGCGCTTGGCGCGGAGCGCGGCCTGCGCCAGCTGCCTCCGCCGCAGCTCCAGGAACTCCAGCTGCTGCTGGGCTGGGAGGGGAACACAACCCCACACGGGGCTCAGCCTGCTGCCCTCACCCCGCCCTCCCTGCCCTCAGCCCCTCCTGTACCTTTTCCAGCGGGTCTGGGAGCCGGTTGGGAATTCCGGGCGGGCGGCGGCTGTTTGGGAGGGGGAGCAGAGGGAGCACTGGGCTGCACCTGGAGCCATGGGATGATGGTGTTGGGAAGAATCACTGGGAATGTTCCACTCGGGAACATAAACTCTCTGGACCCCCAAATCCCACCTTGGCAACCGTGGTGTCTTCCTCTTCCTCCTCCTCTTCTTCCTCCTGCTCTGGACCCGTCAGCTTCAAGGCTGCCTCCAGCATCCCAGCAATGCTCGGCTCAGATGGGATCTCCGTGCCCTGAATAGGGGGGAAGCCTGGAAAAAGGGGGGAATCCCAGTGGGAATGGGAGCTTCCCAGCGCCATTGTCCCCTCCACAGGTTAGGAAGCTGGAACGTACCTGGGGGAACCGGCAGCTCTGAGAGATCCACGGCTTTGCCGGCGCTGTGAGCACGGATGGCAGCCTGGTATTGCTGGGGGGGCACAGGAGCGTCAGGGGGAACCAAAGGGGGACGGGAATACTGGGGCCAGACTGGGATCATCATGGTGGCACGAGGATGACTGTTCTGGGACCAGAAGCACCCACACCAGGACTGGGCTCCCCTCAGGGCAGGACTGGGATCACTGTTCTGGGACTGGGATCACAGCTCTGGGATTGGGATCACAGCTCTGGGATTGGGATCGCTGTTTTGGGATTGAAGTCACTGTTTTGGGATTGGGTTCGCTGTTCTGGGATGGAGGCCACCGTTCTGGGATGTGGCTCTCCCACCTTGACGATCCTCTCGTGCATCCGTGCCTTCCTTGCGTCCCCGCTGTCCTTGGCCTGGGCCGCGGCCGCCCGGTACCGCTCCATGCGCTGCTCCAGCGCCTCCCGCACGTCCCGTGGTGCCCGGGGTGCCTCTGGGGCAGGAAAAACAGGAAAATCCCAACAAGTCCCCCTTTTCCTCCCCATTCCCCCTCCCTAGGGAGTGACCAGAGCTGACCTGGGGCGGGAGGGGCTGAGCTGGTGTCTGGTGGATCCCTCGTTGGTGATTCCCTCGGGAGTGGAGCCTTTGGCTCCTCTGGCTGTGGATCTGCAGGAAGGGAGCAGTCAGATCCCACCAGGACCTGCAGGACCCTCCAAAGGGGGGTTCAAACTCTTTCTGTTGGGATCGGGCTCTCACCGGGGGCTGGAGGAACACGACCTTGCCCCAGCACCTCCAGCTGCGCCTCCAGCCTCTGGAAAACCACAGGAAAACGGGAATTCTGGCATGGCAGCGCCCAGAAACAGAGGGATTTGGGGGGATTCTGGGAATCCTGGGTGTACCTTGGCTGCTCTGAAGTGCTCAAGGGCCACAGTCGTGTCTCCACGGCGTTTGGCTGCCAGTGCTTCCTTCTGCAGCTCCTGGAGCTGAACTCGGAGCGCTGGCACCGACCCGGGATCCGGGCAGGGATCAGGGCAGGGATCCGGGGCTGGGGGGGCCTGTGGAGGGGCAGGGGGCTGCACTGGAGGCTCAGGGCTCACAGGAGGTGGTGGCCCAGGTGCTCCGCCCCGCTTCCCCAGAGCCACTGGAGGAGGAATCTCGGCCTCATCAATCGGCTTCCCACTCCGGACGGACTCCAGCATCTGCTCCAGGGTCTGCGGGTAAAGGGGAAGAGAGGAAACAGTGAAAATCTGGAGGAATGGGGTGAAAATGGAGCAGAGTTGGGAAGAATGGGGTAGAACAGGGATCTGCAATCAGAAAATGAGATAAGAGAGGGCTCAGAATTGAATGAAAGAGAACAGATGGAAAAGAACGAAATAAGTGAATGGAATGAAATGGAATTTAATTGGAATGAAACTGGGAAAAGTGAGATAAAACTGGGCTCAGAACTGGAAAAAACAGGATAAAATTGCCCAGACTCAGGCAAAACTGAATCAAACAGGGCTCAGAATTGTGAAAAGCTGCTCAATACTGGGAAAAGCAGCATGAACCCAAGGTTATTCCAAGAGTTTTAAGGGCAGAGGGTAAGGGTCAGGCCAAAGCCCCAATTCCAGGGGTTCGGGCTCACCTTGAGGCCACGCTGGAGGCGCCGGAGCCGGGCCCCGTTCCCGTTCTCCCTCTCAGCGTTCCCGAGGGCCGCCCGGTACAGCTCCGCCCTCTCCGACAGCTCCGCCAGCAACGCCCCCGCACCTGCGGGCTCCTGCGGGAACACCGGGAACACCGGATCACCGGGAGCCCCGCCAGGATCGACCCTGGGATCACTCGGGACTGGGATCTCCCGGGGCTGAGATGGCCCAGGCCATACCTGTGGGGTCTCCACAGCGGCTGCGCTCCCGGACGCCTCCTCCAGCACCTCCTGCAGCTCTGCCTGTTCAGGTATCCTGGGGATCAGCCCCTGCTTGGAGCAGGGATCCCCTTTTCCAGGCTCAGGACCTCCCCTGGCCCCCTCTCACCAGCAGCTCCTCCTCGTTTTCCAGATCTTCCTCCCCTTCCTCCTCCTCCTCCGGAGGGTCTCGGAGGCAGAGCTGGGCCAGGGCCTCGACTGCTGCCAGAGCTGCGGGAGAACAGGGGGGTCACAAACCCATGTAGGGGGGAGTTGATCCCCGTTCAGGGGGTCCAGGGAGGGGAGGGGGATTTACCTTGCTGGGGTGGCGGGGGTGGATCCCCCTCCTTCGGAGCCTCCCGGCCCCCCAGCAGCAGCAGCAGCTCAGCCTCCAGCGCCGCGTCCCCGTCACCACCGGCATTCCCCGGGCTCTCCCCCACGCCAGGATCCGCTAGCAGCCCCATCTGAGAAGGGGAGACAGTGCTGAGGGGGGAGAGAGGGGATCCCGGAATCCGGAGCAGGGGATCACCCCCAGATCCAGAGCAAGGGATCCCCGAAAATGGTGGGGCAGAGGGGGGATCTCCAGGAGCCCAAGGAGGGGAGGATGGGACCGCCCCCCCCCCCGGCATTCAGAGCAGGGGTCCCGGGGGTCACACGCACCTGCCTGGCCATGGCGGCCCCCCGGCCCGGGACCCTCCTCGCTCGGCTCATGGCTCTGTGTCCCGCCGAGCTGGGGGGGAACACGGTAGGACCCCGGCCCTGAGCTGAGTCCCGGACCCTCCCGGCCTCCCGCGAGCCCCTCCGAGTCCCCTTTAATGCTCCAACTCGCCTCAGAGCCCCCCAGACGATCTCGGTGTCCCTCCGCTCCTCACAAGGCCCCACCGCCCCATGCCCGGTCGCACCCCACAGGGTCAAATCGCCCTTTTTCCCCGCTCCCAGAGTACCCCAAAAGGCACCGTCACGCCCCAACTCTCCGCTGGCGCTCCGCCGCCCCTCACTCCCCGATCCCGGCGATCCCGGCGATCCCGGCGACCGCGGTTGATGCTGGCGATCCCGGTAATCCCGGTTTATCCTCACTCACTTCCTGCTCCGCCGGCTGCTGTCAACACCCCGCGCTTTACAGCACCGCCGTCGCAAAAGCCGCCGTCGCAAAAACCTCTGCGGTTGCGTCTCACTTCGCGGCGCGGGAGAACTACAACTCCCGGCGTGCCCCGCAGGCAGGGAAAAGGCGGGAAAAACGTGAGGGGAACGGTGGGGAGAATGCCCCGAGGTGGAAAATGCGGTCGAAATCGGCGGAAATGCACGATTTTCACCTCAGGCCCGGACGGCTTGGGGAGTTGCTGTTGCACTTTTGGGGGAGCTGGGCGATATTGTTTGGGCAGACGGGGTAGAAGGCTTAGGGGGGAAATGGCTGCTGGGGCCTGAGGAGAAATAGGGTGGTACGAGAGGGGTGGGAGTAATGGGGAGCTGGGGTAATTTGGGGCTGCTCCTTGTCCCTCCCAGGTAGCACCAGGATGGGGAAACGCAGGACCCATCCCCCAGGTAACAGGGAAATGCCCAAATGTCCCAGTTTGGGGTCCACAATGACCCTTCTTCAACCAACTGGGATCTCCCCACATCCAAACTGAGACTTCTCTTTTCCCTCTACAACAGGTGACAGGAAATTCCACGCTCCCAAAGCCAAGCGAGTCCTTCAGCAAGCACTGGGAGCTGCTGGCTCAGCCATGCCCATTCCTTCCCAGAGCAGTGATCCTAATGGAGATCCTGCTGGGATGGAGCTCCAAGAGAGGTAATGGGAGGGAGCTGGAGGGGAGTGGCCTGGGCTGGATCAACCCAGACCCAATTCCATGGAATTTGCTGGGTCCAACAGCAACAACAGCAGCAGCACGGTGGATCCAGAGAGAATCCTTGTGGGAGAGGATGGAGCCAGATCTTCACAGGTATGGAAAATCTCCAGTATGGTGTTCACACACAGCAGAGGGAAAAACTCCCCAAACTATGGTTTTTAACATGTTTTTTCAGGAAGGGAGAGACAAGGAAATTAGAGGTGGCACAGCACTGAGCTCACCGAAACAGGGCATTTCCAAAGGGATGGAAGAGAATCATCTGGAATTGCCCCAGCTGGGAATTTTGGAAGCAGATGGGACAGGAAAGGATGAGTTGGAGTCACCAAAACCAGGAATTTTGGATGGGGCAGGAGAGAATTGTCCAGAATCACCAAACCCGGCAATTTTGGAGGTGGATGGGGCAGGAGAGGAGCCCCCGGAGTTAGTGAAACATGTAATTTTGGATGGAATGGGACAGAATAATCTTGAATCATCTCAACTGGGAATCTTGGAGGGGGATGGAGCAGGAGAGGAGCAGCTGGAGTCACCCCAGCTGAGAATTCCAGAGGCAGATGAGGCAAGAGAAGAGCAGTTGGAGTCAGTGAAACTGAGAATTTTGGATGGAACAGGAGAGGATCAGCTGGAATCATCAAACCCAGGAATTTCAGAGGTGGTTGGGGCAGCAGAGGAGCAGCTGGAAACACCAGCACAGGGAATTTCAGATGGGACAGGAGAGGAGCATCCAGAGTCAGTGAAACCAGGAATTCCAGGGGCAGGTGGGGAAGGAGAGGAGCAGGCAGAGCCACTGAAACAGGGAATTTGGAATGGGGGAGGAGAGAACCAGCTGGAATCACCAACACAAGGGGGTTCTGGAGCACACGGATCCAGCCCTGAGGACACGGCCCCTGCAGAGAGTTCAGAGGTGCAGAATGCAGCAGGAGAGGGGGAAGAAGGTGCCCTGCAGGAGGGATGTGGCACTGGGATTGCCCTGAGCATGAGCACGGGGGTCCCAGATCATCCCAGAGATCCCCAGAGCGGTGCAGGAGATACAGAGAGCAGGAATTCCCAGAGTGGGAATTCCAGTATGGCAACACCAAGACTAGATCCAGCAGCCACCAGCACCGAGCCCCAGGACCACGGGGAAAGGATCAACCCAGAGCTCCCAACGGAGAAGGTACAACTGGGATGACCCCTCCCCACCCAAACTGAGACCCAGGGACCCCTCCCCACCCAAACTGGGACCCTCCCCATCCCGTTGGGCAGCTGCTCCAGCTCCTTTCTTTCCCTGCAGCCATTCCCTGGTGCCGCTGGGCAGCAGCCATGGGACACTGTAGGATCCACAGGGACCAGCCCAGCACAGCCATGGGAAAGGTGGGTGGATCCAGGAATAAAATCCTGATTTTGACTAAAACTCCTGACTTGGGGAGTGGCATTCTGATTCTCCTTCTCGCAGCAGTGCCAGAGTCACGGAGCCGGCGGATGCGAGCGATATCATCCACGGGCTGATCCGGGAGCTCTCAGACCTCAAGTAAGTCCTAAATCCACATGGATTTCCCCTGGGATCAGGGGTCCAGCACCCCTTGGGTGATGCCCGTGCTCCCCCCCGACAGCCGCCTGGCCATGGGAGCCCGCCGAGGACTGGAGCTGCTCCGGAGGCCAAAGCCACGGCGAGGCCGGAGACCAGTGCCCAGTGGAAGCCACTGGAAGGAAGGGTAGGGACATCAGGAATAACCTTTTATTGATGGGAACAATGGGAATAAACCACCCTTCATCTGGAGAACAGTTCCAGTGCTGACTACCAGGCTCTTCCTGGCATCATGGGTGAACAAATCCCACCAAACCCACCCAAAACACTAAGTAACAGCTCCACTGCTGGGATAAAGGCTCCAACACTTGGAGCACCAACCCCCTCCCAGTCCCTCTCTGGCCTGGGATTAATCAAAACTCAGAACACCCAGTAACAGGTCCAGCACCTGGAGCACTGGCCCTTTTCTGGCCTGGGATTAACCAAAACTCAACAATCCAACCCAGAACACCCAGTAACAGCTCCAGCACCTGGAGCACCGGCCCTTTTCTGGCCTGGGATTAACCAAAACTCAACAACCCAGTAACAGCTCCAGCAGCAGGAGCACTGGCCCTTTTCTGGCCTGGGATTAACCAAAACTCAACAACCCAGTAACAGCTCCAGCAGCAGGAGCACTGGCCCTTTTCTGGCCTGGGATTAACCAAAACTCAACAACCCAGTAACAGCTCCAGCAGCAGGAGCACCGGCCCCTTCCCAGCCTGGGATTAACCAAAACTCAACAATCCAACCCAGAACACCCAATAACAGCTCCAGCACCTGGAGCACCGGCCCTTTTCTGGCCTGGGATTAACCAAAACTCAACTCAGAACATCCAGTAACATGTCCAGCACCTGGAGCACTGGCCCTTTTCTGGCCTGGGATTAACCAAAACTCAACAATCCAACCCAGAACATCCAGTAACAGCTCCGGCACCTGGAGCACCAGCCCCTTCCCAGCCTTGGGATTAACCAAAACTCAGAACTCCAAACTCAAACGTAACACAAAACATAGACCTGGCCCCACTGGCAGCGCCCAAATCTGGCCAGAGCGACTCTTCCAGGGTCCCACGGTGTCAGAAGTCGGCACAAAGTTGCACAGACTGGGGAGACTGGTCCCAGTGGGAAGCGCTGAGCCGTGGTCTCATCTTCTGAGGAAATGTCTGGAAGAGAAGCCGAGAGAGATGGGAGCACTGGGAAGCACCAGCACACACCCCGTGATTAGTGCCAAAGCCCTGATGGGATTCCTTGCAGGAATCCCATCCTGGATAAATCCAGACTCCAAGTATGTCTCCTTCCTTATGTTATCTGTTTCCCAGTGCCTCCTCCGTCCTTTAGCTCTGGCTCTTCGGTGAGATTCCCTCATGAGAATCCTGTTCCTGGCTAAATGCAGGCTTGGATCCAAAAACTCTAAGTACTGAGGGGGAACACGGAGTCTTCCAGCCTTTGGCTACTTCCCAGTGTTACCTGCCACCCGTTTCCTGGTGCCCTCCCTTTGGTAGCTCTGATTCCCCGACGAGATTCCTCATGGGAAATCTGGCTAAACCCAGGTTTAGATGCAGCACAATCACTGTGGCATCACTGGGACACCACAAACCCTCCACCTGCGTGGAGATGTGGCATCCTCCATCCCTCAGCTACTCCCGGTGCACCCCCTTCCCTTCATCAGTGCCAATTCCATCACGAGATTCCTCACCGGAATCCCAGCCCTGGACAAACCCAGGCTCAGATGCGCCACATCCGCCGTGGCATTGCCAGCACACCACACCCAACCAGTACCTGCACAGTCACACAGGATCCTCCATCCCTCGGCTATATCTTGGTGTTCTTCTGCCTGCTCCCAGCGCTCCTGGCGTGCACCGGGTGGGAGTAGACAGAAGTGTAGCTGCGGTGCGTGCGGGGGCAGAAGCGGCGTGTGTGGGCCTGGTCCTGCGTGGCCCCGCACTGGGGACAGACGTAGCTGCGCAGCACGGGGCACTGCAGGCGGCCCTGGGCGTCCCGCAGGCTGTGGCTCTCGTACATGCTCTGGGCCTCCCCGTTGTGCTGGCAGAAGGAGCATGGGCCCTGTCTGGCACGTGGAGCTGGCCCAGCACGTGGAGCTGGTCTAGCACTCGGAGCTGGTCTGGCACGTGGAGCTGGCCCAGCACTCGGAGCTGGCCCAGCACGTGGAGGTGGTCTAGCACTCGGAGCTGGCCCGGCACTTGGAGCTTGTCTGGCACATGGAGCTGGTCTGTCACATGGAGCTGGTCCGGCACTCGGAGCTGGCCCGGCACTCGGAGCTGGTCCGGCACATGGAGCTGGTCCGGCACTCGGAGCTGGCCCGGCACTCGGAGCTGGTCCAGCACATGGAGCTGGTCCGGCACTCGGAGCTGGCACAGCACAAGAAGCTGGTCCAGCACACGGAGATGGGTCCCCATGGCCCGTGGTGTCATGGAGGAGCGTGGCCACCATGGCCGCCAGCCCCAAGTAGTCCCGCCACATGTCAAACTTGCCTGTAGGTTCCATGAGTGGCAGCGGGATGGGGATCCCAGTGCTCCCAGCACAGTGTGGGCTGGGATACAACTGGGTTCTTGTGTCTCCAGCGTGAGGCTGAGGAGCGCAGCCTTGTGGCCCTTCTGGTGTGGCGTGGGGCTGGGTGCCACCACTCGTGCCTCCGGTGCTGCCAGCACAGCTCATGGCTGGATGTGGCTCCCCGCTCCGAATGCTTCTGGTATTCCTGGTGCTCCTGGTGTGGCGTGGGGCTGGTCCGGCCAGTGTTCCTGGGGCTGTGGGCCTGGACACCACAGTGATCTCTGTCGGTGCTCTTAGCCTTCTGATCCTGGTGCTGCTGAAGGTCGCGCTGCCTGCCTTTGGGCCTTTGGATGTAGCTCCACGCAGTCGGTCCCGGTGTTTCCAGTGACCTGCAGCCGCCGCACGTGGTCACTGCCGTCGTAGTGGAAGGAGTTGCCGTAGTTAAAGAAGTTCCGTGACGGGGTATCACAGCCGTCCCCTCCCGACAAAAAGGCGCCAGAATGGCCATTTGAGGACGGGACTTAATCACTGCAGTTTGGGTAAATCACCGTGCCTAAAAAGCTCCTCGCCCCGGGGCATCCCAGCAATTCCAGAATACCATGAGAGAACACTTATCCAGCATTTTAGGTGAAGACCAGCGATTTTGGGTACTTCAGAAGCTCCGCCCCTGGGGGGCTCTGGTACCGCGCAGGGCCTCCCTGGCTGCTCCCGCCGAGAGAAATCCGTGGGTTTGGGAAATTCTTGCCTAGTGAAGATCACCAGGATCCTCGAGATGCTCCAGGGGGCCACAGGACACACTTGAAGGTCGGCGGTTTTTGGGTCGGCCCCAAACTCACCAACAGCCTCTACAGCACTGGGAGTCACTGGCAAGATGTGTGATCTGACACTGTCCCCCATCCCTCGGTGGGAGAGGGGATTCAACGCCGTCCTCCCTTCACCAGGATCCGGGATCCAGCCTCATCCCCTACCTGCCTGCAGGACCTGGACGTGTCCTCCATTCCTCCGTGGAATCTGGGCTCTGTTCTCATCCCCTGTTCTCCAGATCCAGGATCTGTCCCTGTTCTCCCTCCTATGGGGATCCCGCCTCATCCCTCATCACCCAGCGGGACCAGGGATCCAGACCGGTTCTCCATCTCCTGCCGGGATCTGACCCAGCTCCTGGCATTCCCTCTCCCCAGGGATCCCTCTGGAATCCTGCCAGGATCCCTCCGAACGAGGCACCGAATCCAAGGATAATTTACGCCATTCCAAATCCCAGCAGCCCCAGTGGAGCAGGAAAAGAACCTTGTGGAGTGAGAAATGGGGAAAAGTGAATAAAGTGGGGGGGTCATGGGTGGCCGTCATTTACTGGCTGAACCCCAATTCCCCCGGATTTGACGCCAAAGCAGCTCTTATCCCGGGACGCCCCGGAGTTGGGGGAACCGTGAGACCTCCCCTGCGGTGTGTGTGGGGTGTCCCCAGGTGTCCCCAGGTGTCCCCGAGTCCTCCGGCTCTGACCGGGGGGGGGGGGGGGGGGCTCAGCACAGCCCTGCGGCCCCGCCCATTGGCCGCACGCGCCTCCTCCTGGGCGCTGATTGGCCACCAGTTCCCCCCCCCCGCACCCCCCCGCTCCATTCAGCCCCGCCCCGCCGCTTTAAAGCGGCCGCGGCCGCCGTTAACCCCTACGAGCCCGGCCAGGGCTCTCACGGGGGGCGTGTTTGGAGAGGGGGAACCCCGTGTTCCCCCCACCGGACCCCAACCAGCGCGGCAGCCGCCCCCGGAGGTAGCTGGGGAGCAGGGGCTTCGTGGCACGGCACAATCTGGCACTGTGCGAGAGGGGAAACTGAGGCACGGGAGGCGGGGTGGGGAGGGCGGGGGCCTATAGAGCCACTCGGTCGCACGTGCGGCCGCACACGGTGGCACGTGCGCTCCGCCGCTGCATGCCGGGGCCACCCCGGCGCCACTGCCCTGCTGGTCCCATTGTCCCGTCCTGGGGGTCCCAGGGGTCCCGATGGTCCCCGTGCTCTATTCATGTGGTCCCGGCGGCCCCTCCCGGTGGTCCCGGTGTTCCCCGCGGTGCCACAGCTCCCGGCGCGGCCCTGCCCGGCTGCAGTGACTCACCGGCCCCTACAAGTCGGGGCTTGACGCCGGGACAGGGGTGGGAACACGGGGAGAGGTTGATGCCCCCCTAAACTCCCGGGAGGGGCCCTAAGGGTTTGGGGGGGTCTGCGGGGGTGCCGGGGCGGCCCATTCCTGTGAAAGCGCCTTTGTCCGGACCCGCCGATCCCACCCCAGGGTGACTCACGGGCGCGTGGCTGGGCCCTGACTCACAACCCCCGTACCCCTCACCCGCGGCACCGGGGCCCCCGGCGCCTCCTCCCCCTCTTCCCCCTCGGCATCGGGACCTCCCCGGGCCCCTCGACCGCAGCGGGAGTATCTGGAGGGACACAAAGATTCGGGGAGGCTTCGGGGCGAAGGAGGATCTGGGGGTGCAGGAGGGCACCTAGGGCTGCACGGGAGGCCCATGGGTGCAGGGAGGGGTATGGGTGCTGGTGGGCCCGTGGGTGCCCATCACCCCTCTGCCTCGTGCCCGGGGAGGGGCTGGGCACCCTCCCACCGGGGGATACCCCTGGGGCCCTCCCCCCGCGGGGACACCCCCCCGGGGACGCTCCCCTGGGCAAGCCCCAGCCCCCGCAGGGCCGCCTCCGGTGGCCCCGCCCGGTGGTGCCGGTCCGGGGCTGCCGGTGAGTCACGGCCGTGACTCAGCCCCGCCAAAACAGCGTCGCATGGCAACGCTAGGACCCGCGACAGGAACCCATGGGGACCCACTGACCCACAGCTCTGCTCCCCACCGACCCACAGCCCCCAGCCCCACTCCCCAGAAAAGGCACCACCGGGGTCCCTGGAGGGGGGACAGAAGCTGGAGCTGGCTGGGGATGCTGGGGGTGTCCCCGAGATCTGAGGGGATCCAGTGGATCTGGGGCATCCAGGCATGGCCCAGGCTGAGGAAGGAAGGAGCCAGGAGGGAGCGTCGGGGGAGGAAAGGGAAATCCCGGCCCAGTGACCCCCCCCCCAGTGCTCCCAGTCACAGCAGTGCCCGAGGTCCAGCGCTGCCAGTGTCTGCAGTGCGCCAAGCACAGTGCTCCCAGTTTCCCCAGTGCCAGGGCTCTCTGAGCACGTGAGTGTGGTGCCATGTCTGTGCTGTGTCAGTGGCACACACGAGCCATGCTGGCCTGTGCCCATGCCATGCCAGGGACACCTGTGTCACTGAGGTGCTGTGCCCTGTTGTTCTGTGCTGGTGACATCCGTGTTGGTGCCATGTTGAGCTGTGTCAGTGCCATGCCGTGCCCTGCTGCTGCATGCCAGTGACACCCCGTGTCACTGCCGTGCTGTGCCCTGCAGTTCTACGCCACTGACACTCGTGTCGGTGCCATGCCGTGCCCTGTTGTGCTGTGCCCGGGCCGTGCCGGCCCCGCTGCCGCTCCCGCTCCTCCCGGCCGGGCTGACTCAGGCAGGAGGAATGTGCCGGCGGCGCGTGGGCGATGGCCCGGCTGCTGCCATTGCCTAGAAAGGGCATCGCTGAGCCCTGGGCCACAGGGAGCCCACAGGGAGCCCACAGGGCCACCACGGCCACACAGGCACCCACTAGGGACAGCAGGGCCACAGTGGGACTCACAGGGAACCAGCAGGGCGTCCATGGCTACTCATGACAAACAGGGACCTGGCATGGCCACCTTGGTCCCAGCAGGGCCTCAGCACAGCCACTGTGCCCACTGTGAGGCCAACAAGAAGCTGACACGGCCCTGCCCTGGGCCTGTGTGGGTGTGAACACGCGTGTGCAAGTATGTGCAGGTGTGCCTGGCCTGTGTGTGCATGTGCAGGTGTGCACAGCCACGTGTGGGCACACGCGTGTGCTGCGTGTTGGCAGTGCCCTGTGCTGTGGTCAGCATCCCGTGTCCCCTGTGCCACGTCTCCCGTTCCGTGTTCCATGTTCCGTGCCCGACGCTGAGCGGGGCCGGGGGCCCGCGGGAGGCTGCGGGGGTCCCGTGTTTAAAATTAGCAGCTGGCGAAGGTGGGGGGGTGGGAGCGTTGCTCTGTCCCAGATGTGCAGCCACTGCCAGATGTGGGGCGGGACCAGGAAAGGCCTGGGGGACTCTGGGAGGCACTGTGGGGTACGGGGGTGCCCGTCCTGTCCCACTGCTGGGAGGCAGGTGGGTAGGGGGTTTGTGGGCCAGTCTATGGGGCAGGACTGACCATGGGGCAGGGGGCTATGGGACAGTCTATCAGGCAGGGGGCTAGGGTGGGCCGTGGGGGCAGGGCCATGGGGCAGGGCCGTGGGGCAGGGCCGTGGGGTGTGGGGCAGGGCTGGCGCCGCAGCAGCGGTGACGCGTTGTGGTTTCGTTACTTCCGATATAAAACTCTGTTTAATGTCTGTGTGTGCAGCATCGCCATGGTGACCCCCAGCCCCCCCTGGCCACGCCAGCGCCTGTGGCGCCCCACGGCCACGGGGCACCCAAGCACTGTGGGGTGTCGAGTCCCCCCGCCAAGGGGCACAGGAGCTGCTTGCTGTGGGGTGCAAGGATCCTGTGCCACATGGCACCAAAACCCCTTTCTGTGGGGCACGCAGTCCCTGTGCCATGGGGCACGCAGTCCCTGTGCCATGGGGCACCGGACCCCCTTTCTCTAGGGCACACAGTCCCTGTGCCATGGGGCACCCCACCCTCTTTTCTGTGGGGCACGCAGCTCCTATACCATGGGTCACCGAGCCCTTGTGCCATAGGGCACCAGGATTCGTTTCTGTGGGGCACTGAGCCCACTTGCCATGGGGCACGTGGGCCCCCCCTGCTATGGGGCTCTGAAGCCCCCCCTGCTCTGGGGCACGTGGCTCCTTTGCCCACCCGCTCTCACCCAGGCGCCGATGCGGAGCCGTGCGGTGATCGGGGCCCGGGGCGCGGCGCGCTCGGGGCCGGTGCGGGTTCGGTGCGGGGGGGGGTGCGGGCTCGGGGCGGTGCCGGGGCGGTCCCGGGGCGGGCAGAGGCAGGCCCGGTCCCTCCTCCCCCCCCCCTCCCCTCCGCCGCCGCGGCCTCGTCGCTCCCTGGGCGGAGCGAAGCGTTTAAAAGCGTTTCCCTTCTTGGAGTAAAAGTCAGAGACTTGGGGAGCCCCCGGGAGCCCCCGGAGCCCCTCCCCCGGCCCGGTCTTCCCCCCCCGGAGCCCCCCGGGACCCCCGGCCGCCGCTCCCGGTGAGTAACGGCCCCGAGGGACCCCTGGAAGGTTCCGGGGCGGCGGGAGAGGGGCCGCGGCCGTGGCCTCGTGCCCGGCGCGGGGATGGCGGGAAGGGCCGCGGGGTCCCGCCAGATCCCACCGGATCCTCCGCGTTCCCCCCCGGGGGCGGCGGCGGCACCGCCACGGCCATCGACGGCCCGAGGCTGGCGAGGGGCGGGCAGGGGGGTGCGGGGCGTCCGAGAGGTGTCCGGGGGGTCCCGGGGGGAGTCTGGGGGCTCCGGGCCTGCTGGCGGGGCGTGGGCCGGGGGGGGGCCGGGGGGGCGGTGGCGCCGGGCGGTGATTCATCCTTTCCCCCCGGCGCCGACGGGCGCGGACGGGGCGGCCCCTTCCCGCCCCCGCCCCCGCTTGGCCCGCGCGACGCCGGAGCCGCCCCGGCCTGGGAACCCCAAATCCCGGACACCCCCCCCCCCCCCCCACCCTCCGGCCTGAGAACCCCCAAACCCACAGATGTGCCCCCCCGCCTTCCGGCCTGGGAGCCCCAAATCTCAGACACTCCCCTCCTGGCTGGGAGCCCCGAAACCCACAGAGCCCCTCCGGTCTGGGAACTCAAAGACTCACCTGGCATCACATCCCCAAATCCCAGACCCCTCCCGGCCTGGGACCCCCGAAACCCACAGAACCCCCCCCGGGCCTGGAAACCCCCAAATCCACTCGGTGTTGGCTCTCCCCAGACCCGCAGCAGCCTCTGGTGTTGGACCGCCAGCCCCGCTGATCCTCGCGGCATCGGAGCCCCCAGACCCGCTGCATGCCAGTCTTGGGACCCCCAGAGCCCACGGCACCCCCGGCCTCAACCCTCTGGCCTTGGGACCACCAACACTCAGAATCCCCCGGCCGCACAACACACCCAGCCGGCCACCCCCTCAGCCCCCCAACAGCTCGGCCCTCTCGACATCGGAGCCCCAAAGCGCCTCCCGATATCAGCCCCCCAACCCATGGACCCCCAGCCTCGGCTCCCCAAAACCCCCTGCCCCAAATCCCACCCTTGTTCCTGCATTCCGCAGGCGCCGGGCGGCGCCACTGCCTTTTCCTTCTCCCGTTTTGGGGACGAAGGTGGGAATTTTGGCACCGGCCACCCCCCGCCCCCCCCGCCGGGGCCGCCCCCGCCCGGGGCCGCGGGAGCCGGTCGGGGCGGCCGGGCCGGCACCGCCCTGGCGCCGGGGGGGCACCGGGAGGGGCCCCCAGAACCGGAGGGGCCCCCAAAAAACCGGGGGATACACCCCAGAATCCGGGGGGGGGCCCAAATCCAGGCCAGCCCCAGACTCGGGGTCACCCCCTGCCCCACACTTGGGGGGCACCGGGCTGTGCCCACGGTGCCAGCGGGACTGGTGGCACCGAGGGGCTGCTGCTGTCATAACCATTGTGACCCCTTCCCAAGGCCCCCCGCGGCTGGGCACCCCCGGACTCCCCAGGACCCCCGAGCCCTCCCCGGGCCCCTCCCGGCCTCGTGTCGGTGCTGCCACCGTTGGCACCGGGGGACCGTCACCGACGCAAATATCGCGACCCCCTCAGTGGGGACCCGGGATCGGGGAACCCTTCAAGTCCTCCCCGAGTCCCCTCGGGCCCCTCGGCCCCGTGTCGGTGCCGCTGCCGCTGTTTACCCCCATTTTTTGGGCCGGTTCCACCCGATTCCCTTTGAAGTCGCCCCGTTGTCGTGACGACGCTGATGTCACGACCGGGCGGGGCCTCGTGGGTCCCACATGGCGCCTGCAGAGCCCCGGCCCCGGGGACACCAGGGACACCAACCCCAGAGCCACCGTGGCCACCAGTGCTGGGGACTCCGGGGCCACGGCCTGGGGGCCACGGGGGTCCCAACACGGGCTGACGGGGACAGAGTGGGACTGGTGGCACCGGGGGACACGGGTCCCGGCCCTTCAGGGATATCCGGGGTGTCCATCCCGCCGAGGGGACACCATGGGGACACTGGGGACGTGGCACGGCCGGGGACACGTTTCTTACCCCAGACTGGTGACGGCTCTGGCGGTCTGGGGACTGGGGACAGCCATCAGAGCCGTGTCCCAGTGCTGTGTGCCAGACCCGTGTCCTCCTGCCATGTCCCAGCCCAGTCCCGGTCCCACCATCCCTCCTGTGTCCCCCCAGTGCCACCATGTGCCCATCCCGTCTCCGCAGAGACTCCCCTGTCCCGGGACCCTCCCGGATCCCCCCCCAAAACACTTGTACCCCTCGTGGGTGACCCCCCACCGACCTTGCCCCTTTCTCACAGGTGGCACCTGGCTGTGGCCACGACGCAGAGATGGCACCGTGGGAGCACCGGGACCGTCACCGGGGTGTCCGATCCCCTCCACCGGGGTGTCCGACCCCCTCCACCGCTGCTGCCCGCCGGGGTTCCTGGCGATGGGATTTTTTACCGTTTTTGCCCAAAATCACATTGCCAGGGATTTCCAACGGGCCCCAGCCCCCGCCGCCATGCCAGGGGGAGGGGGTTTAGGGGGTCCTGGAGACTTTGGAGGGGGCTTAAGGGGACTTTAGGGGAGTTTGGGTGCGGGGTGGAGGTGGCAGGCTGTGTAGGTGCTCTGGGGGGTGGTTTTGGGGTGCTGGGGGGGTTTTGGGGGCCAGGGGGCAGGGCTTAGCCCACCTGTGAACAGAGTCCAGCCGCGCCGTGTTCACAGTGGCTAAGTTCCGCCTCCCGCCCCCCTCGCCCGGACAACGGGGCCCCCCCAAACCTTCGGGGCTCTCCCTGTCCTCCCCAAAACCCTTGGAGCCCCTCCCCAGGATCCCCTGAACACCTTAATCCCCCTGGGGCCCCCAAATCCCCGGGTGCTACTGCACGCTGAGCCCCCACGAGGGCCACGGACCCCCAGGAGTCCTCAAAACCCCTCGGCCTCCCCCGGGCGCCGCCCCCGGTGCCCGCTGAGCTGATTTGCAGTTGCTTTGGATAAACTGGCTCAGTTCAGCAGGAACAGGGGTCGGGCCCCCGCACCCCGAGACACGCCCTGGGGGTCCTCAACTCCCCCTGAACCCTGCGACCCCCCCCCAGTGGCGACCCCCCCCCCAAACTCTCTGGTTCTGCGTGTCCTGCCACTCTCCCCGAGCTCACCGGGACCCGCAGGATCTTCCACAGCACCAAGACCCCCAAACCCCTGGAGGGGTTACCCAAAAATGAGGGTAGCGGGGGCAGGAACCCTCCAACACGATTAGAACCGTGGCTTGCAGGAGGTCGTGGGGGGCTAGGAGTGGGTGAGGGGTTACGGAGGGTTTGTGGGGGGCAGTGGGGGGTTTCTGGGGGTTCGTGGGTTTTTGTGAAGGGTCTCGGGGAGGGGGGGGGGTTGTGGGGCGTGGCTGCTGTTCCCCGTTCCCCACCCCTTCGCCCCCCGGTCCCGGGCGAGCCCCGGCAGCGGCGGCCGCGGCCCCGCCGGCTGTGGGTGAGTCACGGGAGGGGTTCGGAGGGGTCTGGGGGGGGCCCCGCCCCACGCGAGGCCCCGGGGGGGGCTCGGGCGTCCAGCCCCTCCCCCAACCGTTCCCTGTTTGTTTCCCAAAATAAACCCGGCGGCGCCGATTCCAGGGAATTTCCCTGACGTCATTGGAGGCGGGGCTTGCGCGCCGACCACGCCCTCCCTGGCCACACCCAGGGTGGGGGAGGGGAGGCACCCACGTGTCTTTGCCCGCCCAAAAAGGGGCGTGGCGCCTCGGGGCGCTGGCCACGCCCTCGCCGCGCTCCCATTGGCTGCCGTGGCTTCCTCCGCTGTCAATCAGCGCGGGGCGGGGCGAGCTGCCAGTCAGATCGCAGCTCCCCAATCAGCGTGGGGTGGGGGCGGAGCCACGGGAAAGAGGCGGGGCCCGGCGATCCATTCATAAAGTTGTGGCGGCGCCGTGAAATTGGGAAGGGATGGGATTTCCCCCCAGCATCCACTAAGACCCCTCTGGCAGCACCCCCTGAGACACAGGGACCCCCGAGAAACACCGAGACCTCCCCGTAGTTCCCCCCTAAGGAAACCGGAACTTTCTCGAGACCCTCCACAGGAGTCTCAGTGACCCACAGAATCCCCAAGACCACTTCGAGAACCTCTTGAAGACACCGGGAGCTGCCAGAGGCACCGGTACCCGCACGGAAACGCCCCCCTCGGGGAAGCAGATACACCCCCCGAGGACATCGGGATCCCCCCCAGTGGATGCAAGGAGGGCCCTGGGGGACAGCACGACCTCCTTGGGGCAGAACCCTCCCTCGAGAACAGCTCACCCACTCCCAGAAACAGGAATACTCTTGTCCCAGAATCTTCCCGGGGGTACCGATCCTCAATCTCGGGGCTTCACCGATGTTCACCCCCTTCCCCAGATGTCTCCTCCAGGAGCTCCCCAAGCCCTCTGCGACCACATCCCCACAAATCATACACCAGCCGTGTGGGTGTGGGAGGGACACCGCCCACAAATCCCTTTTATTAAAGAACGATGGCGGCTGAGAAGAGCTCCCCAGACCCTTGCAGAGATCACTGGAGAGGGGTTTAGGGGACGTTCCCCGGGGGGGGGGCCTCAGCTGCGACCCTTCTTGGCTTTGTCCTTGGCGGGGGACGGCGCCGTGACCAAGGCCAGCTTTTTGGGGAGGCTGCCCTGCGCGCGCTGCACGGTCTCCCGCTCGATCCGCATACGGATCCCGACCTCCAGACGCTGGGGAGAACACGGGGGGGTCAGGGGGGACACAGGTGGGCCCCCCCACAAACCCCACGGGACCCCGCACGCCCCCCCTCACCTTCTTCAATTTCTGCTGTTGGATCACGCGGAGCTTCTTTGGGGCGATGGTGCGGCCTGTGGAGAGCGTGGCGAGGCTGAGACCCGAGAGACTCCGGGACGCCCCCACTGACAACCCCGAGCTCCCCGAAGCCGTGTGTCCCCCCCAAGAGGCCCCAGAGACGCCACCGGAGATCCCCCACGACTTCTACGGGACACGGGCGCAAAATCAGAGCCTCCCTTCCACCCCAAAGTTCTGAAACGTCCTCTCGCCCAGCAACTCGGGGCTTCTCTGAGCGACCCCTGACCCGCGAGACCGCCTGTGCCACTACTCTGTCCCCGGGCGTCCTGGCCCTGGCACCCACCTCACCTCCCTTCCGCGGGCCCCGAGTCCCACGAGCCGCCGCCACCGCTGCCGCCTTAGGACGCTTGGCCGCTGTTTTGGGCCGGCCCTGAGCCATGGCCGCCGCTCCCGCGTGAAAACCGAGGCAGGAGAGGTAGGACCGCGGCGGCGCGCGGGGGACACCGGGATACACCGAGGCATTATTGCCGCAAAGGCCGCAGGGATACACCGAGGCATTATTGCCGCAAAGGCCGCAGGGATACACCGAGGCATTGATGTCGCAATGGCCGCATGGATACACCGAGGCATTGATGTCGCAATGGCCGCAGGGATACACCGAGGCATTGATGTCGCAATGGCTGCAGGGATACACCGAGGCCTTATTGCCGCAAAGGCCGCAGGGATACACCGAGGCATTGATGTCGCAAGGGCCGCAGGGATACACCGAGGCATTGATGTTCCCAAAGGCCGCAGGGATACACCGAGGCGTTAATTCCGGGATACACCGCGGCTTTATTGTATCAAAGGCTGCCGGGATTCACCTAACCGCGGTGCACGGCACGCCGGGATACACAGAGGCAGAAGCCGTCACTGCTCTCCCCGCTCCGCCAGCGCCTGGGACAGCTCGGAGGGGGCAAAGACCCCCCACTCTGTGATGATGCCCCCAGTGATGAGTTCATGCGGTGTGACGTCAAAGGATGGGTTCCACACGTCCACCTCTGCAGGAGGAGAAGGAGGGGAGGTACACTGGGTTAGAGGGGCTCTGGCAGCGACCCCAGGCAGGGGTGGGCCCTCCCTGACCCAAGTGGGAGCGCTCGACCTCACACAGGACCCCCTGACCCATCAGGGAACCCCAAACCCTGCACACCATCCCTCTATGGGACCTACCCTGGGCTCTGGGACACTCTGACCCACCCAAAAGGACACCCCCGACCCCCCTCCCAGGCATGGGACCCACCAGGGTCAGCCAGGAGGACTCCCCCGAGGTGGGTGAGCTCTGTTCCCGGCCGCTCCTCGATGGGGATCAGGCGCCCCGAGGCCAGCGTGAGGTCACAGGTGGTGCTTGGGGCGGCCACGTAGAAAGGGATCCCCATGTGCCGCGCAGCCACCGCCAGCTGGAATGTCCCGATCTTGTTGGCCACGTCCCCGTTGGCAGCCACGCGGTCAGCGCCCACCACCACGGCTGGGGACAGAGCAGGGTCAGTGGGACCTGTTCGGCGTCACCCGTGTCCCCCATCACATCCCCTCCTTACGCCCCCCTCTTTGTCCCCAAGTCTTTTCCCATGTCACCAGCCTCCGCCACCCATGCCGCGTCCCTCCTCCTTGTCCCCACCCTGTCCCGCGTTCCCTTCCCATCCCCTTGTCCCTGTCGCCGTGCTGTGTCACCTCCCGCCCCTCACCCTGCACTCCCCGCTCCCTCATGGCGGCGGCGGCCGCGCTGTCGGCGATCAGCGTGACAGGGACGCCGTCGTGGCGCAGCTCGAGGGCCGAGAGCCGCGAGCCCTGGTTGTAGGGTCGGGTCTCGGTGCAGAACACGCGTGACAGGGACCCGCGCTGGTGCAACGCCCGCACGACACCTGGGGACACGCGGGACACGTCAGGGACGCCGCGACAGGGACATCGCCCCCCGCGATGGGGAGCCCCCGTCGCGATAGAGACCCCCGCGATAGAGATGTCTGGAAAACCCATGGGGGGGAAAACGGGGGCGCTGAGCCCCCCAGTGCTTCCCCCAGTGCCCAGGGCAGGATCCCCGGTGCCCGCCCCACCCGGTGCCCCCATACCCAGGGCGGTGCCGTAGCCCGCTGTCGCCAGGGTCCCGGTGTTGCAGTGGGTCAGGAGGGTGACGGGACCGCCCCCCGGGACCCTCCCCAGGATGTGACTCGCCCCGTGCGCCCCAATGTTCCGGTTGTCCCTCCGGTCCTTCTCCAGGAGCCCCTCGATGTATTCAATGATGCTGGGGAGGGGGAAAATGGGGGTGTGGCCCCCCCAGTCCTAACCCCAAACCCACCCCAGGAGATCCCGAGATCCCCCTCAATGCCCAACCTCCCCCCCTCAGCGGCACCTGGAACCCCAAATCCACCCCAGGAGCATCTCAGGACCCCGAATCCCCAAATGGAGGACTCCGGGACCCCCCCTCTACACCCCAAATCCACCCTAGGGAACCACCTGACACCTCTCCCATCCCCAAACTCCCTCAGGGGATCCCCAATACTGACCTCAACACCCTTCACACACCTCCCAGCCCTCCCCCCAAATTCCCCTCGTCCCCACCCCCGTTACCTCTCTCGCAGCTGCTGGGGGGTGACCCCGGGGGTCTCCACCCGCTGCCGGACAAACGCCCGGAGCCGCTCGGCCTCGCGGCCCAGGTTGGCGGCCGTGGGGCGGGCGGTGAGCAGGAACCCCAATTTCTGCCCCACGAACTCCTCCAGGGCTCCCAAATCCTCGGAGGGCCCCGCGCCCCCCGCCAGCTCCACGGCCAGGCTCAGGCAGCCCAGCAGGGCGATGGCCGGAGCCCCCCGCACCTGGGGGGGCACAGAACAGCCCCTGAGCCCCCCGCCCCGGGTGCATTTGGGGGTTCCCCCAAACAAGGGGGTGGTTGGGAAGGAAGGCGCGGGGGTTTTGGGGACGATTGGGGGTGAGGACCGGGGGCTCAGGGGGGGTTAGGGGCACTGGGGGAGGGTCTCCCCTCACCTCCATGTCGCGGATCGCCCCCCAGGCTCGCTCCACGCCCCCCACCCGCTCGTAGCGGAGCTGCCCCGGCAGCAGCCGCTGGTTCAGAACCTCGAGGGAGCCGCGCCGGTACCGCAGCGACTCGAGCGCCATCGCGACAGCGCGACAGACGGACGCACACGGCGAGAGACAGAAGGACGGACGGACAAACACCGCCCCTTCCGCGGGCAGCGCCCGCCCCAACCGGGACCGCCCAGGGGCGGCACGGGAGCACCGGAGAGCGGGAGGGACACGCGACAGTCGTGACAGGCCACCGACAGCTTTTAATTTCGAGCTGCTCGGGGCTATAAATTACAGGAGGGGCTTTCTGGAGGGGAGGGGGGAAGGGGGCTCGGCGACCCCCACCCCAGACCAGCCTGGAGGGGAAGGGGGGGGGGGGGGGTCCGGCCCCCCAAAAACCCCGCTCAGGGGCTGTCGGAGCCGGAGTCCGAGTAGTCGGCGACAAGGGACGGGGCGGGGGCAGCAGCGGGGGGGTCCGGGGTGGCCCCCCCAGCCTGGGGGGCGGCAGCGGGGGGGTCCGGCCCGGCCTCGGGGGTCTCCCGGGGCACCGGGGGCGGCCCCTCCGCTCCTCCGCCCTCCTCCCCCGCCCGCCGCCTCACGATGCCGAGCCCGGCCGGGGTCGGGGGTGGTCCCGGGGCTGCCCTCGGCGCTCGTGCCGCCCCCAGACCCAATTTCTGCAGGGCACCCCCCGCGGCCGCTCGGGCCGTGCCGGCGGAGAACCAGGAGCGCTGGGAGATCTCGGAGCGCTTCAGCCGCTGCCTCTCCTCGTAGGCTGTTGGGGACAGCGCCGGGCTGGGTCAGGGCAGGACCGGCCTCGAACCCCCCCGGGACCCCTCCCCGAACCCCACCCTGAACCCCGGTACGCACAGTCGGGGGCGCGCAGGCTGAGCAGGGCGGCGAGGCGCCGATCCTCCTCCTCCTCCCGGAGCAGAGGGATGCTGAGCCCGGCCCGCGCCCGCAGCGCCGCCGCCTCCTCCTCCTCCTCCCGCAGCGTCTTCTTCTCCTCCTGGGAGGGGGGGAAAAATGGGGCTGGGGGAGCGGCCCGGAGACCCCCGGGGGTCCCGGAGACTCCTGAGCAGGCAGGAGCCCCTCGTTGGGCTTTCAGGAGCTTCCCCGGTGGGTTTTCGGGGGTCCCGGAGTCCCTGGTGGGTATCTAGGGGGGGGGCCCAGTGAAAATTCGGGGGTCCCGGAGCCCCTCACTGACCCGGAAGCGCCTCCTCAGGCGGCTGTTGAGGCCAAAATCGTCTTTCCAGGCGTCCTGGGCCTCCTGCAGGCGTGTCAGGGTGGGGGTGGCGCGCTCCAGGACGCCCTTGTCCGTCACCCCGTGCTCCAGCCGGAACATGGGATCCACGGCCAGGCGCTCCCGCTGCTCCGGGGCTGCGGGGACACCGTTACTGGGGGCACTGGGACGGGCTGGGGGAACTGGGACGGATTGGGGACACTGTCCCCGTGTCCCAGCGCTCGTCCTTGTGCCAGGAGCGGCTCCCTGGGGGCACTGGGAGCCACTGGGAGGGACTGGGATGGCCGGGACAGGGGGTGACCGTGACCCTGGAGCTGAGCGGGGTCACTGGGCCATACTGGGACTCACTGGTGGGCAGGACCTGGGCGCTGTCCCCGGGGTCCCAGCGCTCCTCCTTGCGCCGGGCCCCGCTGACGATGACGTAGTCGCAGTTCCCGGGGTCCGTCTGCAGCTCGATGTAGTTCACACACAGGTGACACTTCATCCTGAACCTGGAGTGGGGCGTGCACAAGGGTCAGGGAGTCCCCAGAATGTCCCCAGGTGTCCCCACAGGTGAGGGAGGGGCTGTGACTCACCTGTACACAGGGGTGGTGTAGTAGGTCCCCACCTTCTTCTTCTCCGCGTTGTACCTGACACCTGTGGGGAGGTGGAGGGGGTGGGGGGGTGAAACAACCGCCCACGCAGATTTGAGGGCCCCTTTGGGACGCCCCCAAAAACGGGGGCCCCTTTGGGACCCGCCCAAAACTCCCCAGAGCAGAGGTGCCACTCACCCATCCCGATGTGGTTCTGGCACCCGTCGCACCAAATGTTAAAGGGCATCTCAAACCTGGGGGCCGGGGGGGGGTTTGGGGGTGTCAGTGCTGCCCCCGGGATGGGACAAGGCACATTTTGGGGTGTCCCCCCACCTCACCTGATGACGAGGATGCCCTGGGAGAGCTTCCGGGCGCGCTCCCGCAGGGGGTGGCTGTGGTGGTACTTGTTGAGGGAGCCATGCTGGGGGGGAAAGGGGGAGTCAGGCATGGGGCCGGCCCCCCAAAATCCCCACACACCCTTCCAGCCCCCCAGAACTCCACTTCCAGCTGCCCAAACCCTTCCTGCCACCCCCAGCCCCCCAAAACCTCACCCTCCCCACAACCTGGCATTCTTCCAGCCCCTCAATCCCCCTGCCAGCCCCCCCAAAACCCCTGCCCAGCACCCTGAAACCCCTTGACAATGCCCAAACCCCCCCTCCCCAAGCTCCCCAAGACCCCAGCCCACCTTGGCAGGGTCGAAGTCGGGTGGGTAGTACTTGTTGGTGCCCTTGCGCTCGCCCTGAGGGGAAATTGGGTGACCACAGAGTGACCACGGTGTGACCACAGAGTGACCACGGCGCAGCTGAGGTGGCCCCGTCCTCACTCACCATGGCCGAGGGTCTCTGGAGCCGTGGGACTGGCACAGGCAGGACCTGGGGGAGATGAGGAGGTCACTGGGGAGCCCCTGGCCCGGACTAGGAGGCGTTAATGGTCACCAATCCGTACTGGGACAGGAGCACCGGTGTGGGGACAACAGTCACTGGTTTTGTACTGGGACGGGGATCAGGGGACAGCAGCACCCAGCACAGCCCAGCACACGGCGAGTGGTCACTGGGCTACACCGCGACAGGCCCCGGAACAGTTTGGGGTCACTGGTTCCTACTGGGGATCAGCTGCCCCCCAGTTTGGGGTCACCGGGCTGTACTGGGACCGGCCCCCGGCTCCAGTATGGGGTCCCTGTTCTGTACCGGGCTGTACCTGTCAGTACCGGTCTGTACGGCGATACCTGTGCTGTACCGGGGTCCCCGGGCTGTACCGGGGTCCCTGGGCTATACCGGGATCCCCGGGCTGTACCGGGATCCCCGGGCTGTACAGGTATCCCTGGGCTGTACAGGTATCCCTGGGCTGTACCGGGGTCCCTGGGCTGTACCGGGATCCCTGGGCTGTACCGGGGTCCCCGGGATGTACCGGGATCCCCGGGCTGTACAGGTATCCCTGGGCTGTACCGGGGTCCCCGGGATGTACCGGGATCGCTCCCGCTCGCACCCCCCGATCCCCACCGACCTTTTCCGGCTGCGCTCCTCAGGCCCCGCCCCTTCCTCTTCGTCACCGCGAGCTGATTGGCCCAGCCACGGCGAGGAGGCGGAAACCTTCCCGGAGGCCACGCCCCTCCGGCGGCGTGCGCGACCTCTGGCGGCGCCGCAGCGTGGTGACTTACGGCGGCCCATAGCAGCGGGTGCTCCATAGCAACGGGGGTCCATAGCAACGTGTTTCCACAGAAACGGGGCGAATTGCAGCGAGGACTCCTTAGCAACGGGGTCCATAGCAACGGGGTCCAGAGCATCGGGGTACCCCATAGCGATGGGCTCCATGGCAACAGCGTTCATAGCATCCGTCTCCATAGCAACGGGCTTCAAACCAACGGGGTCCATCGAGAAGGGGGGCTCTTGGCAACGGGGCTCCATAGCAACGGGCTTCATAGCAACGGATTCCATAGCAACAGGCTGCTCCCCTAAGCCTCACCCCCCCACGGCTCCTCACCATCACCCTGTGTCCCCATCCCTGTCCCCGTCATCCTGTGTCCTCCCTGGATAGACCTGACCCCCATGTCCCCATGGCGGTGGCAGTGTCCCCATCACCCCGTGTGCCCACGGGGGTGGCAGTGTCCCTGTCCCTCCCCACGAACCCATGTGTCTCCCCTCCCAGGGATGGTGTCCTCAGCGCCATCCCTGCCGCCATCCCTGCCACACACCTGCCGCCATCCCCGCAGCCCCAGCAGGTGCCACCTCGGTGGCCCGGTGGCCTCTGATCAGCCCCTGCAGGTGGCCACCGCCTGATCACAGGGACGCGCTAATGAGCCACCGTGGTGCCAGCGCGTCCCCAGTGCCATGGCAGTGTCCCCACGGCAGCATCTGCCACCGGCCATGTGCGGCTGCCACCCTGCAGGACACCGGGCCGTGCCGGGCACGCGGCCACGGCACACGGGCACAGCCTGGCCCGGACACGGGCACATGGGGACCTGGCGGCCTTTGGGGACACCAGGGCAGGGAGGCTGTCCCCAAAGGCGGGACAATCGTCGGGGGAGAAAGGGCTGAGCCTGGAATGTGGGGAGCTGGCCGGAGCCGGCGGTGTGTGGGTCCATGCACAGGTGCGGGGCCGTGCACAGGTGCGGGGCTGTGCTCAGGTGCGGGGCTGTGCTCAGGTGCGGGGCCGTTCAATATTTCGGGGTCCCCATCGCTCGCAGGTGACACTCCGTGCCTCCCTTTGGGGACAGCCCCGATTTAAGGCCGCAGTCCCCCCAGTGACCCCCCTGCACGGAGCCCCGGTGCCGAGGGAGCCCGGCGGAGCTCGGTGCCCCCCTCCCCGCCCCCCCGTAGCCTCTCCCGGCCGGGTGTCTCGGGGTCCCGGTGGCCCGGGGGTGACACTGGCAGCGCCACGTGCGGCGGCTGCGGCGCCGGGACAAAAGCGACGCTGGGGACAAAGGGCCGTGACGTCAGCGGGGGCTGGGGGGCACCGGCTGACCCAGTTCGGCCGCTTTTGGGGGGTCACGGCGGGGAGCGGAGCCGGGGAGACGCTGCGGGGCTGGGGGGGGACAGGACCCGTGTGTCCCCACGGGAATGGACTGGGGGGGTGACACCGGGGTCACAGCACCGGGAAACTGAGGCAGCGGAGAGGTAATTAAAGCCCGTTAAGTAATTAAAGAGAGTTAAAGGAGGAGGAGGGGAAGTCCCAGGCATTGGGGGGGGGGGGGGGGGGGGGGGCAGGAGGAGGAAGAGGAGGGAGAAGACGAAGATCCCGGGCACTCGGGGGGCAGGAGGAGGACGACGAAAGTCTCGGGAATTGAGGGGCAGGAGGAGAAGGAGGAGGAGGAGGAGGAAGAGAAGGAGGAGGAGGAGAAGAAGGAGGAGGAGGAAGGTCCCGGGTATTGGGGGGGGGGGGAAGGAGAGGGGGAGGAGGAGGAGGAGGAGCAGCAGCAGCAGCAGCGCGAGCTCTGCCGCAGCCCGGCCCGATGGGCCCCGCCACCCCGCTGCTGCCGGGGGGCTGACGGCGACCCCCGCCCGGCCCCGCCGCCCCGAGCTGGGCCCACCAACCCCCGGCTCCGCCGCCTTCGCCTTTTTTTTCTACCCTTTGGATTTTGTGGCCGTTTGGGGATTTTGGAGGGGCATTTTTTTACCTTTCCCCCCCCCCCCCCCGTCTCTCACGGATGCTCCGGGCCGGGGGCGCCGGGATGCGCTGAACGAGCCCCGGGGTTTTTCAGCGCCTCTCTCTCTCCTCCCCCCGGCCCCAAATTACCGCAACCCCCTCCGGGGGGGGGCAACGAGAGCCGCAGCGCCGGGACCCCCGCACCCCGCTCCGGGGCACCGCGAGCCGCAGCGAAGGGACCCCCCCACACACCGGGGCACCGGGAGCCGCAGCGGGGGGGCTCGGCCCTCCCGATACCGAGACACCGGGACACCCCCCCCCCCCCAGAAACCGGGGCACCGCGAGCTGCAGCGCCAGGACCCCCGCAACCCCCTCCGGGGCACCGGGACCCCCCCGCGCCGGGAGCCGCAGCGTCGGAGACCCCCTTTACAGCGGGGGGGGGCCCCCGCACCCCCTCCGCACCGGATTGCGGGGGGGACACAGAGAGAGAAGAGCCCCCCCCCCCCCATCCTCGGGGCACCGGGAGCAGCAGCAGAGGGACCCCCGCATCCCGCGGACCACCCCCCCCACCCTTGCCGGGGGTCCCCCCCGCCGCACCGGCTCGCGGGGGGGGGGGGCGCGCCGCCGCACCGGAGCGCACCGGAGGATGCTCGGGATGCCGGCACCGCTCTCGTCCGCCGCCTGAGCGCCTCGCGGCCGGTCGGGACGGACCCCGCTTCCCCCCCGCGAGAATTTGGGGGGGCCCATGGGATGTGATGAGCTCCTCGACGGTGCCGGCCTCAGCAGCGTGACGCCCCCCCGGCGGGATGGCTCGTTTCGGAGAGGAGGTGGCGGCCCGCTACGGGCCCGGCGGCGGCGGGAGCGGCCCCGGGGCGGCGGCGGGGGGCCGGGGCGCGGGGGGGGGCCCACGGCAGGGCCCCCCCGGGGCGCAGCGGCTCTACAAGCAGTCCATGGCCCAGCGCGCCCGCACCATGGCCCTGTACAACCCCATCCCGGTGCGGCAGAACTGCCTCACCGTCAACCGCTCGCTCTTCCTCTTCAGTGAGGACAACGTGGTGAGGAAATACGCCAAAAAGATCACCGAATGGCCATATCCTTTCTGGGGGGACCCCCCGCGCCCCTGCGCCGGACCCCCTGGCCGAGGAGACCCGGCTCTGGCACCCCCCGCGCCCCCAGTTCGTGCTGGGAACCTGGGACTGGCACAAGGAGCCCGGCCCCAGCCCACAGCCCTGACCTCTGGCCCTCATTGGGGTCACCCTGTCCTGCCTGGGGCTCTCCAGCCCCATATTGGGGTCTCCGTGTCCTGCATGAGCTCTTCAGCCCCGTATTGGCATCCCCATGCTCATATTGGGGTCCCAATAGGATGGCTCCGTCCCCTGACCTGCTTTGGGGTTCCCCTGACCTGCATGAGGGTCCCCATCCCCTGACCTCCATTGAGGACCCCATTTCCCTGCCCCGCACTGGGGTCCCCGTTCCGGTCATGCCTCACCTCTCCATGCCCGTATTGGGGTCACCGCCCCCGTATCGGGGTCACCATGTCCTGCACCGTGGTCCCCAGCCCCACACCGGGGTCCTCATCCCGTCTCCTGCACCTCGTTCCCATCCCAAATCTCCTTGCCCCGCACTGGGGACTCCAGACGCGTATTGGGGTCACTCCGTCCTGATTGGGGTCCCCCATCCATCGTCTCCGTCTCTGTGACCTGCACAGGGGTCCCTGTGCCCCCCACTTTTTGGGGTCCACATTCCCTGTCCTGCATCGGGGTCCCCAAATCCCTGCCCTGCTTTGGGGGCCGCATCTCTCTCCCCTGCAGTGGGGTCCCCGTGTCCCCGCTGCCCCCCTATCCCACCCCTGTCCCCAGACTGGGGGTTCCAGCTCCTCCGGGGCAGGGGGAAGGGGAACCCCATTGCACCGGCACCTCCTGGTGCCCTATTTTTTGGGGGAGGATGTGTGAGCTGTGATCCCCGAGTTCCCGCACCCCACAACCCTCCTGTCCCCTCTATTTCCATCCCTGCGGGGTCCCAGAAGCCGCGAGGTGTTCCCAGCTCCAACCCCCCCCCCCCCAATCTGGGATGTTTGGGGGTCAGGGCTATTTTGGGCTATTTTGAGCTATTTTGGGCTATTTTGGGGAGGTGCAGCCCTGGCCATGCCGCCTTTGGGGTTCCTTTGAGCCCTTTCCCCCTTTTTCTGCCCCCAAAAACACTCGGCCGGCAGCAGCACCCCAAAAAGGCCCCATCACCCCGAAAGGACCCCTACCATCCCAAAACAGCCGCTGTCACCCCACAAGCAGCCACTGCCACCACTCCTGGCGGCTGGGGGGGCCCGAGGCGGGATTGGGGGGGGGGGGGTCCCCAGGTTTTGAGGCACAGCTGAGGGTCTTCGGCTCCACCACGAGCTTTTGGGGACCCCCCCTCTCCCCAGACAGCGGGGGAGGACTTTATTGGGGGGTGCGGGCACAGCCGAGGTGGCCCCAAAGGGCGGGGGGGGGGGGGTGCGGGTCGCGGGGGGAGCGGGGCCGCGCTCTCGGTGCCGCAGCGGGGCCGGGCCGGGGCGGGGACGGGCCCGCGGGTCCCAGGGAACCGCGGCGGGGCCGGGCAGGGGTCTGGGGGTGTCGGGGGGGTTTTGGGGTGTTGGGAAGGGGGGTGATGCATCGCCCCCCCCTCTTCTTCCCGGCGCGGCCCTGCGGGTCCCATCCTGCGGCACGCAGAGCCTCCCACGCCGGTCCCGGGGCGAGGGGGCGGCGGCAGCCGGGGGCTGCTCTAGCGGCGCCCCAAAAATCCTTCCTGGGTGTGGGGGGGGAATCTCGGGGGGAGACCCCTGAGCCCGCTTTGGGGGCGCAGAGCCCCACGGCTGGGAGCTGTGCCGTGCTGGGTCCGTGCCGGGTCCGTGTCGGGTCCGTACCGGGTCCGTGCTGCATCGCCGCGCTCCGCTGCCCCCGATAACCGGGCTGGGTGGTGCCAGGAGCCGTGCCGGGCCGGAATCCGGCACCGGATGCCCGGGCAGCGCCAGGAACAGGGATGGATCCCGGCTCTGGGAGCTGTGCCATGCCAGGGAGCTGTTCTGGGCCAGATCCCGGTACCGGGAATCATCCTGGAGCCCCGGGCTGTGCCAGGGAGCTGTTCTGGGCCAGATCCCAGGACTGGGAGTCGTTCTGGATTCCCGGGCTGTGCCAGGGAGCCTTGGCGGGGCTGATCCCGGTACCGGGAGCTGCGCTGGGTACCCGTGTCATGGCGGGGCTATTGGCCCCGGGTCCCCGGCTGTGCCAGGGAGCTGCACCGGACCGGGTACCAGCACCGGGAGCCGTGCTGTGCCAGGGAGAGGCGCTGGCTCAGATACCGGCACCGGGAGACAGATTGTGCCGGAAAGAGGGGCCAGAAAACCGTGCCGTGCCAGGGAGCCGTGCCGGACAGCAGCACCAGGTGCCCAGCGGTGCCAGGGCTGTGCCCGTGCCGGGTCCCCGTGCGCTGTGCCGGGATGGTGGCAAGGGGTGGCCATTCTGGGTGGCCCGAATGTGCCAGGCTGTGCCGGAGAGCCGTGCCGTGCCAGGGAGCTGTTGGGGCAGCCGTGCCATGCCCGGTGGCCGCATGCGATGGCCGTGCCGCACTGGACACCTGTCCTGTGCCAGAGGGCCATGTTGGACAGCAGTGCCACGCCGGAGATCCGTGTGGGACTCACGGGCTGTGCCAGGCCCGCAGCCATCCCCTGCCTCAACTCTGAGTCCTTCATGGCCACCGTGGCCACCACTGTGGGGTAGGGGACAGGGCCGTGGGGCAGGACATGGGGACACGGGACAGGACATGGACACGTCCCCGCAACCCCCGGGGGTGCCACCTCCCGGTGCCCGCGGGCCCAGCGGGGCCGTGTCGGTCGCGGCGGGTCCCGCTGTCCCCGGGGAGCTTTGATCGCGAGCGGAGCCGAGGCCGCGGCTGCCTCTTTGATAAAGGAATTAATTAATGAGCTGCTGAACACGCGGGCGCCGACACTGGGGCACGGGGAGCGCCCTGGCCCCGCTTTGGGCTCCCCGTGGCCCCACTCCTGCCTCAGTTTCCCCCCCGCCGGCGCCGTTTGGGGGTCTCCCAGCCCCGTTTTTTCCTTGACTCGCCCCCCACTCCTTTTGAATACATGATTTTAGCCACCATCATCGCGAACTGCATCGTCCTGGCGCTGGAGCAGCACCTGCCCGACGAGGACAAGACCCCCATGTCGGAGCGGCTGGTGAGCTGGGGGCGGGCGGGGTGCCCCGGGGGGCTCCCGGGGAGGGTCTTGGGCATCGCTGGAGCTTAGGGGGGGGGTCCCTGGGGGCTCCCGTGAGGGTCCCCGCCACCCCTGGGGCCTCCAAAAAGGGTCCCTGGAGACTCCTGGAGCTCTGGCGAGGGTTCTGGGGACTCTACTGGGGGTCCCCAGCCCACCGCGGGGTCCCTGCCGTGTCCCTGCCCCCTCGGCGTGGGCAGCAGGACGGGGGGTGGCAGAGGGGATGCCAGCCCGCACCTGGCCCACGCTGGCCACGATTCCCAGTTCCCCCCGGAACCGCCGGCGTCCCAGTTTCCTCCTTACTGGGAATCTGGGCCAAGCCGGGAGCGCCGCCGCCTCCGCCCGGGGCCACCTGGGGAGGGCTGGAGGGGGCCGGGGGGCAGCGCTGACCCTTCGGCCCGGGAGTGTCCGGAGGTGGTCGCGTCCCCCGTCACCTGTCCCCGACACCTGTCCCCGCTCCCAGGACGACACGGAGCCGTATTTCATCGGCATCTTCTGCTTCGAGGCGGGGATCAAGATCATCGCGCTAGGCTTCGCCTTCCACAAAGGCTCCTACCTGCGCAACGGCTGGAACGTCATGGACTTCGTGGTGGTGCTCACGGGGTGAGGGGCGCGCTGGGGACCCCGGGGACGAGCCCGGGACGCGCCGGTTTGGGGACAGAAATGTGTCACGGCGGGGACAATCCCCGCGCAGGTGTGCGGGCGCAGGACCTGCCCCCTCCCATCCCCACCTGCGCCCCACCCGCGTTGTCCCACGTGTGCCCGCGCGTGTGCGGGGCCGCCGAGCTCGTCCCTTGTCCCCGTGTCCCCGGGGGCCTGGCGGCGCTGTCACAGCGTGTCCCCGCGGTGTCACTCAGCGCGCACCCGCTGCTGCCGACAGCTCCGGGGCCACCCCCTGCTCCAGAGAAACCCCCCCCCCCCATTCACAGAGACCCCCTGGTCACACACAGAGACCCCCATGTTTTCCCCATGTGGGGAAACTGAGGCAGGAGTTTTTGGGGAGCTCTTTTTTGGGGGGGCTCTGTCCTGCGCGTTCTGTGTCATCGGTGGGTGGGGGGGGGCATTCCTCTGCCCCTCACCCCACCTCTCTGCCCCCCCCAACCCTCCCGGCGCCCCCCAACCCCTGTTCCCGACATTGCTCCGTCCGGGTAATGAGAGCTGGATTAATTAGGGATGGATTGATTAGGGGTGGATTAATTGGGGTGAGTGGGGGTGTTTGGGGGTCACGGGGGGGGCCAGGTCTGACCGCGATGTGGGAAGTGATGGATGATGGATGAGCATCGCCATCCGGTTGCCATGGCAACAGGGGACCGTCCGCAGCACCGGGGCCAGCACTGAACCCCTGGGGTACACCCGGGACCCCCTTTAGCTCCCCGGGCACCCCCTCCGAGCCTCGGGGAACGCCGGGGCCGGTGCTGGCCGGTGGCCGCGACCCCCGGGCTGGGACCAGTGCTGGCATCAGCCACCACCGGCAGCATCGCCGGAAAAGGCTAAAAATAGCCCCGAGCTACCGCCCGCGCTGGCGGCACCGGCTGCCGGCCCTGCGGCACGTGGCCCTGCGGCGGGGACACGGGGGCTCGCGGGGGCTGTGACAGCACCGCCGCGGGCTCGTGGTGGCCGCGGGCTAGAGGCCATGTGACAGAGATGTGGGGGCTCACAGTGGCCACGGGCTAGCGGCCGTGT
Organism: Sturnus vulgaris; assembly: GCF_052056855.1. NCBI lineage: Eukaryota > Metazoa > Chordata > Aves > Passeriformes > Sturnidae > Sturnus > Sturnus vulgaris. The sequence goes on from NC_142275.1 coordinate 146,734, forward strand.
GACAGAGACGTGGGGGCTCACAGTGGCCACGGGCTAGCGGCCGTGTGACAGAGATGTGGGGGCTCACAGTGGCCATGGGCTAGCGGCCGTGTGACAGAGACGTGGGGGCTCACAGTGGCCACGGGCTAGCGGCCGTGTGACAGGGATGTGGGGGCTCGTGGGGGCCAGGGGCTCATGACCGTATGACAAAGATTTGGGGGCTCACAGTGGCCAGGGGCTCGTTGTCCGGGACAGGGGCTCACAGCGGCTGTGACAGATGTGACACCGTGGCCATGGGCTCGCCGTGTCCCACAGAGGACGTGGTGCCTTTTGGCAACCATGGGGCCAGTGGTGGTCCTTGGGCACGGTGTCTCTCAGTTGTGGGTGGTCCCTGGCCATGCTGGGACGTGCTGATGGCCGTGGCCACTCCGGATGGCCACGGTGGCCCAGCCGGGGGTCCCCAAAGCCGCTGACCCCGCTGTCCCCGCAGCATCCTGGCCTCGGTGGGCTCCCAGTTCGACCTGCGGACGTTGCGGGCCGTGCGAGTGCTGCGGCCCCTCAAGCTGGTCTCGGGGATCCCAAGTGAGCGCTGGGGGAGGATTTGGGGGTCTCGGGGTGGGACGGGGGGTGGTCCCCGGGGGGCGTGGCCGCTCAGTCGCCGCTTCTCCAGGTTTACAAGTCGTGCTGAAGTCCATCATGAAGGCGATGATCCCGCTGCTGCAGATCGGGCTCCTGCTCTTCTTCGCGATCCTCATCTTCGCCATCATAGGATTAGAGTTTTATATGGGCAAATTCCACACCACCTGCTTCGACCTGGTCACAGGTAGGGCAAACTCCTCCCCCAAATCTCCTTAAATCCCCCCTAAACCTCCCTAAATCCCTCCCAACCCCCCCTGAATCCCCTCAAACTCGCCCTAAAGCCCACCATCCCCTCTCCCCAGCACCTCCCAATCCCCTCTAGCCCCCTAAACCTCTCAGCCACCCTTGGGCCCCCCTGAATCCTCTTAAATTCCCCGAACTCCCTCCCCTTGTGCCTCAGTTTCCCTCCAGGGCGGGCCGGGATCCCGGGGTTGGGATCCCGGGGTTGGGAGCGAGGCTGCGGGGATCAGATCCTTTCCTCCCGCCCCTCCGAGCCAAACCCTCCCAAATCTCCCCGGGCCGGGGGCCAGCGCTCGATTTGGAACGTCCTAATTGCTGCTCTCCCTTGATGAAGCCGTTAATTGGCCGCGGTTATTTCTGTCCGTGCCCTGCGCGGCGGGAGAGGGGAGGGGGAGGTCCTGGGGACATGGTGGGGGGGGGGTCCTGGGGATACGGAGGGGGTTCAGACCTCGGGACCCTCCTCTCCCAAGACGAGATCAAGGTGGAGGTCCCGTGCGGGACGGACGAGCCGGCCCGGATCTGCCCCAACGGCACCAAGTGCAAGAAATATTGGGAAGGGCCCAACTACGGCATCACGCAGTTCGACAACATCCTCTTCGCCGTTCTCACCGTCTTCCAGTGCATCACCATGGAAGGGTGGACCGACCTCCTCTACTATGTGAGGGTTGTCCCCATCCCGGTGCCCTCCTGGTGCTGCCCGGTGCCCTCCCGGTGCCCGCTCGGTGCCCTCCCGGTGCCCTCCCGATCTCCTTCTCCCTCTGGAGTCTCCTCCTGTCCCCCCCCCCCAACACCCTTAGGGGACCCCCCGAAGTTCAGGGGATCCCCTGGAACCCCCCACAGGTCACGGGGGATCCTCTTGGAATTCCCCCCCACACCCCCCAAAAAAAACCTCATGGACTCCCCCCACCCACACTTCCCTCCCCCCCTCCCCAGAGCAACGACGCCTCAGGGAACACTTGGAACTGGCTGTACTTCATCCCCCTCATCATCATCGGCTCCTTTTTTATGCTCAACCTCGTGCTGGGGGTCCTGTCCGGGTAAGCGGCGCTCGGGGGAGGTTTCGGGGGGGTCCTCGGTGCCTCCCCCCCCCGGGCCGGCTCTGACCGGGGGGGTCCGCAGGGAGTTTGCCAAAGAGCGGGAGCGGGTGGAGAACCGCCGGGCGTTCCTCAAGCTGCGGCGGCAGCAGCAAATCGAGCGGGAGCTCAACGGATACATGGAGTGGATCTCCAAGGCGGGTGAGGGTCGGGACCACCCCTCAAAAACCCTCTCGACCCCCCCCCGAAACCCTCCCCAACCTCCATAATCCCAACCCTTCGCACGCCCCCAAAATCCCTTCCCGAACGGTCCTCAAAGTTCCCTCAAATCCTCTCCAATCCCTCCGACCTTCTGGGACCACCCCCAAATCCCCCTTCGCCCATCCCAAATCTCCCCAAATCTCCTCTAACTCACCCAGGGGACCTCTGGGATCCCCTCAAACCCTCCCAACTATCTCCAGACACTCCTAACCTCATCCCAACACATCCCCGCCCCCTCCCCAAAACCCTCTCCAATCCCTCTCAGGATCTCCAACCGCCCTCTCGGGACCCCCGGGACCACCCAGCCCCGCCCGAACCCCTAAACCCCCCCTTTAACCCCCTCTTAACCCTTTCAGTGCTCCCAAACACCCCGCAATCCCCCTCCCAGGGGCTCCCAACCCCTCTCCCACCTCCGGCCCCCCTCTAGACCGAGCCCCCGAGCCCCCCCCGAGCCCCCCTGAGCCCCCCACTTTCCCTCAGAAGAGGTGATCCTGGCCGAGGACGAGCCCGAGGCCGAGCCCCGGCGCCCCTTCGATGGTAAGTGCGCAGCCCCCTCCCCCCGCCCCGCCCCGGGGGCGACCCCGGCCCGGCCCGGGGCCACCGCCGGGACCCCCCCGGGTGACGGCCGCCCCCCTGTGCCCCCCCCTGCGGGAGCTCTCCGGAGGGCCACCAGCAAGAGGAGCAAGACGGACCTGCTGAGCCCCGAGGAGGGCGAGGAGCAGCTGGGGGACATCGCGGCCATGGGTGGGTGACACGGGGACACGGCGGGTGGGGGGGGGGGGGGCGCTCCGAGGGGGCGGGTGGGGGATGGTTGGGGGTGGGGGGTGCCCCAGGGATGGTTTGGGGGTGGTGGGTGACACGGGGACAGCCCGAGGTGACAGTCCAGGGGTCTGTGGGTGCCCCAATGATGTTTTGGGTGGTGGTCGGGGGGATGGCACAGGGACAGCCTGGAGTGACACAGGGGCAACCTGGGGTGACACTCCGGGCCCCGGTGGTGGGGGGGGGTCTCCTGCAGGGTCCCCCTTTCGCCCGTGCCAGCCTCAAAAGTGCCAAGCTGGAGAATGCCACCTTCTTCCACAAGCGGGAGCGGCGGATGCGCTTCCACATCCGGCGGATGGTGAAAACTCAGGCCTTCTACTGGACCGTGCTCAGTCTGGTAGCCCTCAACACCCTGTGTGTTGCTATCGTTCACTACGACCAGCCAGATTGGCTTTCCGACTTCCTCTGTGAGTCAGCCCCCGAGCCCTGGAGCCGCCCCGAGACCCCCCCCAAAACCCCCCGAGACCCCCCAAACCTCCCCAGCAGCTTCCAAATCTTTTTGTGTGTTGTTATCAGGCGCCACAACCACCCACGCCGGATTCCCGACTCCCTCTGGAGTCTCCCAGAACCCCAGAGAGAGCCCCCCAGAGCCCCCCCAAATCCACTGGAGGCCCCTGGAGTCGCCCAGAACCCACCAGAACCGCCCCCCCCCAAGCCTCCCCAAGACTCCCAGAGCCCCCAGACCCCTCTAGCTCATGGGACACCACCCTGACTTTTTGGGATCCCCCTCCTCTCCTGTGATCCCCCAGGCCATGAGACCCCCGGGACCCCCTGGAGTGTCCCCCCCCCCTCACTGCCGTGTCCCCCCCTCCCCAGACTATGCAGAATTCATTTTCTTGGGACTCTTTATGTCCGAAATGTTTATAAAAATGTACGGGCTGGGGACGCGGCCTTACTTCCACTCGTCCTTCAACTGCTTCGACTGTGCCGTGAGTGCTGGGACGGGATTTGGGGATTTGGGGATTTTGGGATCAATGGGACGGATCAATGGGGTCAATGGGATGGGATCGATGGGATCAATGGGATCAATGGGATCAATAGGATGGAATCAATGGGATCAATAGGATGGGATCAATGGGATCAATGGGATTGATGGGATGAGATTTTGGGATTTTGGGATCAATGGGATGGATCAATGGGATCAATGGGATGGGATCAATGGGATCAATGGGATCAATAGGATCAACAGGATGGGATCAATAGGATGGAATCAATGGGATCAATAGGATGGGATCAATGGGATCAATAGGATGGGATCAATGGGATCAATGGGATTGATGGGATGAGATTTTGGGATTTTGGGATCAATGGGATGGATCAATGGGATCAATGGGATGGGATCAATAGGATGGGACTGATGGGATCAATGGGATTGATGGGATGGGATCAATGGGATGGGCTCAATGGGATCGATGGGATCGATGGGATTGGGACCAATGGGATCATCCAGGGACCCCGCCCACTCCCAGGTTATCATCGGAAGCATCTTCGAGGTGATCTGGGCTGTTGTGAAGCCGGGAACATCCTTTGGGATCAGCGTGCTGCGAGCTCTCAGGTTACTGCGCATCTTCAAAGTCACCAAGTGAGCCCCACGTCCCCCCCGTGTCCCCTCGTGTCCCCTCGTGTCCCCCGTGTCCCCCCACACCCCCACAGCCCGCCGCTGTCCCCACAGGTACTGGGCTTCCCTGCGGAACCTGGTGGTGTCCCTGCTGAACTCCATGAAATCCATCATCAGCCTCCTCTTCCTCCTCTTCCTCTTCATCGTCGTCTTCGCCCTTTTGGGGATGCAGCTCTTCGGGGGACAGTGAGTGACCGGGCGGGGAATGGGGTCCCCCCGGGGTGTGCCCCCAGGGTGAGGGGGGTGGGGGTTTCTGTGCCCCCAGCTCCCTGCTTGGGGGGCACCTGGTGCTGGTGGGGCTCCCACCGCTGCCCCCCCCACAAACCCCCCCCAGGTTCAATTTTGACGACGGGACCCCTCCCACCAATTTCGACACTTTCCCAGCAGCAATAATGACGGTGTTTCAGGTAGGCCCCACCCCCCGGGGGAGGGCGGGGGGTTCCTGCTGGGGCGGGGGGCTCGTTGGGGGGGTCCCCGCTGCCCCCAGGGCTCCTCCCTCCCCCCAGATCCTGACGGGAGAAGACTGGAACGCGGTGATGTACGACGGGATCAAATCTCAGGGCGGCGTCAAGGGCGGGATGGTTTTCTCCGTCTACTTCATTGTCCTCACCCTCTTTGGCAACTGTATCCTGGGGGTCCCGGGGGTCCCGGGGGGCTCCTGGGGGGGCTCGGGGCGAGGCCTGGGAGGGGAGGGGCTGCCCTGGCCCCGCTTTGCCTTGACGTGACCCCCAGACACCCTCCTGAACGTCTTCTTGGCCATCGCCGTGGACAACTTGGCCAACGCGCAGGAGCTCACCAAGGTCAGGGGTCCGGGAGGGGCTTGGAGGGTCTGGGGGGGTCTCGGGGCCAGGCTGGACGCGGTGCTGGGGCTTTGCAGGATGAGCAGGAGGAGGAGGAAGCCGCCAACCAGAAGCTGGCGCTGCAGAAGGCGAAGGAGGTGGCCGAGGTCAGCCCGCTGTCCGCAGCCAACATGTCCGTGACCATGTGAGTGCCCGGAGCCCGGCGGGACCGCCCCGGATCCGTGCCCGGATCCATCCCAGAGCCAGGCCAGGCCCATCCCGGCTCCATCCTTGGGTGCATCCTGAATCCTTCCTCAGCGGCACCCCCGGATCCGCCCCGGCTCCATCCCAGCTCCGTCCCTGGGTCCATCCTGGCTCTTTCCTCGGCTCCATCCTGGCTCCATCACAGCTCCATCTGCGCATCGATCTCGGCTCCATCCCTGAGCCATCCTTGACTCCATCCCAGCCCCATCCCCGCTCCGTCCCGCCTCCATCCCATCCCCACCCTCGCCTCCATCCCGGATCCTCCCCGGCCTCCATCCCAGCCCCGTCCCGTCCGCACCCCGGCCCCTCCCGACCCAATCCCGCCCCCGGGGCCGCAGGAAGGAGCAGCAGAAGAACCAGAAATCCTCCAAGTCGGTGTGGGAGCAGCGCACGAGCGAGCTGCGGAAGCAGAACCTGCTGGCGAGCCGCGAGGCGCTGTACAGCGAGCTGGACCCCGAGGAGCGCTGGAAGGTGCCCTACGCTCGCCACCTGCGCCCGGACATGAAGACACACCTGGACCGGCCGCTGGTGGTGGACCCGCAGGAGAACCGCAACAACAACACCAACAAAACGCGACCCGGGGAGCCCCCGCCAGACCCCCGGTTCGGGCCGCTCCGCGCCGAGGAGCTGCGGCGGCAGCAGCCGCGCTACCCCGAGCACGGAGTCGGACCCCGGCCCGCGGACCCCGCGGGACCCCCCGGGAGCCGCCGACCCCGCAGCAGCAGCCGCGAACCCGAGAGGGAACCCAGCCAGGAGCGCGGCTACGTCGAGGGCGAGCGGCCCAAAGGGCGGCACCGCAGCCGCGACGGCCGCGCCGGGTCCCCCCCGGGCGAGCGGGAGCACCGGAGGCACCGCGGGCACCGGCGGGGACCGGAGGAGGGTGAGGAGGGAGCCAGGCCCGAGCGGCGGCCGCGGCACCGGGAAGGGGGGCGGCCACCGAGGGGAGAGGGCGACCCGGAGCACGGGGATGGCGAGCGGCGGCGGCGGCACCGGCACGGACCCCCGCCCGGGTACGACGGCGAGGGCAGGAGGGAGGACAAGGAACGGCGGCACCGGCGGAGGAGGTGAGGGCGAGGGAGGGACCCCCGGGGGGTGGCGGGATCCCAAGGAAGAACCGACCGGGTCTCGGCGTTCCCGGACCCCCGAGCGATTCTCGGGTCCCCTCTGAGCCCCCTCCCCTCTGCTCCACCCCCTCCCCAGGGAGACGCAGCCGCCCCCGGCTCCATCGGGCCCCACGCTCTCCACCACTCGCCCCATCCAGCAGGACCTGGGGCGCCGCGAGCCCCCCGTGGCCGAGGACATCGACAACATGAAGAACAACAAACTGGCCACGGCCGAGCCCCCCGCGCCGCCCGCCATGGGCAACCACACCCCCTGCCCCCCCTCCGGGCCCCCCCGCCGGCCCCCTCCCACCACCAACCCCCCGCCCCCCGAAAATTCCCTGGTGGTCACCAACCCCGGCCCCCCCAACAACCCCGCCAAGGCCGGGGGCAAACCGGAGCACACGGCCGTGGACATCCCACCCCCCTTCCCGCCGCCCCCCAGCAACGCCCTGGTCCAAGGTAGGGCACCCACCGAGATTTGGGGGTTCTGGGGGGGTCTGAGGGGGTCAGGGGCACAAGGGGAGTCGGGGGGGCGGGGGGTTGAGGGGGATCAGGGGTGTGGGGGTGATCTGGGGGGGTCTCAGGGGGGTCCCTGACGGCGCTGCCCCCGCAGTGAACAGGAACGCCAACCCCGAGCCGCTGCCCCGTAAGGAGGAGGAGGAGAAGAAGGAGGAGGAAGGCGACGGGCAGGACGAGAACGGCCCCAAGCCCATGGTGCCCTACAGCTCCATGTTCATCCTCTCCACCACCAACCCGTGAGCACCGGGGGGACCGGCAGGGCCCTGGGGGGGGTCCGGGAGGGGGGGGCTCGGGGGTCCCCGCTGACCGTGTCCCCGCCAGGTTCCGGCGGCTGTGCCACTACATCGTGAACCTGCGCTACTTCGAGATGTGCATCCTCATGGTCATCGCCATGAGCAGCATCGCGCTGGCGGCCGAGGACCCCGTGCAGCCCAACGCCCCCCGCAACAACGTGAGACCCCCTCCCCTCCCTTTCCGCCACCTGCGGGGTGGGCACGGGCGGATCTGGGGGCGGGGGAACCCCAAAATAACTCCTGACATGGGAGGGGCTCCGCACTCGGTGTGCGCTGGCTCTGAGAGAATGAGTGTCTGGAGTGGTGGGGGTGGTCTGGGGGGGTCCCGGGATTCTAGGGGGGGTCCCGGGGGGGGTCCCGGGGTTCTGGGGGGCTTTGGGGATCCTGGGGCTGCCAGGGGTACCCCAAACCTTGCGCCCCACCCCCCTCCCCCTCAGGTTCTGCGTTACTTCGATTACGTCTTCACGGGGGTCTTCACCTTCGAGATGGTGATCAAGGTGAGCTTGGGGAGGGTCTGCAGGCCGGGGGAGCCCCCCCCGGAGCCCCCTGACCCCCCGTGTTGCCCCCGCAGATGGTGGATCTGGGGCTGGTGCTTCACCAAGGTTCCTATTTCCGGGACTTGTGGAACATTCTGGATTTCATCGTGGTCAGCGGGGCGCTGGTGGCCTTTGCCTTCACGTGAGTGCCCGGGGGGGGGACACGCAGGGGATGGGGTGGGGAGGGGGTGGGGAGGGGGTGGGGAGGGGGTGGCCTCGCCCCCCGGAGCCCCCCCCCCCCCCCATGGGGCCCGTCCCGCTGCCCGCGCTCTCTGTTGTCACTTTGACGTCTGTCCTCGTTGTCACCGCGTCTGTGTCGTCCTGTCACCGTCCCCGTGTCGGTGTCGCAGGGAAGGAGGAGGAACCCTCTAGGAAGGGGTGAGAGAACCCCTAGGAAGGGGCGAGTAACCCCTGAGAATCCCCTGAGTAGAGGCTGAGAATCCCCAGAGTGTCTGAGCAGCCCTAAAGTAAAGGCTGAGAATCCTCCGAGTAAAGGCTGAGCATCCCCTGAGTAACTGAGCAGCCTCCAAGTCTGGGCTGAGCATCTCCCATGAGACCGAGCAGGCCCCCCCGAGTAACCCGGGAGTAAACCCGGAGCAGACCCCGACGTGGGTCTGCCCCGAGGGTCCCGTCCTGGCTCGGGGGGAGGGTGGTCGCAGGTGCCGGGGGGGGGCTCTGACCGTGCCTTGTCTCTCCGCTTCCTCTGCCCGCGCCGCAGGAGCAGCTCACGGTAAATCCTTCTGCCTTCGTCTCCGTCCTCGTCCTCTCCTCGTGCTCTTGGTCGTGCCTCGCTCCCCCCTCCTCAAATTCCCAAATTCCCACCCCCGTCCCCCCAAAACAGCCTCAGGGATGGGGGGTGTGGGGGGGGAGAGGGCGGGGCTCAGCCTGGAGGGAGGGGAGGGACGGGATGGGGAAGGGGGGGTGGTGGGACCACCCTTGGTCCCGCTGGGGTTCCCGGGGTGTCCCGGTCACTCCAGGGGTCTCACGCCCCCCCCCGTTCGCCCCCCTCCCCAGCGGCAGCAGCAAAGGGAAGGACATCAACACCATCAAATCCCTGCGCGTCCTCCGCGTGCTCCGGCCCCTGAAAACCATCAAGAGGCTGCCCAAGCTCAAGGTGGGCTCCGGGGGGGAATTCACTGCTCACCAGGGCGGAGGGGAGGGAGGAATTCAGGGGTGCTGACCCCCCCCCACCTCCTCCTCCGCCTCCCCAGGCCGTGTTTGACTGCGTGGTGAACTCGCTGAAGAACGTCCTCAACATCCTCATCGTCTACATGCTCTTCATGTTCATCTTCGCCGTGGTGGCCGTGCAGCTCTTCAAGGGCAAGTTCTTCTACTGCACGGACGAGTCCAAGGAGTTCGAGAAGGACTGCAGGTAGGGCCCGGCCGGGAGGGGCTCGCCCCACCTGCCCGACCCCCGCCCACCGCCCCTCCCCGGGCAGGGGCGAGTACCTGGTGTACGAGAAGGACAACGAGGTGAAGGCGCAGAAACGCGAGTGGAAGAAATACGAGTTCCACTACGACAACGTGCTCTGGGCGCTGCTCACGCTCTTCACCGTCTCCACCGGCGAGGGGTGGCCGCAGTAAGGCTGCGGGGATTTGGGGCTGGGGGTTCCGGAGGGGTCTGGAGGAGGGGGAGAGCAGCGGGACCCCCAGCCCCAAATCCCCGCCCTGCTGCCGCCGCAGGGTCCTCAAGCACTCGGTGGACGCCACGTACGAGAACCAGGGGCCGAGCCCCGGGTACCGCATGGAGATGTCCATCTTCTACGTCGTCTACTTCGTCGTCTTCCCCTTCTTCTTCGTCAACATCTTCGTGGCCTTGATCATCATCACCTTCCAGGAGCAGGGGGACAAGATGATGGAGGAGTACAGCCTGGAGAAGAACGAGGTGCGGCCCCCGCTGCCTCTGCGGGGCCCTGGGGGCGGCGCCGGGGCGGGTGACACCCCCGTGTGTCCCCTGCGGGGTGGGTGACACCCCTTTGTGTCCCCTCCCCGTCCCCGCAGAGAGCCTGCATCGACTTCGCCATCAGCGCCAAGCCTCTGACCCGGCACATGCCCCAGAACCGCCAGAGCTTCCAGTACCGCATGTGGCAGTTCGTGGTGTCCCCCCCGTTCGAGTACACCATCATGGCCATGATCGCCCTCAACACCATCGTGCTCATGATGAAGGTGGGCAGGGACGGCGCCGGGGGGGGGCTGGGGAGCCCCTCAGGGGTTGTTCTCAGCCCCCTCCCCGTGAGCCGTCCAGCTCCTGCACCCCCTGGGGTTTGTCCGTCCTGCTCTGTCCCCTCCGTGCCCTGCAACCGGAGTTGTCCCTGTCCCCCCCAAAGCACCCCTGGGATCCGTTCTCCACCCTGGAAACACCCCAGGACCTGTTCCTGTCCCCTCCAAGACCTGTCCCTGTCCCCTCCAAGACCTGTCCCTGTCCCCCTGGACCTGTCCCTGTCCTCCTGGACCCGTCCCTGTCCCCCTGGACCCCCCCGGCCCGCAATGCGCCCCTGTCCCCACCCTCCCGCGCTGTCCCCGCAGTTCTACGACGCCTCCGACACCTACGAGAATGTGCTCAAGATGTTCAACAACGTCTTCACCTCCCTCTTCTCCCTCGAGTGTCTCCTCAAGATCATGGCCTTCGGTGTCCTGGTACGGGGGGGGACAAGGGGGACCCCGGGGTTGGGGACACGGGGTGTGCCAAGACACCAGGGAACGCCAGGAATGTCGGGGACCCCAAAAACCTGACGGGACCCCAAAACCTGAGGGGACACGAGGGACCTCATGGGCATCCTGGGCACAGGGATCCACCCCAGGGCCACCCCGAGATTTGGAGGCCAGCACAGGGGTCTACCCCAGGACCCCCACATCCCTTCTCCCCCCCTTCCTCACCCCTTCCCCAGAATTATTTCCGCGACGCCTGGAACATCTTCGACTTCGTGACGGTGCTGGGCAGCATCACGGACATCCTGGTGACGGAGTTCGGGGTAGGTGGGCGCCGCTGCCCCCCTGCCCATCCCCCTGGCCCCATTCTCGGGGTCCCCCTTTTCCCCCCCCCCCACCTCCTCACCCCCCTTTTTTCCGTGTCCCCCCTCCCCAGAACAACTTCATCAACCTGAGTTTCCTGCGGCTCTTCCGCGCCGCCCGGCTCATCAAGCTCCTGCGCCAGGGTTACACCATCCGCATCCTGCTCTGGACCTTCGTGCAGTCCTTCAAGGTGCGCCCCCAAACCCCCAGGTGTCCCCCCCCCCACCACGAGGGTCACCCCCAGACCCCCGTGACCGGCCCGGCTGCGCCCCCAGGCCCTGCCCTACGTGTGCCTGCTCATCGCCATGCTCTTCTTCATCTACGCCATCATCGGGATGCAGGTGAGACACCTGGGTGCAGGTGAGACCTCCTGGGTGCAGGTGAGACACCTGGGTACAGGTGAGACTCATGGGTCCAGGTGACACCCACGGGTCCAGGTGACACCCACGGGTGCAGGTGACACCCCCAGCCCCCCCGGCCCACCTGAGCTGTCCCACCCTCCCTCAGGTGTTCGGGAACATCGGGATCGAGGAGGAGGATGACGAGTCGGCCATCACCCAGCACAACAACTTCCGCACCTTCTTCCAGGCGCTGATGCTGCTCTTCAGGTGAGCCCCGTTGTCACCTGGGCAGCCCCAGTGTCACCTGGGTACCCAGTGTCACCCCGGCACAGTCCCAGTGCCATCCCAGTGTCACTTGTGCCATCCCAGTGTCACCCCAGCGCAGTCCCAGTGCCATTCCAATGTCACTTATGCCATCCCAGTGCCATCCCAGTGTCACCTGGGTACCCAGTGCCACCCCAGCACAGTCCCAGTGCCATTCCAATGTCACTTGTGCCATCCCAGTGTCACCCCAGCACAGTCCCAGTGCCATCCCAGTGTCACCTGTGCCATCCCAGTGCCACCCCAGCGCAGTCCCAGTGTTCCCAGTGCCGCACTGGTGCCACCCGCTCTCCGAGATCCGCTCCGCCGTGTCCCCCCCGTGTCCCCCCACCGTGTCCCGTGTCCCGTGTCCCGTGTCCCGGTTTCCGGGCTCGTGACCGCTGTCGCCTGTCGCCAGGAGCGCCACCGGGGAGGCGTGGCACGAGATCATGCTGTCGTGCCTCAGCGGGAAGCCGTGCGACGAGAACTCGGGCATCAAGGAGGACGAGTGCGGCAACGAGTTCGCCTACTTCTACTTCGTGTCCTTCATCTTCCTCTGCTCCTTCCTGGTGAGCCCCCGGGGGGGGGTCCCCCAAGCCAAATCAGCCCCCCCCGAACCCCCCCTGTGCCCCCCAGAGCCCCCGCCCCACATCCCGCATCACCTTCCTTCATCTCCTTCATCTTCCTCTCGCTCTGCTGAGCCTGGAAGGATCCGGGAGGGGGGGGGTCCCCAAACCGCCCCCCTCCCCAAAACACCCCCGTACCCCGGGGGGAGCCACCACCCCCCCCCCAGACCTTCCTTCATCCCCTTCCTTCCTCACCTTCCTCACCTTCCTCACCTTCCTCACCTTCCTCACCTTCCTCACCTTCCTCTCCCTCTGTCGAGCTCGAGGAGGTTCCGGGGGGGCTCTGGCGGGGGGGGGACACAGCCCCCTGACCCCCCCCGACCCCCTCGACCCCTCCCCAAAGATGCTGAACCTTTTCGTGGCCGTCATCATGGACAACTTCGAGTACCTGACGCGCGACTCGTCCATCCTGGGCCCGCATCACCTGGACGAGTACGTGCGGGTCTGGGCCGAGTACGACCCCGCAGCCTGGTAAGGACCCCCCCGGGGGAGGGGGGCAGGGACCCTCCGGACCCCCCCAGACCCCCCCGGATCCCCCCAGACCCCCCCGCATCCCCCCGGATCCTCCCGGCACCGGGGACACCTCGGGGGGGGGGGGCAGAGGGAAGGGGCAGAAAAAGTGACCAAGACCCCCCCCCCCCCCCGAGTCCTCCGGGACCACCCGGGGGGTCCCCGGTGTGTCCCCCCCCCACCCCAGGGGGTCCCCGGTGTGTCCCCCCCCCACCCCAGGTGTGTCACCCCCCCCCAGAACCGGAGGTGGCCCCGTTGGGGTCCCGGGTGGTCCCTGGAACCCGAATTGTCTCCGGGGGGGGGGTCCCGGGGCTTTCTGTCGCCCCCTCCCCATTTGGGGGAGGGTCTGTGGTGCCCGAATCATCTCGGGGGGCGGCGGGGGGGGGGGGGGGGTGTCCTTCTCCCAGTAACGGGCCCGGGGGTGTCCCCGTGGTCCCAGGGTGGTCCCGGTGGTCCCGGTGTGGTCCCGGTGGTCCTGGGGATGTCCTGGTGGTCCCGGGGGGGTCCCGGGGGGGTCCCGGTGCTCTCGGTACTCCCGGGATGGTCCCGGTGGTCCCGAGGTGGTCCCGGGAGGGTTCTATGTGGTCCCGGTGGTCCCGGTGGTCCCGGTGTGGTGCCGAGGTGGTCCCGGTGGTCCTGGGGATGTCCTGGTGGTCCAGGAGTGGTCCCGGTGGTCCCGGGAGGGTTCCAGGTGGTCCCGGTGTGGTGCCGAGGTGGTCCCGGTGGTCCTGGGGATGTCCTGGTGGTCCAGGAGTGGTCCCGGTGGTCCCGGGAGGGTTCCAGGTGGTCCCGGTGGTCCCCAGGTGGTCCCGGTGATCCCGAAGGGGTCCCGGTGTTCTCGGAGGAGGGTCCCGGTGGTCCCGGTGTTCCCGGGGTGGTCCCGGTGATCCCGGAGGAGGGTCCCGGTGGTCCCGGTGGTCCCGAGGTGGTCCCGGTGATCCCGGGGGATGTCCCGGTGTTCCCGGGGGGTGGTCCCGGTGGTCCCGAGGTGGTCCCGGTGATCCCGGTGAGGTCCCGGTGATCCCGGGGGATGTCCCGGTGCTCGCGGGGGGTGGTCCCGAGGTGGTCCCGGTGGTCCCGGTGGTCCCGGGTGGGGGTCCCGCCCCGCACTAACGTGTGTCTCTTGCAGCGGGCGCATCCACTATCGCGACATGTACAGTTTGTTGCGCGTGATCTCCCCCCCCCTGGGGCTGGGCAAGAAATGCCCCCATAGGGTGGCCTGCAAGGTTCGGCCCCCCCCAAGACCCCCTCCCCAAAAAAAAAACCCCAAAAAACAAAAAAAAACCCCCCCAAACCCCGGGGCTGGAATGCGCTTCCCGGCGCCCCCCACAATATATACATCTATCGGATGGATAATGTATATACCGCCCCTCCCCCCGCCCCGCCCCCACCCCGGCATGGAGCCCCTCCCCCACCTCCCCCTCCCCTCCCCCCACCCACCCGCACCCGGCATGGGGAACCCAACCCCCCCCCCCCACCCACCCCCCAAAAAAAATCAAAAATTTCCCCCCAAAAAATCTCCGCCAAAACGGGGAAATTCCGCTTTGGGTTGCGAGGTTCCGCCCCTTCATTGGTTCGATGAGTTTGATTGGTTTTCATCGATTAATTATCCATGATCGCCCCATCATTTATCGGCGTCCACGATGTCATCGTTTTCGCGATTTCATCGATTTTCGTTATTTAATTATTTTCGCTATTTCATCGATTTTCGTTCTTTCATTATTTTCGCTATTTCATCGTTTTCGTTCTTTCATTATTTTCGCTATTTCGTTATTTTCGTTCTTTCATTATTTTCGTTATTTCACCGTTTTCGTTATTTAATTATTTTCGTCACTTGATTGCTTTCGCTACTCAATTATTTTCTGTTAATAAATTATTTTCGCCGTCAGAGCGTTTTGGTCGCTGAGCTCTTTCCGTCGCCAGATTGTTTTTATTATTGAATTGCTTTCGTTGTTTAATCGTTTTCGTTATTAATTATTTTATTTAGTTATTTATTTAATTATTTCTTCGTATAATTGTTTAATTATTTCCGTATTTAGCCATTTAGTTATTTATTTTATTTCTTTTTTCTCGTTTGATTTTTTTCCGTCGTTAATTATTCTCGTTATCGATTCATTTTCATAATTTATTTATAATATAAATAATTTCATCATTATTAAGCTAATTTATTAATTCTTTTTACTATCGAATTACTTTAATTGTTTAATTGTTTTCGCTACTTAATTGTTTTCATTGTTTAATGATTTTCGTTATTTAATTATTTTCATTATTATTGTCATTATCAGTTTATTTTCATTATTCAGCTCTCTTCGTTATTTAAATATTTCTCATTTTTTAAACATTTCTCATTTTTTACGTGGTTTTTTATTATTTAATTGCTTTTGTAACCCCGTTTTTAAAAAAATTCTCTTTATTCTCATTCTTCTTCTGGTCCTTGTTTTATTTATTAATTTTCTTCTTTTTATTTTCTTCTTCCCTTTATCCTTTTCTCACTGCTTAATTATTTTTAATCATTTAATTATTGTCATTTTTCCTGTAATCCTTTCAATTTTGCCTTCTCGTTGGTTTTATTAATTTTTATAATTTTTCTGTTGTAAAAGTGTCTCTTATATCATTTTTATTACATCATTTTTATTACATTCATTTAATTGTATTAATTTATTTTCTTATATTTATTAAGTTTAACGACTCAGCCGATTTTTCTTATTTTTTTCTAATTATTTAAGCTTTTATTACATTTTATCATTTTCGGGTTTATCATTGCCCCTAATTCTGATGTTTTATAATTTTTATTTTTTTAAATTTTCATTTGCTATTTTATATTTACATTTTTTTTTTTTGCTTTTTAACAATAAAAATGATAAAAAGTAAACATAACATAGAGATAAAACATAAAATGATAAAAAGTAAAAATAATTGCAATAAAAATAAGCGCTATTTTTATTGTCGTTATTACCGTTACTTTTTATTATTTTTATTTTTATTCTTGTTATTTTTACTTTTTATCGTTTTTTATTTGCCTTCTTCTTTACCACACGCTTTTAATTATTTCTCATTTTCCCATTTTAATTCATTTTTCCATTTTTTTTTGCATCCATCCCATTCCCTGTCACTTTTTCCTTCCCCTCCCTTTTTATTTTTCCCACTCCCAACTCTTTTTTACTCTTCCCAATTTTTACCTTTTCTCATTTCTGCTACTTCCATTTTTATTATTATTATTCCCAGTTTTTTAAATTTTTAATTAATTTTTAATTTTATTTATATATATATATATATTATTCTTTCAACACCCCAATTTTCAATTTTATTTATTTATTTATTTATTTATTATTATTAATTTTTTTAACCCACCCATTTTCAATTTCCTCTCTGTATATATATATATATTTTTTAAATTTCTTTTTTTTTTTTTTAAGAATTTCTCTTGCCGCCGTGTCTGCGTACACACATTTAATTTTTTTTTTAAATTATTATTTATTTTAATTTATTTTGTTTTGGAATTTCTCTTGCCCTGGTGTCCGCATACACACACACATAAATATTTTTAATTTTAAAAAATTAATTTATTTTATTTTATATTGGAATTTCTCTTGCAGGGGTGTTCGCATACACCTATATATATATATTTATTTTATTTTATGTTATGTTATTTTATTTTATTTTATTTTATTTTATGTTATTTTATTTTATTTTAGTTTGGAATTTCTCTCTCCGCATACACACTGATGCACGCACATATATATATATATATATACACATATTTATTTTAATTTTATTATTTTATTTTTATTTTATTTTATTTTATTTTGCCCTTTCTTTTGCCACGGGGTCCGCGTACACACATCTACATACATATAGATATAGATATAGATATATACACACATATTTATTTGTATTTTATTATTTTATTTTATTTTAATTGATTTTATTTTATTTATTTATTTTATTTTATTTTGCCGCTGTGTCCGCGTACACAGATATACATACACCTCTATATATGTAGATATATATACACATCTTTATTTTTATTTTATTTTATTTTATTTTAATTGATTTTATTTTATCCATTTAATTGATTTTATTTTATTTTATTTATTTTATTTTAATTGATTTTATTTATTTTATTTTATTCATCTTATTTATTTTATTTTATTAATTTAATTTAATTTAATTTAATTTAATTTATTTAACCCTTTCTCTTCCCGCGGTGTCCGCATAGACACATATACATACATATATACACACACATCTTTATTTTTATTTTATTTATTTTATTTATTTTATTTTATTTTATTTTATTTTATTTTATTTATTTTATTTTATTTTATTTTGTTTTATTTTTTTATTTTATTTATTTTATTCATTTTATTCATTTTATTTATTTTATTTTGTCTATTTTATTATTTTATTTTATTCATTTTATTTATTTTATTTTATTTTTTTTTATTTTATTTTGCCCTTTCTCTTGCCGCGGTGTCCGCGTACACACAGATACATACATATATATATATATATATACACACATATTTATTTTAATTTTATTTTATTTTAATTGATTTTATTTATTTTATTTTATTATTTTATTTTATTTTTTTATTTTATTCATTTTATTTTATTCATTTTATTTTTATTTTATTTTATTTTATTTTATTATTTTATTTTATTCATTTTATTTTATTTTATTTTATTTTATTTTATTTTATTTTATTTTATTTTATTGTATTTTTTTATTTTATTCATTTTATTTATTTTATTTTATTTTATTATTTTAATTCAATTTAATTTAATTTATTTTACCCTTTCTCTCCCCGCGCTCTCCGCCCACACACACACACACACACACACATTTTTTTTAATTTTTTTTTTTTAATATATATATATATATATATATAATTTTCCCCAACTGCTCTCATTCCATTTCTCCCTTTCTCTCCCCGGTGTCGCCCCCCGCCCGCTGTAACCCCCGGTGTGTCCCCCCCCCTCTCTCGCCCCCAGGGGCCGCCTGACCCTCGCCGACATGTACGAAATGCTGCGGCACATGTCGCCGCCGCTGGGGCTGGGCACCAGCTGCCCCCCCCGCGTGGCCTATAAGGTAGAATAACCCCCCGAGGAGCCCCCCGCCCAAATTTGGGGAGGGGGGGGATTTCGGTTTTTTTTTTGGTTTTTTTTTTTTTTTTGGTTTTTTTGGTGTTTTTATTTTTTTGCCCTCCTGCGGCCGCCGGCCCCTGCTGAGCCCCCCCTTGGATGGGCCGGGTAAGATGCGCCCTCCTTCCCTCCCTCCCCCCACAAACCCCCCAAAACCTAAAAAAAAAAAAAAAAAAAAAAATCGGGGACCCCCCCCCCCCCCCCAATTCACATCAAAGGGGGTTTGGGGTCCCCTTGGGGCTCAGCTGAAAAATCCCCCCAAAGATTTCCTTTTGGGGTCTCCTGGAAGGGACCGCGACACCCCCAGCCTCAATTTGGGGTCCCTTATGGGGCTCAGCCCCAATTTGGGGTCTCTTATGGCGGTCAGAAACCCCCAGCCCCAAATTTGGGGTCCCTTATGGGGCTCAGCCCCAATTTGGGGTCTCTTATGGGGGTCAGAAACCCCCAGCCCCAAATTTGGGGTCCCTTATGGGGCCCAGCCCCAATTTGGGGTCTCTTATGGGGGTCAGAAACCCCCAGCCCCAATTTGGGGTCCCTTATGGGGCTCAGCCCCAATTTGGGGTCTCTTATGGGGGTCAGAACCCCCCCAGCCCCAATTTGGGGTCCCTTATGGGGGTCAGACCCCCCCAGCCCCAATTTGGGGTCTCTTATGGGGCCCAGCCGCAATTTGGGGTCTCTTATGGGGGTCAGAAACCCCCAGCCCCAATTTGGGGTCCCTTATGAAGCTCAGCCTCCCCATTCCTATTTCAGACCCCCCCCCAAATTTCCTTTTGGGGTCTCCTCAGAAGACTCAGTTCCCCCCCCCTCCAACACCCCGAGCCCCTATTTGGGGTCCCCCCACGAGCCCCTCCCCCATACCGGGGGTCCCCCCCCCCGCATTTTTAAGGACCCCCCCCCCCTCCCAGCCCCCCCCCTCCCCCCCCCCCGGCTGCTGCACGGCCCCTCCCCCCCTCCCCTCCCCCCCCCGCACCGCGGGGGCTCCGGAGCTGCATCGTGGGGTGGGGGAGGGGGGGTCCTGCATCGTGTGGGGGAGGGGAGGGGTCGGGCATGGGGGGGGGGGGGGTCCGTGCCTCAGTTTCCCCCCTCCCCCCCCCCCCCGGCATCGCTCGCTCTGCACGGGGTTCTGGGGGTGGGGGAGGGGCCGCTCTTTTTTGGGGAGGGGGGGGGGGGGGCACCGGGAGTGGGGAGGGGTCGCGGGGCTGAGGCCTGGCAAACTCATCGCTCCCCTCCCCCACCCCGCACGTGTGACCCCCCCCCCCCTCCCCCACCCTGAGGATGTTTGCACCCTCCCCCTCCCCCCCCCCAAAAAAAAAATTCCAAACCCGGAATGGGATTGGGAATGAGCCCCTCCCCCATCTCCCGCTGCATGAGCCGCATGCGCCGCCCCCACCCCCCCAAAAAAAAAAATAAAATTTTGGGGGGTCCCGCTTGGCCGTGCCCCCCCCCCGGGATGGGAATTCCGTGGGGAGAAGGCGGGAGGCCGGGGGGGGGGGGGGGGTTTGGGGTGGGGGGTCGAGGGGTCGAGCCTCATTTTCCGGCCCCCGCCTTCTCACCAGCCCCGCCCCCCCCCCCTCCACCACGGGTGGGGGGTTCGGGGGTCCCGGCTGAGCCCCCCCCCCCCCAAAATAAATAAATGCGCTCTCCCTCCCCCCCCCCCCCGCCCCCCCCCGCAGCGGCTGCTCCGCATGGACCTGCCCGTGGCCGATGACAACACGGTGCACTTCAACTCCACCCTGATGGCGCTGATCCGCACCGCGCTCGACATCAAAATCGCCAAAGGCAGGGGACGGCCACACCGCCACACACCGGGGACACACCGGGGACACGGGGGACACACCGGGGGACACACCGGGACACACCGGGGACACACCGGGGACACGGGGGACACACCGGGGGACACACCGGGGACACACCGGGGGACACACCGGGAACACACCGGGAACGGGGACACACCGGGGACACACCGGGGACACACCGGGAACACACCGGGAACGGGGACACACCGGGGACACACCGGGGACATACCGGGGACACGGGGGACACACCGGGGGACACACCGGGGACACACTGGGGACACACTGGGGACACACCGGGAACGGGGACACACCGGGGACACACCGGGGACACGGGGGACACACCGGGGACACACCGGGGACACACCGGGGACACACCGGGGACACGGGGGACACACCGGGGGACACACCGGGGACACACCGGGAACACACCGGGGACACACCGGGGACACACCGGGAACACGGGGGACACACCGGGGGACACACCGGGGACATATCGGGGACACACCGGGAACACACCGGGGACACACTGGGACACACCGGGGACACACCGGGGACACACTGGGACACACCGGGAACACACCGGGGACACACTGGGACACACCGGGGACACACCGGGGACACACTGGGACACACCGGGGACACACCGGGGACACACCGGGGGACACACCGGGGACACACCGGGGACACGGGGCACACATCGGGGACAGGGACATGGGGACACCGGGAACACAGGGGACAGGGGGACACCGGGAACAGGGAGACCGGGACACCGGGGACGGGGACACGGGGACACCGGGAGACACAGGGGGATATGGGGACATCGGGGGACATGGGGGGACACGGAACCGGGGGATCCCCGGGGCCGCCCAGAGCCACCCGCGTGTCCCCCGCGTGTCACCCGCGTGTCCCCGCAGGCGGGGCCGACAAGCAGCAGATGGACGCGGAGCTGCGCAAGGAGATGATCGCCATCTGGCCCAACCTGTCCCCCAAAAACCTGGACCTGCTTGTCACCCCCCACAAGTGTAAGGGGCCGCCCCGTCCCCGTGCCTGTCCCCGCCGTGTCCCCCTGTGCCCGCTGAGCCGTGTCCCCGCTGTCCCCGCAGCCACCGACCTGACGGTGGGGAAGATCTACGCGGCCATGATGATCATGGAGTATTACCGGCAGAGCAAGGCCAAGAAGCTGCAGGCCATGCGCGAGGAGCAGGTGGGGACACCGCCACTGTCCCCTGGCTGTCACCCCGCAGTGTCCCCGCAGCCCCCAAGGGCGCCAGCCCTGCCCCGTCCTCTCCTCTGCCACCTCCGGCGTCCCCTCCCCATAATCCCAACCCCTCCCTGACCACCCCAGCCACGTCCCCTCCTTCTGTCCCCTTGTCCCGCTGTCCCCATGTCCTGGTGTCCCGGTATCCCTTGTCCTGGTATCCCCGTGTCCCGGTGTGTCCCGCTGTCCCGGTGTCCCGGTGTCCCCGTGCCCACCCTCCCGTGTCCCCGCAGAACCGGACCCCGCTGATGTTCCAGCGCATGGAGCCGCCGTCCCCCACCCAGGAGGGTCCCCCGGGGCCGGACTCGGCGCCCGCGGCAGAGCCGTAAGTGCCACCCGGTGCCACCCGGTGTCCCCGGTGTCCCCGCGGGGCCGCCCTGAGCTCCGCTGTCCCGCAGGGCCGCGCGGGACGGGGACATGAAGGAGAGCCAGTCCTGGGTCACTCAGCGCGCCCAGGAGATGTTCCAGAGGACCGGGACCTGGAGCCCCGAGCGGGGCCACCCCGACGATGTCCCCAACAGCCGCCCCAACTCCCAGGTGAGGGCTGTGCCACCTCCTGTGTCACCTGAGCCCCCTCCCCACCCCCCGTGTCCCCCCGCCGTGCCCGGTGTGTGTGTGTGGGGGGGGGGGGGCTGTCCCGCCGTGCCTCAGTTTCCCCGGTGCCGCAGCTGGTGGAGATGCGGGAGATGCCCAAGGATGGCCACTCGGACAGTGACTACCTGCCCATGGAGGGGCACGGCCGCGCCGCCTCCATGCCCCGGCTGCCCGCCGACACTCAGGTGAGGGGACAGCCCCGGGTGCCACCCCCGGGGACACCAGGGAGCGTCCCCAGGTTGTAATGGCGGCTCTGGGACAGCTGCGGTGTCACCTGGCAGTGTCCCGTGTCCCCCGCGATGGCTGCAGCGCTGGGCTGGGGGTCTCGAGGTGGGGGGGGGGAGGGGGCATGAGCATGGCAGCAGGGGGCTTTGGGGAGGCTGAGGCGACACGTGGGGTGGCCCGGTGGCCACTGGTCCCTGTGTGGGGACACTGGGCTCCAGCTCAAATCGGGGCTCCCCACCCTCGCTTTGGGAATGTCCCCGCTCCTCAGCATGTGCGGGCTGGGGGACAGGGCTGGGGACAGGGCTGGGGACAGGGACGCTCTGGCTGCTCTGCTCATTGCTGCTGCTCCCCCGGTCGCTGCTTGGCTGCTCCGCCCTCCCCACCCCTGCCCGCCCCCTCCCCGAGCCCCCCGGACCCCCGGTCCGGGTTCACAGCGGTCTCTGTCTCTCCTCCGGCTCCGCGGGCACCGCCTGGGCCGGCTCTGGCAGCGGAGGAAGGTCCGACCCCGAGGCAATAACCTCAGTGTAGGTACCGCGGGGCCCCCGAGCCCCCCCGCCAGAGCCCCCCGCCCCTCGGATCCCCCCCCGACCCCCACAGCCTCCCTCGGACCCCCACAGACCTCCCTGGACCCCCTCACTCCTCTCCAGAGCCTCCCTTCCAGACAGACACCCCCCGCTCAAAGCCCCCCACCCCACTGACCCCCGGGACCCCCACGGACCCCCCGACTGCCCCCAGCGGCTGTCCCCGTGTCCCCCCACACCTTGTCTCCCCTCTGTGTCACCCCCTGCGCCACCTCCGTACACCCGGACCCTCGTCAGCGAGGAGCAGCGTCCCTGTCCCCAATGTCCCCTGTCCTCCTGTCCCTCTGTCCCCAATGTCCCCTGTCCTCCTGTCCCTCTGTCCCCAATGTCCCCCTGTCCCCGATCCCGCTCAGGGGTCCCCGGCAGCAGCAGTTCAATGCTTAGAGCAGCGGCGGGGGGGGGGGGGGGGAAGGATCGGTCCCAGGGGGGCCCCGCCAGGGCCTTGGGGACACGGTGACAACGGGGACACGATGGCAATGGGGACACGGTGACAACGGGGGACAAAAAACACCGCGTCCCTCCCAGCCCAGCGGCGGGACACGGAGAGCGGCGGGGGTCAGCACCCACCGGGGGCGGGGGGCGAGCGTGGGGACAATCCTGGAGGGGACAGTCCTGGACGGGGGATGGGGAAGGAAGGGGAGGATGGAGGGATGGATGGACGGACGGACGGACGGATGGATGATGGATGGATGGATGGATGGATGGATGGATGGATGGATGGATGGATGATGGATGGATGGATGGATGGATGGATGGATGGATGGATGGATGATGGATGGATGGATGGATGGATGGAGGGATGGATGGAGGGATGGATGGACGGACGGACGGATGGATGATGGATGGATGGATGGATGGATGGATGGATGGATGGATGGATGGACGGATGGATGGATGGATGGACGGGAGGGTCTGGAGCAGCCCAAGGGCTCAGGGCACACAGGTGACCCCGCCCTGGAGCTCGCCAGCCCCGCCTCCCTCAGGTAACCCCGCCTTGGACCCCCCCATACACCCCCCCCCCCCACCTCTGGAGCCCCCAGACCCCCGCTCAGGTGACCCCCGGAGTCCCCCGGCCCGCCCCGGTGACGCCCCCGGCCCGTGTCCCGCAGACCATCGCGGACTCGAGCCCCATGAAGCGCTCGGCGTCGCTGCTGGGCCACTCCCGAGCCCGCGGCGTTCGCCTGGACGATTTCTCCCTGGAGCGGGTCCCCCCCGCCGAGGATGGCCAGCGCCACCACCCCCGCCGTGGCCACCGCGGCCACCGCGCGTCCGAGCGCTCCCTCAGCCGCTACACGGACGGCGACACAGGTGCGACCCCCGCCCCGGTACCTGGGTGGGGACATCTCGCCGCGTGTCCTGGGTGTCCCTAAGGTGCCTGGTGGCTTTGTCTCCTGGCCGGGGCCACCGGCTCTGGGGTGTCCCCCGGGTCACCAATTCCTGTCCCGCAAATCCTCTGGGTCACCCCAATTCCTGCCCCTGGGTCCCCACGCACCCCGGGGTCACCCCCTGTCCTGTCCCCCCCACCCCCCGGGTCCTCCCCACGCCCCTCCTGACACCCCCCCCCCCCCCCGTGTCCCCCCTCCCCAGGGCTGGGCACGGACCTCAGTGTCACCACGCAATCGGGGGACGCCCCCACCAAGGAGCGGGACCCCGAGAGGGGGCGGCCCAAGGACCGGCGGCACCGGCACCACCACCACCACCACCACCACCACCACCACGGAGGGGGCGCCGGGGGGGACCGCGAGCGCTGCGTGCCCCCCCCCGAGCGCCACGACTACGGGCGGCCCCGCTCCCGGGACCGCCGCTGGTCCCGCTCCCCCAGCGAGGGCCGGGAGCACGCGGCCCCCCGCCAGGTGGGTGCCCCCCTCCGTTCCCCCCCCCTCCGCCTCTAGGACCCCCCCCCCCCCCCACCCGCCATGGGGGGGGGGACAAGGGCTGCACCCCCGGTGTCTTCAACCAAAGACCTCCCCCCCCCTCAATTCCCCGGGGTGGGTGCTGCTCAGGCTAGGGGGGGGTGGGAGGGGACCCCCTCCCCACACACACTCCGAGGGTCTGTCTGGGTGAGGGAGGGGGTCCCAGAGCCCCCCACCCCGCCCGTTCTGCCTGCCCCAGTTCGG
This sequence comes from Sturnus vulgaris, assembly GCF_052056855.1. Taxonomy (NCBI): domain Eukaryota; kingdom Metazoa; phylum Chordata; class Aves; order Passeriformes; family Sturnidae; genus Sturnus; species Sturnus vulgaris. The sequence goes on from NC_142275.1 coordinate 171,323, forward strand.
TACTGGTGGCATCCCAGTTACACCAGCAGAGCCCCCTCAGCGCTCCACCTCGGGGTGCGGGGTCCAGCCCCTCCCGCCTTGGGGGGGTCCAGCCCTGATTTTGGGGATCCAGCCCCCCCTCCCCCCCCTCCTCGGGGGTCCAGCTCCCCCAGGAGGGGCAGCACCCAATGGGAGGGCGATGGGGGGGGGGGGGAGGCGGCGGCGACGCTTGGACCCCTCCGGATGCGCCCCCTCCCCACTCCCTGCTCTCGGCCCCCCCCGCGCCCCCCCTGCCCGCACAGAGCCCCCCTCGCTTGGCCCCCCCGGCCCCCCCGGCTGCTTGGGGGGGCCCTGCCTTGATTCACCTCTCTGTTTCCCCATCGCTGTGCTTTGGCTGCGCTGTCACGGCGAGGGGTGGCCCAGGTAAGCGGCTCGGGGCCCCCCAAAATCTGCTCCGGCCCCCCCAGGCTCCGGCCACCCTGGAAAGTTTGGAATGAAGCTGCCTCCCCCCCAAAAAAAACCCAAAAACCAAAACGGCTGCGACTCCAAGAGGAGCTGCTTGGCCACTCCGGGATGTTTTGGGGTGCCCCCCACATCGCCCCATTTATACCCCCCCCAAAAGGACCCCGGAACTCCCGAGACCAAAATTGGGCTGCAGGGACCCCCTCCCACCCCTGTTCTGGGATGCACCCTTGAATCAGGGGTCTGAGCCCCCCCCAGTTGAGTTTGGGGACTCCCCCATAGTCCGGAGGGGGAGGCACAGAGCCTGTGCTGAGATTTGGGGGTGCACAGGCCCCCTCCCCCCCCGGCAAGAGATGGGTCTGGGGTCCTCAGCACCCCCGTTCAGGGACCCCCCGATGTCTGAACTGGGGGTGACAGTCCCCAGGCGCCCCCAGCCTGGCATCGGGGAGTCTCGTGCAGGGCGAGGACCCCACCAGACTCCCCCAAACGCGGAACAATTGGGGGTTCACCCCCAAACCCCCTCCCCTCCATGTGGGGGGGGGATAACGCTCCCCAGCACCCCCAGATTTGGGGTACCGAGTTCCCCCCACCCCGGGCTGACTCTTCCAAACTTCTCCAGCTCCCGCTTCCCCCATCCCCGTCCCTGCTGCCCCTCCCTCCCTCCCCCCCGACCCCGAGCTTTGCCTTGCGAGTGCTTTTGGGGGGACCCGGCGCCCCCCGTGTCACCTCTGTCCCTTCTGTTTGTCCCCCCCCCCCGTGCCTGCATGGCCCGTGGCTGTGTCCCCCCACCCCTCCCTATGGCTGCGACGCCCCCGGGCCCCCATTTCCAATCCCATGTCCCCAATGTCCCCAATGTCCCCAATGTCCCCTCACCCTGCCCGTGTCCCCCCGCCCCGCCGCCGCCACCCCGTGTCGCTGTCGCTGCAGGGCAGCAGCTCGGTCAGCGGCTCCCCGGTGCTCTCCACGTCCGGGACCAGCACCCCCCGGCGCGCCCGCCGCCAACTCCCGCCGACCCCCGCCACGCCGCGACCCCACGTCTCGTACTCGCCCGCCGCCCGCCGCCCCCCGCCCGCCGCGCCGCCCCCCGCCCGCGGCCCCCGCCGCCCTCCGCCGCCCGCCGACCCCCGCCCCGCCGCCCGCCCCGCCGCCCGCTGGCCCGAGCCCCCCCGCGGGCCCCGCCGGGACCCCGAGCCGCCGCCGATGTCGATGCCGCTCGACGGACGCGCCCCCCGCGCCCCCGGAGGTGCCGGCCCGTCGCCCCCCCGGCCCGTCCGGCGGTTGCCGAACGGTTACTACCCGGGTCACGGCGCCGGCAAGGGGCGGCCCGGCCTCCGCGACCCCTACAGCGAGACGGACGATGACTGCTGCTAGCGGCCCGGCCTCCCACCGACGACGTGTCGCGACAGGGCGCGCACGTAGCCGATATATCGCGACAGGGCGCGCACGCGCCGCGGCGTGTCGCGGCCGGGGGGGGTGGAAATCGCCACCCACACCGCACCCCCCCCCCCCCCTCCCCGCCCGCTCCCGGGGCTATGGATGAGTTTTATCATCTGGAGGAGCCGCCGCCGCCGCGGGGGGGGCGGCCCCGGGGATCCCCGAGCCCCCCGCCCCCCCCCTCCCCGGGACCCCCCGAACCTCCCCACGCCCGGGGACAGCCCCCGGCCGGGAGGAGCAGCCGGGCCGGGAGCGCAGCCCGGGAGGCTCCGGTACCTCCGATGGGTACCGGGTACCGCCACCGGGAACGGCGGGAACGGGCACCGGGCACCGGCACCGGGAACGGGCACCGGGAACGGGCACCGGCCCGCCCCGCCCGAGGCACGGAGGCGGCGGAACCGGGGCCGCCGCCATTGCATGAACCGAGTTACCGAAACCAGAAATAAAAGATCAAAGACAAAAAAAGGCGAAAAAAAGAAAAAAAAAAAAAAAAAAAAAAAAAAAAGGAGAACCAACCCGAACCCGAAAAGTCCCCAAACCAGAATCATTAAAAAAAAAAGGAATTTTGGATCGAGCCCGTCTCGCTCCTTCCCGGGATCGGGGCGGGGGGGGACACAGCACGGGGTGGAGGGGGGGACACTCACCCCCGCTGGCCCGAACCCCCCCGGGACACCCCGGGAACCCCGCACCGCCCTCCCCCGCTCGTGCTGTTCCCGGAACCGGGGCGGTTTCCCGGGGTTCCCCCCACCCCCGGGGCAGGTGCCGGATATTCCTCCCCCCCCTCCCCGCCCCCGAGTCCCGCTCGGGCGGGAAACTGAGGCAGGAAGAGGCGAGGGGGGAGGCCCAGCGCTCCGAACCCCCCCCTCAGTTTGGGCCGAACCTCCCCGACCCGTCAGAGGATCCAGCGGACACCCCCAAACCCTCTGTACCCCCCCCCAAACTTCCCCCGAGGCAGCGGCTGCACAAAACCCACTTTAATTCGACTAACGAAATAATAATTAAGCACAATTAAAGGGGGGGAGGGGGCAGGGCCAGCCTGGAGCCCTCCCCACCAAGAGCCCCGAGAGTCCGCAGGTCCCGGTTCCGTTCCACCCGGTGGGGTCCGCACCAGTTTGGGGACTCCCCGTTAAGTTCCGTGTGTCCAGGGGGGATCCCCGTTAAGTTCCGTGTGTCTCGGGAAGTTCCAGAACCGGTTCCGAGTGGCCGAGGGGGATCCCCGTTAAGTTCCGTGTGTCCAGGGGGGATCCCCGTTAAGTTCCGTGTGTCCCGGGGGAGCTCCAGAACCGGTTCCGAGTGTCCGAGGGGGATCCCCGTTAAGTTCCGTGTGTCCGGGGGGGGATCCCCGTTAAGTTCCGTGTGTCCGGGTGGCTTCCAGAACCGGTTCGGAGTGTCCATGGGGGTCCCCGGAGGGCTCAGCACGCCCCCACGGCGCGGACCAGGAAGCCGAAAGCGGCCGCGGGCGGCCCCGAGCAGCGTCCCGGAGGCCCCGGGGGCAGCGGCGGCGCCTCCGCCTCCAGCCGAGCCCGTTTGCTCGGTACCGGCCCCGGTCCCGGCTCCGCTGAGCCGCTGCTCCGTCGCTTCTGCCCGGCCCGGGGAGCTCCGGCGGGCCGGGGAGGGGTGGGGGCAGCGCTCGGGGGGTCCCGGTCCCGGTTCGCGGGGTCCGGAACGGTCCGTAGGGCCGGGTTGGCTCCGGTTGGGGGGCTCGGGGGCTTCTCGGTCGGTCGGCCGGGGGGGCACCCCCGATCCCGTTCACTGCAGGGGGCTCCGGTCGGTCGGTTCGGGTGGTTCCCGGTCCAGTCTCTCGGGGGGTTCCCCCATTCCTGCTCGGTCCCGGGGGTCGCTCGGTTCGGGCGCTCCCCGGTGGGTTCGTTCGGGCCCTGGGCGTTGCGGGGGTCGCCGCTGGGGTCCCCCCCCGTTTCGGGAGTCGCTCCGCAGGGCTCAGCCGGTGCCGGGGGGGTCTCGGCGGCGGCGCGGGCGCTCAGGTAGCGGTGCCGGGCGGCGCGGACGAGCAACGAGAGCTGCAGGCTCCGGTGCAGCCGGAGGCCGCCCCGCCGCACCCGGCACCGGTAAAGCTTCCACACCGACACCGTCAGCAGCCGCTGCGCCTCCTCCATGGCCGGGACTGAGCCGGGACGGCCCCGCAGCGCTTCTTGTACCGGGCCGGGCCCCCCGCGCTCCCCCCCCCCCGGCCACCGCATCCGGCCCCGCGGCCTCTCCGGGACCGCCCCCCACCCCCCCCCCCCGGTCCTGCCCCCGCTCCGCCACCGCATCCGGCCCCGGGGCGGCTCCGAGCGCCTCGGCGGCGCCGGGGACGGAAATGGGTCCGGGGGGGGCCGTGCCCGAAGGGAGGGGGCCGGAATTCCCATGAAAAGGGGTTGGGGACGGGGCTGGAATTCCCGTGGAATTGAGGGGAGGAGGCTGGAATTCCCCTGGAAATGCGGGGGGACGGGGCTGGAATTCCCGTGGAATTAGGGAGGAGTGTCTCTGTACCCCCCCATGGATTGGGGTTCCGTGTGACCCCTCCCTCCCAGATTGGGTGGGGGTCCCTGTGGCATCCCCCCGGTTTGAGGGGGGTCCGTGCGCTGCCTGCCATGTTCCTGGGGGGAGGGGGGGGGGTCTCTGTTCCCCTCCGTGTGTTGGGGGCTCCCTGTGCCCCCCAAGTGTATTGGGGGGTCCCCGTGTCCCCCCGTGTGTTGGGGGCTCCCTGTGCCCCCCATGTGTGTTGGGGGGTCCCCGTGTCCCCCCCGTGTCCCCCCTCCCCGCGTTTCCCGGGGATCCCCGGCCCCGCCCCCGCCGTTTCCATGCCCATATAAGGGAACGGTGACGCCACAGGGGAAAGGGGCGTGGCCGCGCTCGCGCCCGGGCGGGAAAGCGGCGCTTCCGCATGCCCAAATAAGGGCAAAAAGGGGGCGGGGCCAGCCCTGCGCGACCCCCAACCCCCTCCCCATCATTCCCCACCTCCCCCTCCCCCTCCCGGGCCGTTTTTTGGGGTCCCCGGGGCCGCGGCTGTTACAAACTCTGTGTTTATTTTCACTATTCACACGCTCCCTCGCGCCCAACAGCAGTTCATGTGCAACCTCCAGCGTCGGGGGGCTCGGGGGTTGGGGGGGGGTCCCGGGGGGTCCTGGTGGGTCTGGGGGGGCTCCAGAAGGGCCCCTGGGGGGGTCTCCGGGGTGGGGAGGGGCGGTCTTGGCACTTCATTACACAGGACAGACATTGGGGGGGGGGCCCGGGGGAAGCGCAAGCACGGGAGGGGGGGGGTCCATGCTGCCGAGCCGCCGCCCCCCCCCCTCAATTCTGTACAGCAAAGAGAGGAGCTGGACCCCGATTTTGGGTGGGGGGGGATGGAGGGGGGGGTACAGCGGGGACTCCCTCCCCCCCCCACCCCGGGCAGGGTGAGACCGGCAGAACTCGGGAAAGGGGAAACTGAGGCACGGGGAGGGGGAGAGTGAGGGGGGTTGGAGAGGGGGGGGGGTCCCTGCGCCCCCACCCCATGCTGGGGGGGACAAGGGGGGGGGGGGTCTGGGGGGGCAGCGGAGACGCGCAGGGAGCCCAGGGGGAGGGGCGGGTAAGGCACTTGACCAAACGTCAGGAGACCTGGGGGGGGGGGTGGGCAATGGGGACACCTGGGGACACCTGGGGACACCTGGGGACTCCCCCCGGACCCCCCCCCCCCGAGGCTGAGCGGGATGGGGGCCGCTCCTGGTGACCCCCCCCACCCCACTCCATGGGACACGGCGGGGGAGGGGGGGGTCACCAAACTGTGCCTCAGTTTCCCCTTTGGAGCGAAGCCGGAGCGAAGCCCTGGGAGGGGGGGGGAGCTCCGTGTCCCCCCCACCCCTCTCTGGGGTTCCCCCCCCACCCCAGGTCACACACACCTGTCCCCTCCCCAGCACAGACCCCAATAAGGGAGACCCCCCCCACACAATTTGGCAGTCCCGGCTCCTTGGGGGGGGGGGACACACAGACAGGTGACACCCCCCTTTGTGCTGGGGGGGGGGACACACACACACACCTGGGGACACACACGGACAGGTGACCTGGGCGGGGGGGGGCACAGGTGACCTGGGGGGACACAGGGGACCAGGGGGACACATGCGGGGGGGGGGGGGCAGGGGGGGCTGCCCAGAGCGATGGGGGTCCCTGGGGGGGGGGGGGAACACGGGGGGGACACACATGCGGGTGCCTGCAGGGACAGCGGCCCTGGAGGGGACAGGGGGTGCACGGGGGGGGGCCCTGGGGAGGGGCACAGGACCCCAAACTGAGCCCCCCCCCACCATGGCCCCCCTCTCAAATCTGGGGGGGGGGGGGGCAGCTGCGCTTGTGCCGAGACGCTGCTGCCCCCCCCCCCCTCCCCCCCAAAGCCCCCAAAACCCCCCAAATCCTGGGGGAGGAGGGGACAGGACCCACCGGGGCCTCACTGTGGGGTCCCTGCCCCTGGGGGTGCCCGTTTTTTGGGAGGAGGGGGGGGGGGGTCCCTAAACCACGTGGGTCCCTTGCTGGTGGGACGCTGTCCACGGTGGGGAGGGGGCTCCCTGTCCCACGGGGGGGGTCCCTACACCCTCACTGTGGAGTGGCCCTGTCTGGGGAGGGGGTTCCCTATTCCTTGAGGGGATTCCTGGAGAAGAAGAGGGGGGGGAAACCCCCCCAGTTTCGGATCCAGCCCCTTCCCCCCTCCCCAGCACAGCCTCCCCTCCCCACTGGGGGGGTTCCCCACGGCCGGGGTGGGGGGGGGGGGTCACTGCAGCCCCTCCCCTGCGGGGCCCCCCTCGGGCTCGGGACCCCCCGCCTCGAAGGGGGGCTCGGGGCCCATGATGTCGGGCTCCAGCTTGCCGGTGTCGTTGATGAAGGAGGTGTAGGAGTCGCCCTCGGCCATGAGCAGCTTCAGCTTGGGGATCCAGCTCTTGCGCACCACGCGCCGCGCGTTGGTGCACATGTCGGCCGCGATGGCGTTCATCTCGCTCTCCTTGAAGTTGGGCGCGAAGTTCTGGCAGTAAACTGGGAGGGGACACACGTGTGAGGACAGGGTTGAGGCGTGGGGAGGGCCTGGGGCACCCCGAGCGTGGTGGGGGTCACGGGGAGAGGTTTGGGTGAGGTGTTTTGGGGTGGGGAGGTTCGGTGGGGTCTCCGCTCCTGCCCGGTCTCGTCCCCTCTCTGCGGTCCCCCCCCCTCCCCATTTCCCACTGTCCCCTCTCCCTCTAATGCTGAGCCCCTTCTGCCCCTTCCAGAACCCCCCCAAGACCCCCAGGGGTGCCCCCCGTGCCCCCCACTCACACTTGACCGCGTGCAGCACCCGGCTGTCCAGCGGTTTCCTGCTGGGGTCGTTGGTGGACGAGCGGATCCCGGTCCCGCAGCTGTTGGCCAGCGTGTTCCTGGGAGGGAACAAAACCCGTGCTGAACCTCCCCCCGCCCCCAAAAACCCTTCCAGACCCCCCAAATCGGGGTGGAGGAGCCCTCGGGGGCGCTCACCGGTCGAAGAAGGAGGCGAGGAGGCGGCGCAGCAGCACCTTGTGCCGTGTGCCCGCGCTGACGTGGCAGTTCATGAGCTGCGCCCGTGTGATGTACACGTTGGTGCCTGGGAAGGGAAGGGGGGCACGGGAGGGGTCAGCAGGGTCCCCAAAACCCCGCTGGAACCCCCCCAGTGCCCGGCCCAGTACCGGTGACGAGCTCCAGTTTCTCGGCGGGGTCGCCCTCGTCGTAGAGCTTGGGGTGGCAGCGGTTCCCGATCTGGGTGACGAGCTCGGCCGGCAGCGACGCCAGGTCCTGGCGCAGGCGGGCGCGGGCACGGGGCTCCGGGGGAGGCTGCTCGGGCAGGGCCTCCACCTTCTCCGCGGCTGGGGGGGCACGGGGGTCTCAGGGAGGGCCCCAGGGAGGGCTCTTTTGGGGGTTACAGGAGGCTTGGAGCCACCCCTGAGGGGTCACGGGGGACAGGAAAGGGACACTGCGGTGGTGAGGGGGGGGGTCCCACCTTCAAACCTGGGGGGGGTGACACAGGAAAAGGGGGGGGCACGGAGCCCCAGCAGTCCACGCCCACACACCCTGACCGTGCCCCAAAGGGTGCGGGGGCCTCGCGTGAGCCACACACCTGTCCCCAAACGCCACCGGGCCTCACCTGCGGGCCCCACGTTCATCATGCTGTACATGGTGTACATGTTGCAGATCTGCCGGTACTGCTCGTCCGAGCCTTCCTCGCCCGCGTCCTCCTCCTCATCCTCCTCGTTGTGGAAAGAGCCGGGGCTGTCGCTGGTGTAGGCGCTGGAGGTTCCTCCGGGGCTGGTCTGGTCGGCGCCGGGCGCGGGGGCGGGCGCGGGGGTGGCCGCGGTGGCCGCGGTGGCCGCGGCGGCGTTGGCGTTGCCGGGCGGCTGCGGCGGGCGCGGCGCCGCCTCGGAGAATTTGGCCATTTTGCGGCTGCCGTTGCCGCCGCTGTCCTTGGGGGCCCCGTCCCAGAGGCGTTTGACCACGAAGGTGCACTGCACGCCGTCGGGCTCGCCCTGCTCCGTCTTGACCCGCGACACCAGCGGCAGAGCGGCCGCCCAGCCCTGCGCCGCCGAGGTCTGGGCCACCGGGCTCTGCGGCTCCGAGCCCGGCGTGTCGTCGCCGTGCAGCCCCTGCGAGTCGCAGCTGGGCGAGCTGACCTTGAGGAAAAACTCGGTGCCCTTCTCCATGATCTCCTGGATCTGCAGGAAGCCGGCCGTGTACATGAGCAGGAACTGGTCGCCCACGTTCATGCTGAGGCGGCCGGTGTAGCAAAAGCTGAGGATCTGCTGGAAGGATTGGGGCTGCACGGCCGCCGGCAGCTCCACCACGGCGCTCTTGGAGCTGTGGAACAGGTCTCGGAAGTAGGAGCTGCTGGCGGCCAGCACGGCCCGGTGGGCTTTGAAGGCGTGGCCCTTGACCACCACGGAGACGTCGCAGAAGAGCCCCTGCAGGCGCTGCTCGTTCAGGCACTCCAGGATGCTGTTCCCGAAGTTGGGGATCTCCATCTGCAGCGTCTGCGCCATGGCGGGGGCCGGGGGGGGCCTGCGGGGACGGGGACACCACGGGGGGACAGCGAGGGGACAGAGGGATGGGGGACGGGGAATGGGGGGACACAGGGGGATGTGGGGACAGCGGGACAGGGAATGAGGACACGAGGAATCAGGGGGACACGGACACCAGGAATAGGGCAGGGACATGGAGGGGGGTCCAGAGCAGAGCAGGGACACGGTGAGGGAGAGGACAGGAGGGGACAGAGAAAAGACAGGGGTCAAACAAAGCTCCCAACCCGGGGTCACCCCAATTCCTCCCCTCTAACCCTCCTAGAACAGGGGGGGGGGCCAGGCCAGGGGGTCCCTGCCAAGGCCGGGGGGGCTCTGAGGGGTCCCCAGCCCTGGGACTCTCCGGGGTGTAAAGGACAAGGGAGCCCCAGAATTCTGAGGGGGAGAAACAGAAATACTCCCCCCATTTGGGGGAGGAAGGAGGCCCCAAACCTGATCTGGGGACTGGGGGGACATGGGGAGACCTCCAAGGGAAATGGGGCGGGATCCCCCAGTCCGGGGAGCCCCAAATTCCGGGAAATCCCCCAGCTGGGGGGGGGGGGGGGGGGGGGAAGAGGAGCACAGGGACCCCAAAACACGGGGGGGGTTCATCAAAAGGGACCCCACTCCCTGGCGTGGGGACAGAGAAGACCCCAGTCTCCAGCAGGGGAGGGGACCCGAACCCTCAGAGGTGACAACGGGGGGGCCCCAAATTTTTGGGGGCGTCCGTTAAACCCCCAACCCTGGGGGGGCTACAACAGGAGGGGACCCCAATCCCCGCAGGGGGGGGCATGAACACAGCAGCCCCCCCATTACCGGGAGCAGAAGGGGCGGCATCCCGGGAGAACCGGGGGATCCCCAGCGCGGGGGGGGCGGAGGCGCCGCAGGCCCGGGAGAACGGGCGGGGGGGGGGGGGGGTTCACCGGGCCCGGCGGGGGAAGGAAGCGGCGCCGGAGAAGCGGTACAGGGGGGCGGGGGGCGGGTTTGGGGCGGGCCCGGGGGGTCCCCGCCTTACCGGGGGCCGGGGGGGCTGCGCTGGGGCCGCGGCCGCTCCCGGAGCCGCTCCCGGTGCCGCCGCGCTCAGCGGCCATTCATTGTGCGGCAGGGGCGACCAGCCGAGCGCCGAGCGCCGAGCGCGCCTGCGCGACCAGCCGAGCGCCGAATCATCCACCCGCCGGTGCCCGCACGCAGGTGGGCAGGGGGTGGACGCGGAAACACGCGGGGAACGCGCAGGAAACGCGCGGGGTCCTGACCCTCCGCGCCCCGCGGGCTGGCTCCGGCGGGATCGGCTCCTCAGCGCCGCTGCCGGGAGGCTCCGCCGCACGATCGCCCCTTTCCCGGGGCGGGCGGAGGTTTTTCGACCCTGCGCGGTCGCCGGAGTCACGTGATCTGCGCAACATGGCGGCGCCCATGTGAGGGGCGGCGCGGGGGATGCGCGGGGCGGCGCGCGGGGCGGCGCGCGCGGGTGAGCGGGGGTGGACGAGAGGGGGACATGGGGGGACAAGGAGGGGCCGGAGGACACGGGGGGACACCGGGGCGGAACTCGCGGGGGGCGCGGTGTAGCCCCCCCGGTCTTGGCCCGCGCCACGTGCTGGGGAGGGGAGGGGGCGCGGTGTCCCTCGCGGTCCCGTTTTTGGGGGGGTCTCCCCGTTCTCACGGGGGTTCCGCTTTCACCCCCTCCCCGCCGCCTGCGGGGTCTCGTCTCCTCCCGTTCCCCGCCCCTTCCTTCCTTTTTCCTGGGGGGGTTTCTCCCTTTTCCCTCCCTCTGGGAGCGAGCCCAAACTGCCCGGTTTTTCCCCCAAAAACCGCTCCGGGCCGGCCGCACCCCTCCCGTAACCCCTCCCCGCCACAGCTGTCGCTCTCAGAACCCTCTGCAGAGCCCCTCCGGTCCCCCCCACCATGGACGGCGCTTCCCCCAACGGCTCCGCGGCCCCGCCGGGCTCGGGGGGACCCCCCCAAAGCGAGGGGGGCACCCCCGGTCCCGAGGAGACGCTGATCACCGAGGGCCGCGCCACCATCGTGTTCCCCAACGCCAACGAGGTGTTTTATAACCCCGTGCAGGGCTTCAACCGCGACCTCACGTGAGCCAGGAGGGTTCGGGGGGGGATCTGGGGGGGTCCTTGGGCACTCTGGGGGTCTCGGAGTTTTCACAGGAGAATTTGGGGATATACTGATAAATGCTGAGAGGAATCCGGGGGGCTGTGGAGAGTCCTGGGATGACCCTCGTGTTATCCCAGGAGGATTTTAAGGGCTCTGGGATGATCCTGGGGGTGGTTCTGGGCTGCCCTGGAGGGCCTGGGGGGGTTTGGGGGTGTCACCGCCCCCCTCGGGGGATCCCTGACACCCCCCTGCCCTCCCCCCCAGCTGCGCCGTCCTGACCGAATTCGCACGGCTCCAGCTGCGCCCCAAAGGAATTCGGGGTACGGCAGCTTTTGGGGGCTCCCCCCAACCCCGAGGAGGTCCATACTCCCTCCTCCATCTCCTCAGACCCCATTTTTGGGGTACCCACGCCTCTCCCTCAGCCCCTTCCTCTTTTCCAGTCGTCCTTCCCGGCGAGGAGGAGCAGGAGGGGAGCTCCGAGGCCGGGGAGACCCCGAGGACAGCTCGGCCAGGAGAGGCCTGTGAGGTGTGGGGGGAGTTTGGGGGGGTCTGGGGGGGGTCTCTAAAACCCCCTGAATCCCCCCCTGACCCCCTCATTGTGCCCCCAGGGGGGTCTGCGGGTGCTGGAGGCTCTGGCAGCCTCGGGGCTGCGCTCGGTGCGTTTCGCCCGGGAGGTGCCGGGGCTCGGGGCCATCGTGGCCAGCGACTGCTCCCCGCGGGCGGCCGCGCTCATGGCCCGGAACGTGGCCCTCAACGGCGTCGGGGAGCTCGTCACGCCCCGCCTGGCCGATGCCAGGTAACCCCAAAATCACCCGGGGAACGAGGGGGTGACCCCAGGAACTGGTCCCGATGTCCCCAAGTGGCATCAAGGACCCTCCTGGCCCCCTAAGCTGGGACCACGCCAGGGCTGCGCAGGCAGTGAGGGGGTCACAAAGGCTGGGGGCTGTCCTGGGGGGGTTTGGGGGATGCTGAGGGACCCCCGCGGTCTGTGGGGACCCCCCTGTTCCCCCCAGGATGTTGATGTACCAGAGCAAAGCCGAGCGGGAGCCGTTCGACGTCATCGACCTGGACCCCTACGGGAGCCCTGCGCCCTTCCTGGACGCGGCCGTGCAGGCCGTGAGCGAGGGGGGTGAGTTCTGGGGGGGGGGGGGCTCTGAGGGACCCCCCCAAACCCCCTGGATCCCCCGGAACCCCCCCCGAACCCCGATTTTGCCAGGGCTGCTGTGCGTGACCTGCACGGACATGGCGGTGATGGCCGGCAACAGCGCCGAGACGTGCTACAGCAAATACGGCGCCGTGTCCCTCAAGGGCAAGTTCTGCCACGAGATGGTCAGTGCTGGGGGGGCTGCCCTGACCCGGGGGAGGGGGCTCCAGGGCCTGTCCCACGTCCCCGTGTCCCCTCTGTCCCCTCGGCAGGCCCTGAGGATCATCCTGCACAGCCTCGACCTCCGCGCCAACTGCTACCAGCGCTTCGTGGTGCCGCTGCTCTCGGTCAGCGCCGACTTCTACGTGCGTGTTTTCGTCAGGGTCTTCACGGGCCAGGCCAAGGTCAAGGCCTCGGCCAGGTGAGGGGGGGTTCCCGAGGGGGTTTTGGGGGTCTCTGCTTCCCCCCAGACCCGCCCTGACCCGGTTTCCCCACAGCAAACAGGCGCTGGTGTTCCACTGCGTGGGCTGCGGCTCCCACCACCTGCAGCGCCTGGGCAGGGCCACGAGCCACGGCAGCGGGTACGGCCCCCCCGCCTTCCCCACCCCGTGAGGGATTTTGGGGTTCTCTGAGAACCCCCAGGACCCTTTGGGGGGGCTGTGACCCCGTTTATCCCCTCCAGGTTCAAGTACAGCACAGCCACGGGGCCGCCCGTGGGTCCCACCTGTGAGTTCTGCCAGCACCGCCACCAGGTGCGTGCAGCCACCCCCTGCTCCCTCCACCTCAGAACCCCAAATTCGGGCCCTGAACCCCCATTTTTCCCCCCCCAAGGTGGGGGGCCCGGTGTGGGCTGAGCCCCTGCACGACCCCACGTTTGTGGAGGGGATCCTGGCGGCGCTGGAGCGAAGCCCCGGGCGCTTCTCGACGGAGCCGCGGATGCGGGGGATGCTCAGCGTCATCGCCGAGGTGACAGCGGGGACAGCCCGGGGATGGGGACACCCCAAACGTTGGGGGGACACCCCAGACGTGGGGCTGGCAGTGACTGTGGGGCTGGTGTGGGGCAGGAGCTGAGCGATGTCCCCCTGTACTACACCCTGGACGGGCTGAGCAGCACCATCCGCAGCAACACCCCGTCCCTGCTGCAGCTCAGGTAGGGGACCTCAAAACTCCTCAGGGACCCCTAAACCCCCTCGGAGACCCTCCCAAACCCCTTCAGGGACCTCCTGAGACCCCTCCCAAACCCCGGCTTTGTCCCCAGGTCAGCCCTGCTGCACGCCGGGTTCCGGGTCTCCCTGTCCCACGCCTGCCGCAACGCCGTCAAGACGGACGCGCCGCCCGCCGCACTCTGGGACATCATGCGCTGCTGGTGGGTGAGGAGGGGGCTCGGCGACCCCTCCCCAAGCTCGAGGCTGCCTGAACCCCCCCTTTCCCACCTGCCTTTTCCCCATTTTTTTCCCACTTTTCCCCGTTTTCCCCAGGCCAAGCTCCACCCGGTGAAGCTGGAGCGGCTCCCGGACTCCAGCCCGGCCGCCCGGATCCTCTCGGTGGAGCCCACGTAGGACCCCGGGGGTGGGGTAGGGTGGGGGTCCCCGAGCCCCCCAAACCCCCCTGAGTCCCCCCTCTACTCCCCTCCCAGGCTCCAGGCTTCCTTCGCCCTCCATGAGGACGCCAACCCAGCTCCCGCAAGCGCGGCCTGAAGCGATTCCCCGAGAACCCCGAGGCTTTTTGGGGTCCCAAGGCCAGGGCCAAGCCGGGGTGAGACTGATTTGGGGGTTCAGGTACCCCCCACCCTTCTCAAGGGGGGGGCATTTCCCCCTTTTTTTTGCTCGGGGTGTGGCATAAACCCCCCCCCCAAAAAAAAAACAGGAGAAGGGGTGAACCCCTAACTCCGTCCTTTTTTGGGGAGGTTCCCCCCGCCCTCTCCTCTTCCCGGGGGGGTCCCCGGCTCATTCCTGGGCTTTCCAGGGGGGGCCTCGCCCCCTCCCTGCAGGAGAAGCGGGAGAGGCTCCAGAACAAGAGGACGCAGCGCCCGGATGGGGCCGGGCTGAAACAATTCCCCTGCAAACGCTTCAAGGAGGTGGGAGAGGGCCCCAAAATACGGGGGAGGGTCCCGAAAATACGGAGGGGATTCCTAAAACGTGCAGGGGGAGTTTGGGAGTGGAAGGGGTGTCCAGGAACACAGAGAGAGGGGTGGTCAGGAAACAAAGGGAGAAAGGGAAAATAAAATTGGGGGAGCTGGGAATAAAAGAGGGGTTGGGAATAAGGAGGAGGGAGCTGGGAATTTGGGTGGGGGGGATGTCCAGGAATAAGGGGGGAGGGTCTGTGAACACACGGGGGGGGGGTCCTGGGACAGTCCCAGCCCCCCCCCCAAATCATTGTCCCCTCCACAGGGCACCTGTCCCCAAGGTGAGCAGTGCTGCTACTCCCACGAGCCCCCCCCGGATGCCCCCCATTAAACCACGTCTTACCAAACTCGGGGGGGGTTTTAATGCACTTATTGGGGTTTTTGGGGGGGTTGGGGGGGGTGGCTCGGGGCCCCCCAGCCCCCTCAGTACCGCACCGAGGCCAGGAAGGTTCGGATCTCCATCGGCTCCAGCCTCACGTGCCTCGGGTCCAGCCGGGGCCCCGGGCGGGGTTTGGGGGTTCCTGGGGTAATGAGGGGTGTGAGGGGGAAGGTGGGACCCCCAGGACCCTCCCCTGAGCCCCCCGAGTCCCCCCATACCTGTGGCTGTGTTCCAGAGCAGCGGGACACGCTGTGCAGGGGGCACGTCCCCCCCCAGCGCCATCTCCCGCACCGAGGTGATGGTGAAGGCTGAGAAAAGGGTCTGGGGGTGGTGGGGGGGGCTGTCAGAGACCCCCCAGAACCCCCCAGAGCCCAACCCGGACCACGGGGAGCTTGCAGAGAGCCGCCCCCCTCCCCAACCCCACCCCAGGGGCTGAGCGCACCCTGGGAGCCATCCTGGACCCCCCGGAGCAGCCTCGGGACCCCCGAAATGGGGCAGGAACCCCCCCCTGTTGCAGCCCCCAGCCCCAGTTCCCACCGTCAGGTCCACGCTGGCGGGCTGGGAGCCGTTGTGGCTCTCTCCCTGCTCGTACAGGTGCTCCAGGCGCAGCAGGAGGGTCCCGACCCCGGCCCCGACCCCGCGCTGCTCCAGCGACAGCAGGTGCAGGTTGGGGGGCAGCGCCCCACGCAGCCCCGAGAACTGCGAGGGGAGGGCAGGTGAGGGGGGAGACCTGCACTGCACACCTGGGGCAGGCGATCCCACACCCCCTCCTCGCTCACCTGGCGCAGGTGAGGCCCCTCTCCAGCTGCCAGCACCACCTGCGGGGGTGTCGCCATCTCCTGTGCCCGTGGCCGGTGCTGCTCAGCCGCGGCCTGCACGGTGTCCAGCAGCACCAGGTGCCGGCCCCGCACCACCAGGCCCCGCCCGTCCGCCCCGGGCTCGTCCAGAGCCTCCCCCAGACCCCGCTTGTCATCGTTCAGGAGCCGCCGGTGCACCTGGAGGGGACACAGGTGATGTCACACCTGCCGTGAGGTGTGTCCCCGTCCCCCCCCTGCAAGGTGTCCCCAGCTCACCATGAGCTCCAGGGACCCGTCCAGGATGCTGCTGCCACCCTGGGAGCGGTCAGTCAGCACCGTCAGCTGCACCTTCTGGTCCTGCCAGGTGTGGGGACAGGTGTGAGGGGCGTGCCCCAGGTGTGTCCAACCCAACCCCAGGTGTGTCCAGTCCTTTTACCCTGATGAAGATCCGGGTGTTCACGGGGTAATAATTCCCTGCCACGGGCTCGCTCTGGCTCAGGTTCCAGGTGGGCCGGTAGTCACGCCTGGGGGGACCCGAGAGAGGTCACGGAGGCCCCGTAGAGCCCCTGGGGGGGTCCCGGGGGGGGTCACCTGAGCCCCCTCACCTGCGCTCCAGCACCTGGCGCCCGTTGGAGTCGGTGTAGAAGAGCCCGGCCGTGCGCAGCGGGGTCTGGAAGCGGCTGATCACCTCCTTGCCCAGCCCGTCCCTGGGGGGACGGGGGTGTCACCGGCGGGTCCCCAGAGGAGATTTGGGGGTCCCGAGACCCCTCCCCGAACTCACCCCACGGGGATGGGCCCCACTGTCCACTCCAGCTCCAGGTAAGGCTGCCCCGGGCGCAGCCGCAGCACCTGCGAGCACCACGCCGAGAAGTTCTGGTGCAGCTCCTGCACCACTGCGGTCTGGGGAGGGGGGCACAGGGACACTCAGCGACATCCAAAGACCCCCACCCAAACCTCGGGGACCCCCCGGGACCCCCGCCCACCTTGAGCAGGCGCGTGGCCGCGCATTTGGCCACGGGCGAGGGCACCGAGGCGTTGGGCCGGAAGATGTAAGCGCCCGAGGCCTGGGAGCTCTCCGAGTCCCCAGCGCTGGCGTTGTACCTGTGGGGGGCCAGGGCAGGTCAGGGGGTCCCTCCCCCGAGCTGGGACCCCCCTCCCCAAAATCCCAGTCTCACCAGTAAAAGCTCTGGAACACGGGCAGGGAGATGCCCTTGGCCAGGTTCTGGATCTCGCGCAGGTGCCCCGTGACGGGGTCGAACAGGACCCGCAGGTGCTGCGGAATGGGGGGGGGGGGGGGGGGGCAGAGGGGGGTCAGCCCAGGCCACCCAGTCACCCCCCAAACTGGTTTAACTGGGAGCTGGGACTCATCCCAGAGCCCCCCAGATCCCCGGTGTGCCCTCACCTCGTTCTCGATCTGTGGCTCCGTGTCCCCCGAGGGCCACCTGGGGGGGTCCTGGGGTCCCCCCGGGCTCAGCTGCTTCACCCCAAAGGTGCTGAACCCCAAGGGGGGAGCCCAGGCCTGGAACAGGAGCTCCCCTGGGGCCCCCCCGGTGCCACCCCGCAGCCGCTGGGTCACAGAGGACACCGGGATCACCTGGGGAGGGGGGGAACGACAGGTGAGGGGGTCACAGAGGTCACGGGGGTGGGAAGGGGTGGCTCCAGGTGGGCCAGGGGAGGCTCCGGGCTCACCTGGCTGGGCACGGGCTGGCCCTCAGGGTCGGTCACGGCGTAGGAGCTGCCCCTGACCGGGAGGCGCACGGGCCAGGCCACGGCCCGGGCCAGGGGGTTGTACAGGATCACAGAGAACTGGGGGGGTCACACGGGGGGGGGGTCAGACCCTGGGGACCCCCGGAGACCCCCCCCAGAGCCCCCCAGGTGCTCACCTGAGGGGTGGCCTCGCTGAGGGGGCACACGCTGACGTTGAGGCCGTTGCAGAACACCAAGGGCTCCTTGGTGCCCCCCAGCAGGGACAGGGCGTTGGCCACCAGCACCTACCCAGGGGTAGCCACAGTGTGAAGGGGGGGGGTCACTGGGTCACCCCAAACCCTCACCTGGAGCCCTGGGCCGCTGTGGTGGGGCTCACCTGGCAGCCGTCCCAGCCCTTGGCCAGCTGCCGGGCGTAGTCGTTGGCCACGTGCTGCCTCTCGGTGCCGGCCACGGCGTCGTGGTGCTGGGCCACGGCCACGGCCTCACCTTGGGGAGGGGAAAAGGGGGCGTCAGGAGGGTGTGGGGGGTCCCCAGTGCCCCCTCCAGGTGTCCCTCAGGTACTCACGGAGCACGGAGCTGTCCCCAGGGCCGTAGGGACCGGCCCGAGCCGCGGGCCCGGCCAGGGCTTCCAGCTGGCTGCAGATCTGGGGAGGGGGGGATCAGCGTCTGAGGGGGTCCCTGGTACCCCAGAGGGGGTCCCCACACCCTGAGGGGGTCCCCAGGTGCCCCCCCACCTGCAGGAAGCCGCTGCTGAGCCGCTCGTAGCCCTTGAGGGCCGGGCGGCTGCTGAAGTAGCCGGTCCAGAACTGGTGGGGCCCGTCCGAGTAGGGGAAGAAATCGTCCGTCTTCAGGGGCCTGGGGGACACCCCAGCTGTCCATCCGTCCGTCCGTCCGTCCCACCTGCCCCTCGGGCCCTCCCCTGTCCCCTCCTCACCAGGTGAGGTTGGCCCGGTTCAGCTCCCGCAGGTAACAGGACGGGGTGGAGTACAGGGCGTGGACGCGGCTGCCGTTGGCTTGCTGGGGACAGAGGGGGGGTCAGGGGGGTTCTGTGGGGGTCTGGGGACACTGCGGGGGGGTTTGGGGACAGCCCCTCACCCGGGCGTTGGCGTGGGCAATGAGCTTGTCCAGGTTCTTGAACCACAGGTGAGCGTTCTCGTAGTGGAAGTCGGAGCCCATGGTCATGATGATGTGGTTGGTGCGGTACTGCTGGGCCTGGGGAGGGGGGACACGGCTCGGGACCCCTGCCCGGGGCACGGGGACACCTGGGGACACCATCCCAGGTGGGACAGGGACCCCCCCCCACCCAGGGGGTCCCAGCCCCCGTTTCCCCTGCCAGGACCTTTGGGAACCGCATCCCATGGGACGCCCATTCCCCCTCCCAGGGGGTCCCAGCCCCCGTTTCCCCTGGCAGGACCTTTGGGAACCGCATCCCATGGGACCCCCATTCCCCGTCCCAGGGGGTCCCAGCCCCCCCGTTTCCCCTGGCAGGACCTGCGAGGCCGCTGTCTGCAGGAAGGAGCTGACCACGGCGTCCACGTTGCGCTCGGGGCCGTCCCCGTCCACCACGGGGGGGTCGGAGCAGAGCTGGTCCCAGCACAGCCCCGGGGGGGGGTTGTACATGTTGGGCAGGATCCCTGGGGACAGGGGACAGGGCTGTCACCTCCGGGGACGGCAGGGATGGGGGGGGGGGGGGTCACAGAGGGAATTTTGGGGGTCCTGGGGGGGGGGGGGGTCACCGGTGAAGATGTCGGCCCGGGGGGGCTCCAGGCTGGCGCTCCCCCTCCAGAGCATCTCCAGCTCCCGGCGCTGCAGCCGCTGCCACTTGTCCTGGTGGTCCACTCGGCCCAGGAACAGCCCGTCATAGCCCATCTGGGGGGGCATGGGGGGTCCCCAAAACCTCATTAGAGCCCATCCGGGGGGGGGGGGGGGGGGGGGGCAAGGGGCAGTTCTGGGGGTGCTGAGAAAGTTGGGAAGGTTTTAGGGATCTCGAGGGTGATTTGGGGACTCGGGGGAAGATTTGGAGATGCCGGCGGGGGTTTGGGGACGCAGAGGAAGCTCTGGGGGGATTTTGGGGATCCCGGGGGGGTTTGAGGATGCAGGGGAAACTCTGGGGGGGGGGTTTGGGGTGCCCCACCTGCGCGAAGGTGGCGGCCAGGTCGCGGGCGTGGCCGAAGGGGTCGATCTGCCAGGCCACCCGGGGGGTCCCGCAGTGGCCAAAGAGGCGGCGCAGGAATCGCCGGCCCAGGGCCAGCTGCTCCAGGGCCCCCCCGTAGTGAGCCGTGGCCTCGTCACTCATGCACCAGCCCCCCCCGACGAACTCCAGCCGGCCTGGGGAGGGGAGGAGAGCACCCCAAAATCCCTCAGGGGACACCCCAAAATCCCTCAAGGGACACCCCAAATCCCCTCTTGGTTCAAACCCCCCCGCCCCCAGTCTCGGTGAGCCCCCCATGGTCACAGAGAGCCCAGACCCCCACCCCAGTGCCCCCCAGTCCCTCCCAGTGCCCCCCAGTCCCTCCCAGTGCCCCCAGTCCCTCCGTACCCTCCTGCACCAGCTGCCTGACCAGCCTCCGCGTGGCCTCGTCCTGCTGTGGCCACCAACGCGCCAGGAAGGCAACCTCGGCGTAGATGAAGCGCCGGGAGGGGTCGGCGGCCAGCTCGGCCACCACCGAGTCCAGGATGTACTGGACCCCCGCGTGCTGGTCCTGGTTCCGCACTGGGGGCACGGGGGGCACCGGGTCACCCCAAAAGCCCCGTGGGGAGGGGACATTCGGGGCTGGGGACACGGTGGCACCTTGGGGACATCGGTAGGTAGCCCCGGGGGGGGGGGTTTGGGGGGTGCTGGCCCCCAAGGGGACAGTGGGGACACAGCGAGTGGCACGTGACAAACCCAGGGTGACAAGGGGCAGCCACGGGGGCCACCGGCGTCACTCGGTGCTCCTTGGCCTCCCTGCCACGTCACCCCCACCATCCCCCCCCCAGGTGTGCCTCCTTCAGGTGACACCACTCCCACCTGGGGACGTCCCCTCCCCCCCGGTAGCCTCCGTGTCCCCGGTGTCCCCGGGGGTCCCCACGCACCCCCATAGTAGTACTGGTCCACCGTCTTCAGCCACCCCACGTCGTCGTGCGTGTGCGGCACCAGGTGCACGTTCAGCATGTCCGGCCGGGTCGGGGGACACGACTGGGGGGGTTCGGGGGGGCGTCGGACCGGGCCGGGACCCCCGGAACCGCCCCCCCCCCCCCCCCCCCCCCCCCGGGACCCTCCGCCGCTGCCCCGCGGTGGCCGTTGGGCTCCGGAAGCTGTTGCAAAACCAGTGTGGCCCCAGTTCCCTTTTCCTCAGTGCCCCCAGTCCACCCCAGTTCTTCCAGTTCCCCTTTCCCCAAATCGCTCCGGTGTCCCCTAAGCCCTTCCCGGTGTCCCCAGCCTATCCCAGTTCCCGTTATCGAGGATACCGCGGAGCCCCCCCGCCTGCCCAGTGTCCCCAGGCATTCTCAGTATTCCGAGCGTCCCTAATCCCGGTATCCCAGGTCCCACCTGGTACCCGCAGCCCGCGGCCGCCCCGAGCAGGAGCAGCAGCGGCAGCGCCGCCGCCCCGGGCACCGCCATGACACCCGCGGTCATGTGAGCGCCCCCTCACATGACACGCGGGCTCAGCCCGGCTCGCCCCGCCCCGCACCCGCACCAACCAATGGGCGATCAGGAAAAGGCGCTGCGGCCACGCCTCGCGCTCTGATTCGCTGCTGCTGCCCTGAGGGGCGGAGCGTAAGGGAACTACACGGGGTGGGAGGAAGGAACGACAACAAGCAGGAGCCAATGAGGAGGAGGAGCGTCCGTGATTGACAGCTCGTTGGGAGGGCACTTGCAACGGCGGGAAACGACCAGCGGCCAATGAACGGTGGCGGCTCTCGAGGCCCCGTCCACGACGAGATCTCCTCAGAGCCCCCGACTCCCCTCAGAGACCCCTCAGTGTGCCTCAGAGTCCCCTCAGAACGCCTGGCTCCCCTCAGAGCCCCCTCAGAATTCACTCAGACCTCCCGACTCCCCTCACAGCTCCTCAAACCGCCCGACTCCCCTCAGAGATCCCTCAGAGTTCACTCAGAGCACCTCAAACCACCCGAGTCCCCTCAGAGCCCCCTCAGGACCGCTTGACTGCCCTCAGAACACCTGACTCCCCTCAGAGCTCCCCAGAGGCCCCTCAGACCATCAGAGTCCTCTCGGAGCCCCTCACCCTGCCCGAATCCCCCACAGAGCCCCCCGAGCCCCCTCAGAGCCCCCCAGGACCGTCCCCTCCGCGTCCCTCCCTGTCCTGGGGGTCTCGCCCGTCCCCTGTTCAGGTGCACACGAACCACAGCAGTGCCAGGACCCCCCTTTATTGCCCCCTGAGGGACCCCCCCCGTCCTCGTCACCACGGCGGGGACATGGGCTGGGGGTTCTGCAGGTAGGACATGACCACGGCCGAGATGGAGAGCCTGCGAGGGGCACACACAAGGGTCAGAGACCCCCGCAAATGAGACAAACGAGACCCCCCGGGACCCTCCCGGCACTCACATGAAGCTGCTCATCATCTGCTTGGTGTCCTCGGAGCTGCGCGAGTTGGCGAAGCTGATGAAGGAGCAGTAAACGGCGATCCAGGCACACCACTTGAGCTGGGGAGGGCCGGGACAGGGCCGTGAGACCCCCGGGATGGGCAGGAGAACCCCGGGACAGCCCCATGAGACCCCCGGGGCTCTCTCCGGTCCTTCCCGCTCCGAATTCCCCTCAGAACGCCCGGGGCCGCTCCCGGTGCCGCCGCGCTCACCTTGAGCATGAGCCCGCACATGCTGAACACCATCCCCAGCAGGTTCATGTAGTCGGGGGTCGGGTCCTCCAGCGCCGGGTTGGTCTCGGTGGCCGGGGGCTTGTACCTGGCGGGGGGAAGGGGGCTCGGTAATGCGGGACGGGGCACCGGGACCCCGCGGCTGCCCCGGGTCTCTGCCCGGTCCCGCTCCCGGTCTCGCCGGCTCTGTCCCCGCTGCCCGCGGTCTCACCGCGCCACTTTGCCGGGTCTCCGTGGGTCCGCCATGGCCCCGCCGCCTCTTCCGCCGCCGCCGCCGGAAGGGGCCCGGCCCCATCCCCGGTCCCGCCTCCGGCCCCGTCCCCGGTGCCGGTTCCGGTCCCGCCATGGCGTTCCCGAGGCCCCGGCCCGCCCGGCCCGAGCTGCCCCGGCAGCGGGTGCAGACCCTGCAGTGCGGGCAGGGAGCGGTGCGGGCCGCCCGCTTCAACGGTGAGAGCGGCGACAACCGGGGGGACCGGGGAGGAACGGGGGGGAAACAGGACATGGGGGCAGAGATCGGGACACGGCGATGAAGGTTGGGAACCGGGAGGGGGTGACGGTGTGGGGGTCCCGGGGATCTCCCCGTGTCCCGGGTGGGGGTCCCGGGATCTCCCCGTGTCCCGGGCGGGGGTCCCGGGGATCTCCCCGTGTCCCGGGTGGGGGTCCCGGGGATCACGCCCGTTCACCCCCCGCAGCGGACGGGAATTACTGCCTGACGTGCGGCAGCGACAAGACGCTGAAGCTCTGGAACCCGCACAAGGGCACGGCCCTGCGCACCTACCAGGGCCACGGCTACGAGGTGCTGGACGCCGCGGGGTAAGGGGGGGTTTGGGGACCCCTCCCCGCCTTGGGGAGACCCCGCCGCGCTCACGGGACCCCCCCGCGCCCCCGCAGATCCTTCGACAACAGCCAGATCTGCTCCGGCGGCGCCGACAAGGCCGTGGCTCTCTGGGACGTGACCACGGGGCAGGTGGTCCGCAAGTACCGGGGACACGCCGGGGTGAGGAGGGGCCGGTTTGGGGTTTGGGGAGGGGGATTTGGGATCCCCCAAATGGATCGGGACACTGACTCGCTGCTCCTCTCACAGAAGGTGAACTGCGTCCAGTTCAACGCGGAAGCCACTGTCATCGTGTCTGGTGAGGGAGCGGTTTGGGGAAAAAAAAAAAATGCTCCGGGACAGTCCTGTACCCCCTTTTCCCATCCTGGTCCCCCTTTTTTTCCTCCCCTGGACGCCCCTTTCCCCCCCTAGGCTCCATCGACTCCACGGTGCGGTGCTGGGACTGCCGCTCGCGCCGCCCTGACCCCATCCAGGTGCTGGACGAGGCCAAGGACGGCATCTCCAGCGTGAAGCTCTCGGCCCACGAGATCCTGACGGGGTGAGGGACGAGCCCCCCCGGCACCGGGGCACCCCCAGGAGCGGGGACCCCCTAAACCTCCCCCCTCCCCGCAGCTCCGTGGACGGGCGGGTGCGGCGCTACGACCTCCGCACGGGGCAGCTCTTCTCCGACTACATCGGCAGTGAGTGGGGCCTGGGGGGGAAGCCGGGGGGTGCCCCAAAGCTGGGGGGGCTCCGCGGGACCCCCTAGAGTGCCCCCCGTGTGCCCCCAGGCCCCATCACCAGCGTGTGCTTCAGCAAGGACGGGCAGTGTGTGCTGGCAGCCAGCCTGGACTCCACGCTGCGGCTGCTGGACAAGGACACCGGCGAGCTGCTGGGCGAGTACGGGCGCTCCCCCCCGAGCCCCTGAGCTCTCCGGGGCTTTGGGGGGACCCCCGGCTGAGCCCCTGCCCCCTCCCCAGGTACACGGGGCACCGCAGCACGACGTACAGGCTGGACTGCGTCCTGAACGAGCAGGACACGCACGTGGGCTGCGCCTCCGAGGACGGCCACGTCTACTTCTGGGACCTGCTGGAGGTGAGGGAGGGTCCCGGGAGGGGGTTTGGGGACACTCCCGACCCTCCCTGACCCCCGGTGTCCCCCCAGGGTTCGCTGGCTCTCAGCTTGCCCGTGGGCCAGGGCGTGGTGCAGTCACTGGCCTTCCACCCGCGCCTGCCCTGCCTGCTGGTGGCCACCCAGGGCCAGGTGACGCTGTGGCGAGAGGACACCTTCCAGCCCGAGGGGGACCCCGACACCTGAGTGACTCATGGAATAAAACCCCAAAGGAGACCCTGCCGTGCTTTATTGGGAGCTCGAATAAATAAACACAAGGGGGGCACACGGACAGGGGGGTGCAGGGGTCCAGGGGGACTCGCCCCACTGCCCCCCACACTGTGGGGAGCCCCTGCAGAGCTGGGGGGGCTCAGCACGCCCAGAGCTGAGCCCGGGGGGGGGTCCCTCAGGCCTCGGGGGTCCCTGCGGGCGCCGCGAAGGCGTCGGCGCTCCGGGCGAACGTCTCGGCCACGAGCAGCGGGAACACGAGCGAGGCGTCGGCGTAGACCTGGCACGGGCTAGAGAGTCAGGGGGAAAACCCCCACCGGGGGCTCCCCAAATCCCCTCCCCTCAGCCCCCTCACCTTGACGGGCGTGGCATCCATGCGGATCTTGCCCCAGGACACGGCCTCGTCCGGCCGCGCGCCCGAGTCGGAGCCGTCGAACTCCTGCGCCGTGTTCACGTAGACGGAGAAATCGGCGCCGTTCCTCTGCCGGGGCAGACACCGGGGTGAGCCCCCAGCCCCTCCCCGAGCCCCCTCCCCGGCACCCCGGGCTCCCTCACCATCAGGTTGGCGTTGGCGATGTGGTGCTTGACCAGGCCCCCGCCCAGGATGATCATGCCGGTCTTGTGGGCGAAGATGGCCTGGGTGTTGATGAGGCGCAGGTCTGCGGGCACAGGGCGGTCAGGGCACCCCCAAATCCCGTGGGGCACCCCCGGGAGTCCCTAAGGGAGGAATGCTCACCCTCCACGATGTCCAGCACGAGCCCCGGGCGTTTGTAGGAGTGGAAGAAGATCATGTCCCCCAGGAGCCGTCGGTGAGCGCCGGGCTCAGCACCGGGATGTTGTTCTGTGAGGGGGGACACGGTGACAGCCGGTGGCACCCACAGTGACACCCCCCTGGTGCCCCCCCAGTGCCCCCAGTACCTTCTGGGCCCAGTAGCAGATGGACTCGGGGTTGTTGATCTCCTTGCCCAGCCGGGCAATCATCCGGGACGGCGTCCACCGCACACCCTGGGGGGATCCGGCTCAGGAACCCTGGCCAGGGGGGCATGGGGACCCCCAGACCCCTGCCCCAGGCATCCAGGGACCCCCAAACCCCGCCCCAGGTGTCCAGTGACCCCCGAAGGTCCCCTTCCAGCACTGCAGAGTCCCCTCCCTCACCTGCGTGTCCTGCTCATCCACCATCTGCCCCAGGATGGGCATCAGCCAGTCCTCGAACTTGCAGTAGTTGTCGTTGGGCACCAGCAGGTTCCCGATCCTGAGGGACCCCAAGACGACCCCGAGGTGACCCCGAGGTGGCCCCGAGGTGGCCCCAGCCCCCCACGCTCACCCCCAGACCTGTTAATGCCGTTCTCCCGCAGGTCCCGGCCCCGCAGGTGGAAGTCCCCGATGTAGGTGGGCGCCAGGCACTTGATCAGGTCCTCCTCGACGCCCCCGGCCGTGGTCACCAGCACGTCCACCTGCCCGGGGGGTGTCAGCACCTCAGGGACACCCGGATGTGACCCCCCCGCACCCCCTGGAACCCCATAGGGACTCCTGGGGACACCCCAAGGGCGACCTGAGAGCTCCTGGCAATGGGGCGGGGGGGGACAGCAGGACCCCGTGACCGCCTGAGGTGCCCCATGTCCCCACGCCGTTGTCACTGTCCCCACATCATTCCCAAGCGTCCCACACCACCCCCAGTGTTCCCACGCCATTCCGGGGCGTCCCCACGCTGTCCCCCTGTCCCCTGTCACCATGCCGTGCTGCACGAGGTATCGGATGCTCTCCCTGACGCCGGAGCTGACGAGGTTGGAGGTGAAGCCCAGGAAAATGGTGCAGCCCGAGGGCGGCCGCGGCCCGGCCATGGCCGCTCGGTCCCGCTGCTCCGCGCTCAGCGGCTCCAGCTTGGCCGCGATCTGCGGGGACACCGGGAGGGGGTCACACCGGGCCCGGACCCCCCCTCACCCTCCCGGTGTGGCCCCCACCTCGGGCCTCACCATCCGCTCGATCTCGGCCACCGCCTGCGCGAAGCTCGTGGCTTGGAAGCCGGTGGTGCGGAAGGAGCGGAGCAGCGCCGCGTGGTCCACGCCGCCCGAGAAGTCGTAGCCGCGCACCGGGAGGGCCTCGGCCGGGAGGGCCCCGCTGGGCCGCAGCACGGCCCGGAGCGCCTCTCCCGGCGCCTCTCCCGGGGCTGCCATGGCTCGGCCAGGCAGCTCAGGGCGCCGCCATTTTGGACCGCGCCCCCCGCGTCGTAACGCGCGCCGCCATCTTGGCAGGACGGTGGCCGTGGAGGGACCAGAATCTCGCAGACGCGAAAAGGAGACGTTGAACAGAGGGAGCCCCGAACCCGCCCCAATTCGCCCCAAACCCGCGGGAGGACACAGGCTCCAGTAAAATCCTTTAATACCCATAAACAGGCGGCACCTTCCAGCCCCACCCACGGCCCGGATGCGGATCCGGCTCCCCGAAACGAGGGGCGCAGCGGGGACTCCGCGGGGCGCGGCCGGAGCCTCCCCGGCGGCGTCAGGTCCGGAGCCTCCACACCTCGACCGAGAGTCCCCCCGAGGCCGCGGCCACCACGTCCCCATCCACGCTGATCTGGGGGAGGCAGAGGAGGGTCAGAAGGGCTCGGGGGGCATCCAGGGGGGTGCTGCGTGTGCAAGGGCCGGGGACAGCCCCTCACCCCGTTGAGGACATCGTCGTGTGTCCAGGAGCAGATGGTGCGAGGGGGATCTGTGGGGACGTGGATCTGCAGGAGAGGCAAAGTTGGGGGTCAGCAGCCCCCCCCCCCTCAGCCCAGCCAGGAACTCCTCGGCCCCCTCAGGGCCTCCCTCAGCCCAACCCCGCGGGACCGAGCCCCGGGGACCCCCACCCTCAGCGTCCTGTCCGTGGATGTGGTGTAGAGGGAGCCCACCGAGTGCCAGAGCCCCGTGATCTGCAGCCGGTGCCCCACGTCGAAATACTGCGGAGGGACAGAAAGCCCCGGTGAGGCCCGGGGAGGGTCACAGCCCCACCGGGACCCACCCAGAACCCCCCGAAGCCCCTACCCGGGCGGGCTGGAAGCCGCTGCCGCTGCTGCCGAACAGGTACACGCGGCCCTGGTTGTCCCCAGCCCAGAGCTGCGAGCCCCGGTAGGACATGGAGAGCAGGTAATTGTCCAGCTGTGGAGGACACATCTGGAATGTCACCGTGGCGGGGACTGGGAGCCTCCGAGGAAGGGTGTGGGGCACAGCCCTCACCTGCAGCCGCTGCAGGACGGCACCGGCGCGGCGATCGAACACCACAAGGGTGCGGTCCTCGCTTCCGGACACGATCAGCCGCTCGTCGGCCGCCAGCGACAGCACCGCGCTGGCGTGGGGCTTGTAGCTGCTCACCTGGGCCTGCCCGGCTGGGGAGGGGGAGCGCTGAGGGGGTCAGGGCAATCCCCCCCCCCCCCAGAGCCTCAGCCTGCCCAAATTCCCCCTCCGTACCTCGCGGGTCGTACACGGTCACCGTCTTGTCGTAGGTGCCAGTCACGAGCACGTCGGGGCGGTACGAAAGGCACAGCACGGCCGCCTTCTCCCTGGGGGAGCGGGGGCTCAGTGGGACCCCCACCCCGGGCCGCCCCCAGCCCCTCCTCAGTCCCCCCGGGCCGTACCTGATCTCCCCGAACTGCTGCCCCTCGGCTGCCAGGTCCCAGAGCTTCACGGTGCTGTCCCAGGAGCCCGAGCACACGCGGCTGTCGCGGGCGGCCAAGCACCAGACCCAGCCCTGGGGGGACCCAGAGGCGCTGCCGGACCCGAACCCAGCCCGGGACCCCCCCGAAGAGAGGGGTTTTGGGGAGGGGGGGGTGGCTCAGATCCCCACCTTGTGGGTCCCGCTGCGCCCCGAGCCCAGCGCCTTCACCAGAACCTTCCCGGGGGGGCCCCGGCCCAGCTCCCTCAGGTCCCACAGGTTCACGTTGCGGTCGCGACCCCCCGAGACGCACAGGGACCCCCCCTGGGGACAAGGAGGGGGCACAGCTGAGCTGGGGACCCTCCTGGAGACCCCGGGGAAACCCCCCCCGGGCCCCGCGGGTCCCACCTGCAGCAGGAGGACGGAGTCGACGGAGGCGAAGTGCCCCTCATCCAGCGAGAAATGCTCCATGGGGGCCCCCCCGGCCCCCCAGCGCTCCAGGTGCTCCTCCAGGTCCTCGCAGGCGGCCGCCCAGTCGAACCCATCCTCTGGAGGGGACACCAAAATCACTGGGGAGGTCCCCAAGCCTGTCCCAGTGAACCCTCAGAAGAACAGGGGGGGGACATGAGGCTCCAAGGGTGGAAATCCAACAAAATGCCAAGGTTCGGGGGGAGCCATGAGGGTCCCTCAAGTCCCGAGTGACCCCTCAGTGGGGTCCCCGATGCACCTGGGGGTGTCAAAGAGGCTCCCAAAGCCACTCCCCAGAGAGTTCCCCGAGCCGGAGCAGGGTGGGGGGCGCGGGGGGCAGCGAGGGGTCCCCAGCAGGACCCAATTTCCCCAGCGAGCTCCGCCCCGGGACGGTCCCGTCACCCCCAGACCCACCTGGCAGCACGGGGAGGGGGCGGCGGGCGCGGCTCTGCAGCCGGAGCCGCCAGGCCACGGCGTCGCGGGCCAGGTCCCGCAGGGCGCGGCAGACGCGGGGCAGCACCCGCCGCACGTCCCGGGCCCGCAGGAAGCCGCAGATCCGCAGCAGCAGCTCCGGCGGCAGAGCCAGCAGCCCCCCCGCGCCCACCGCCGGCCCGGAGGGCTCCGAGGGAGAGGCGGTGGCGGGCGCGGGGGGCCCATCCATGGCTGCGGAGGGGGCGGCGGGTCAGCACCGAGCGCGGTCCCGGAGAACCGGGATCCGCCCAAACCGACAGCGCCCTCCCAGAATCCCCGGTACCGGGAAGTCCTCATTCAGCTCTTCCCGGTACCGGGACCCTCCCAAACATCATTCTCCCTCTCCCGATCTCCCGCTCGCCGCCCCCCCCCCCCCGGTATCGGGTCCCGGCCCGGTCCGGCCCGGCCGCGTCCCGTCTCCACGGCCACGGCGGGAGCCACTTCCGGGGCGACCCACGAATCAGCCAACGGCGTTGTGCGCTTTCAGTGACGTCATCAAGCGGCACCGGAAGAGGGCCACGTGCAGCCGTGGCGGCTCCGGGACCGCCGCAGACACCCCCGCCCCGTTCCCCCCCCCCCCCCCCACTTCCCCCGGTAACAAACGACACGGACACAGCGCACGGTCCACAAACGGCCTTTCTTGTGCCGCCCGGCGCGACACAACCGGGCCCCCGCCCCCTCCCTCGCCACACCCTCCCCCCGATCCCCGCCCTGGAAACGGTAAAAAAACGAACGGAAACGGGCAAATCAAACACGCGGAAACGTGGCACCGACTCGCTCACGACGAAGCACAACGGCTGCGGCTCGGCCCCCCCCGGCCCCCCACGCCCCTCCCGCCCGGGGCTCGCCGCGCTCCTGCGGGCGTGTGTGTGGGAGAGGCGGGGGGCTTCATGCGGGGGGGGGACACGGGGGTGACACACGGGAACGGGGTCCCCCCCAACCCTTTTTTGGCCCCTCCAGCCCCGATTTTCGCCCTCCCCCACCAGGGATTTGGGCCCCTCCCCCAGGGTTTGGAGCCCCGCCGCGGGTCCCCCCCCCTCCCGCGGCCCCCCCACCCCCAGCCCCCCACCCTTTATTCCTTCCCCGGGGGTGAAACTGCTCTCGGGGACCCCCCCCCGGGACCGGGCACCGCACCCCGACCCCACCCCGGGCACCGCGGGGTCCCTCCCGGCCCGGCTGCCATCCCTGACGGGCTCCTGGCGCCGACCTGCGGGGGGGAACAGCGATGGTTGAGGGGGGACAATGACCTGTGCCCCCCCCGGGGGGGGGTTTTGGGGTGCTGCCCCATCCCCCCCGCACCTGTCTGAGGTGTTTGCACCTGGCCTAGACCCCGTAAAACGCCGCCAGCCGGTCCTTGAGCAGAGGGGGGAACTGCTCCGAGAACTGCTGCCAGTTCTCCTCGCCCACCTGGGCCTTGAAGCCGTGCAGGATCTGCGGGGAAGGGGGTGAGGATCACTCGGGGGGGTCCCCCAAAAACTCAGGGGGCTCCCCCTAAAAACCCGGGTGTCCCCGAGCCCCCCCAGACCCCCCCTCACCTTGTAGAACATGTCCCGCAGGTCGTCCTTGGGGCTCACCCAGGACGCCACGGCGTCGCAGAAGAAGATGAAATCCTGGAGGGGGAAAAACCCCAGAAATGGGGAGAGGGACACCCCAAAAATGGGGAGGAAACACCCCAAAAATGGAGAGAAGGACGCTCTAAAAATGGGGTGAGAAAACACCCCAAAAATGCGGAGAGGGAAACACCAGAGACCCCCAGTTTTGGCCAGAGAACACAAGAAGTCCCTCCTCAAAACCCCCTCCCGTGGGTAACCGCCTGTCCCAAACCAAGGTGTTCTCTCCCCAAAATGTGCCCTGGGGGTCCCCCCCACACCTGGAGCCCCCCCAAACCTGCACGACCCCCCCGGGGTTGACCCCGATCATGACGCAGATGCCCCGGAAGGCCGAGTCCTTCTCCTCGTTGTCACGGATGTTCCGCAGCGACGTGCACCTGGTTGGGGGGGGCAAAAATCGGGGTTCAGAACCGTCCCCCGCCCACCCCCAAATTCCTGGGGACCCCCAAAAGGCTCCCCCAGACTCACCAGGGCCGGATGAACTGCTGAAGCATCGGGGCCACCTCCTGCGGGCACACGAAGCCGAGGCGCCCGATGGTGATGGCTGGAGGGGAGGGGACAAGGATTGAGGATTTTGGGGAGCACTGAGGGGTTCCCTCAGCCCCAGCAGCTTTTGGGGGAGCCCCCCTGAGCCCCCCCCAGGCCTCACCCGTGTTCTCCAGGAGCGTTTTGGGGGTGTTGGGGCGGTTGATGATCTCCACCAGGTTGTTGAGGACCATGGGGACGTAGGGCTGCATCTCGGCCCCTGGGGGGGGACAAAGGGGGCGGTCAGGGAAGTTTTGGGGGGCACAGGGGGGGTTTGGGGGGGCTCAGGAGGGGTTTGGGGGGCTGCTCACCCATCTGCATGCAGATCTCCCCGATGGCCCAGGTCGCGTTGTTGCACACGGAGATGAACTCGGGGTTCAGGTTGGTGCCCAGGATGGGCATGAACTCGGCTGGGGAGGGGGCGCAGGTGGGCACAGGTGAGCACAGACCCTCCCCAACCCTGATTTCAGGGCGTTCCCACCCCGGGGAACCCCAAAACTCACCAATGCAGGGCTTGACGTGCACGAAGCAGGCCTTGGTGAGGTCACCCAGGAGGGCAAAGGAGCTCTGGCGAACCTCGGGCATCGTGTCCTGGGGAAAGGGGCACAGGTGTGGGCACAGGTGAGCTGGGAGGGATCCGGGGGTTCAGGGGGGTGTGTGTGTGTCCCCCCCTCCTCACCTGCATGCACTGGAACAGCAGGGTCATGATGTTGGAGCGGGCCACCAACTGCTCCACGTGGCCACCGAGCCCCTCGGCCAGGCCGCTGAGCAGGTCCAGGGCCACGATCATGAAATCCTTGTCGGGGGCCTCGTACTGCTCGGGGTGCTGGTTGTACATCTGGGCGGGGAGGGTCACTGTCACCTCGGGGGTGGGTGGCTGTCACCCACCCCGACCCCCCCAGGCTCCCGGGGAGGGGCTCACCATGGCCTGGGCCAGCGTCTTCTGCACCAGGGTGACGCAGCGCTGGTAGACGGGCTCGCAGTAGGGCAGGAAGCCACTCTGCAGGGCCGTGGCCACCGAGGACAGGCACTGGGGACAGCGGGGGACATCGTGTGTGGGCAGGGGGTGGTGGCTCAGGGGGATGGGGACACCCCCCCACCATGCCGGGGTCACCCCCAGCCCCACCTCGAGCAGAGGGAACAGATCCTTGTCCTCGTCCTTGAGCTCGTTCCACTTCTGGATGAGCGGCGGCATCAGCTTCTGGATGTACTCCTGGGGGGTTGGGGACAGTCTAGAGGGGTTGGGGACACTCTGGGAGGGGTTGGGGACACTCTGGGGACGTTGGGGACACACAGCAGGGCACACCTGCCGTGCCACGAGGCCCTCAGAGCCAAGAGATCCACAGGGGGAGTTCAGGATTCGAATGTCTCTGCTCATCACCGGGCTCGGGGACACCGGGCAGGGGGGTGGTTTGGGGACACCGAGGGGGGTCTGGGGACACCGAGGACCCACCGGCTGGTTGAGGTGGTGGCCCACGGAGTCGGCCAAGGTGCCGATGGCGTCGTAGAGGATGAGCAGGTTCTTGTGCTGGTACTTGCTGAAAGCGAAGACGAGCGTGTCCAGGATGAAGCTCAGGTACGGCACCAGCTCCGTGCACGCCTCCTCCTCCAGCGTGGCGAAGGCGCTGGGGACAACGGGGACACCCCAAAACTCAGCTCAGGAACCCCCAAAACCACGCGGGAACCTCCCCAGAACGGAGTGAGAACCCCCCCCGCCCCCCCCGGGTCAGGCAGTACGAACACAAAGCGTCCTCACGGCAATCGGGGCAGCGATGTCATCACCCCCGGGCTGGGGGGTGCTCCGAGTGTCCCCAAATTCCCCCGTGTCCCCAGAGTCACCAGTGTCACCTGCAGGCCGCCTCCTGCACGCGTTTGTTGCCGTCCAGGATGCGCTGCAGCAGCTCGGTCATGAGGGGTTTCAGGTAGAGCTCGGGGGGCTGAGCCACCACCCAGTGCGCGTAGCGGCTCAGGGTCCAGCAGGCGATGGAGCGAACCAGAGCCTTGCGGTCGGCCAGGCAGCGGATCAGGTGTGGGATGAGCTCGGGCAGGTAGGGCACCATGCCCTGCATGCAGCCTGGAGGGGTGGGGAAGGGTCAGGGGACTGGGGGGATCGGGGTCTGTGCCCCCAGGATCGGGGTCTGTGCCCCCAGGATTGGGGTCTGTGCCCCCAGGATTGGAATCTGTGCCCCCAGGATCGGGGTCTGTGCCCCCAGGATTGGAATCTGTGCCCCCAGGATTGGGGTCTGTGTCCCCAGGATTGGAATCTGTGCCCCCAGGATCGGGGTCTGTGCCCCCAGGATTGGAATCTGTGCCCCCAGGATCGGGGTCTGTGCCCCAGGATTGGGGTCTGTGCCCCCAGGATTGGAATCTGTGTCCCCAGGATTGGGGTCTGTGCCCCCAGGATTGGAATCTGTGTCCCCAGGATTGGGGTCTGTGCCCCAGGATCGGGGTCTGTGCCCCCAGGATCGGGGTCTGCCCTTCCCCAGGACTGGGATTGGGTTGGAGGTGCCCCAGGACCGGGATTTGTCCCCCCCAGAATTGCAATCCCCTGGGCCAGGATGCGTTTGGAGCTCTATTTAGGGTCCCCCAGACCAGGATGTGTTTGGAATGGGTTTGGGGTGTATTTGGGGCCGTTTTGGGGTCTCCCCCCTGCCCACCTTCAGCGATGGCCCCCAGCACCAGGATCCCCGACTCCTTGACCACCCACTCGAGGTGGAAGAGCAGCTCCTTGAGCAGGGGCAGCAGGTGGGGCAGCAGCTCCTCCCGGAACACGTTGGCCAGGACATCCAGCGCTGCTGCCGAGCACTTCCCTGGGGAGGAAATGGGCTCAGGGCGTGCTGGGGGACCCCAAAACACACACAGAGACCCCAAAAACAAACCGAGCACTTCCCTGGGGAGGAAATGGGCTCAGGGCGTGCTGGGGGACCCCAAAACACACACAGAGACCCCAAGAACAAACCAAGCACTTCCCTGGGGAGGAAATGGGTGTGCTGGGGGACCCCAAAAACAAACAGAGACCCCAAAAGACACACTGGAACCCCAAAATCTGCAGGGACAACCCAAACCCCCTGGGGACACTCCAAACCCTTCAGGGACCCCCCAAAGCCCCCATTCCCATTCCCAATCCTGTCCCCAATCCATACCGAGGTTCCAGTCCGACAGGGTGTCACCCCAATCCCATTCCCGTTCCCAATCCCATTCCCGTTCCATACTGAGGTTCCAGTCTGACAGGGTGTCACCCCAATCCCATTCCCGGTTCCCAATCCCGTTCCCAATCCCGTCCCCAATCCATACTGAGGTTCCAGTCCGACAGGGTGTCACCCCATTCCCATTCCCGTTCCATACTGAGGTTCCAGTCCCACAGGGTGTCAC
This sequence comes from Sturnus vulgaris, assembly GCF_052056855.1. Taxonomy (NCBI): domain Eukaryota; kingdom Metazoa; phylum Chordata; class Aves; order Passeriformes; family Sturnidae; genus Sturnus; species Sturnus vulgaris. The sequence continues at coordinate 205,508 of NC_142275.1, forward strand.
CCCAATCCCATTCCCAGTTCCCATTCCCATTCCCGGTTCCCAATCCCATTCCCAATCCCGTCCCCAATCCATACTGAGGTTCCAGTCCGACAGGGTGTCACCCCAATCCCATTCCCGGTTCCCAATCCCATTCCCAGTTCCCATTCCCGTTCCATACTGAGGTTCCAGTCCCACAGGGTGTCACCCCAATCCCGTTCCCGTTCCATACTGAGGTTCCAGTCCGACAGGGTGTCACCCCAATCCCATTCCCGGTTCCCAATCCCATTCCCAATCCCATTCCCGGTTCCCAATCCCATTCCCGTTCCATACTGAGGTTCCAGTCCGACAGGGTGTCACCCCATTCCCATTCCCGGTTCCCAATCCCATTCCCGTTCCATACTGAGGTTCCAGTCCGACAGGGTGTCACCCCATTCCCATTCCCGGTTCCCAATCCCATTCCCGTTCCATACTGAGGTTCCAGTCCGACAGGGTGTCACCCCATTCCCATTCCCGGTTCCCAATCCCATTCCCATTCCCATTCCCAATCCCGTTCCCGTTCCATACTGAGGTTCCAGTCCGACAGGGTGTCGTCGTCGTCCTCGTCGTCGCCGTCGCCGTCGCCGTCCCCCCCGCGCTGCTCCTCGTGCGCCAGCGTCACCGTGCGCGATTTGTGGAAGCGCGGTTTGATGTCCTGGTCGCTGTCGGGCACCGCCTCGTCCTCCTCCACGTCGCCCTGGGGGTATCGCGACGGGACGGGGTCATATCGCGACACGGGGTCATTGTGTCACGACGTGGAGACATTGTATCGTGACATGGGGTCATTGTATCACGACATGGGGTCATCGTATTGTGACATATTGTCATTGTATCATGACGTGACGTCTTATCGCGACATGACGTCATATCACAGTGTGACATCATACTGTGCCACGGCACCATTGTGTCACGACGTGACATCATCATATTGCGACATGACGTCATCATATCACGACAGCATGCCATCGTATCGTGACATGAAATAATTGCATTGCGACATGATCTCAGCGTATTGGGATGTGACGTCATGTCGTGGTGTGATGTCATTGCATCACGACATGACATCATCGCATTGCGACATGGCATCACTGTATAACGTGACGTCACTGTAACGCGATGTGACGTCACTAGACAGCAACGTGACGTCATCATATGGCGACACGGTGCCCCGCCCACCCCGGGATCAGACAGTACGAACACAAGAGACCATCACAGGGGTCAGCTCGAGGGTGTCATCATCTCCAGTGCCCTCCCAGTACGGACCAGTATGGACCAGTACAGCCCCTCGGTGTCCCCAGTACAGCCCAGTACAACCTCCAGTGACACCAATCACACCAGTACGGACCAGTACACACCAGTACAGCCCCCCGGTGCCCCCCAGTGCCCACCTTGAGCAGGATGATGTCGATCTCCGAGTACCTCATCCCGTGCACCAGGATCGGGATCAGCCTGGGATCGGGAGGAATTTGGGGTCAATTTGGGGATTTTTGGGGTCACTCACTGCACCAGGTGAGCCGTCAGCTCTGCAGTGGATTAGGGGGTAGATTTTGGGGTGAATTTGGGGATTTTTGGGTCACTCACTGCACCAGGTGAGCCGTCAGCTCTGCAGTGGATTAGGGGGTAGATTTTGGGGGTGAATTTGGGGATTTTTGGGTCACTCACTGCACCAGGTGAGCCGTCAGCACGTCCTTGCAGATGGCTGCTCCGCCAGCGTCAGCCAGAACTCGCAGGCCTCCAGTGCCACGTTCTCATCGCTGTCCTGTGTCCTCTGCAGCATGTACTGCGGGCGGGGGGGACAGGTGAGCTCACCTGGGCACAGGTAAGCCCTGAACCGTGCCCCCAAACCCCTCACCTGGAGCACAGGTGACCCCTCTCACCTGGATGATGCTGTACATGTGGGGGATCAGGCGGTCGATCCTCACCTCCAGCAGCATCACCAGCGCCCTGCACACGTTCTTCCTCACCTCGGGGTCCTCGTCCACCGCCAGCGCAAACAGGTGCTGGGGAGGGGCACAGGTGAGACCCCAGGGACAGGTGAGACCCCCAGGGACGCCCCCCCCAGGTGATGGGGAGGATACAGGTGAGAGGTGAGCCTCGCAGGGATGCCCCCCAGGGTCCTCCAGGTGTGCCCTCACCTCGATGAAGGTGTCAATGTTCTCCATCAGCGCCTGTGCCCGGTCCATGATGAACTGGTTCACGCAGGCAATGGCGTGGGACCTGGGGGGCGGGGCAAGGGGGGGGTCACCTGGGCACCCCCAAACCCTACCTGAGCACTCCCAGACTCACCTGTGCCCCCAGGACCCACCTGGCCCCCCCTTCAATGCTGCATTTGGGGACACCCAGAACCCTTCTGGGGCTGCTCCCCCCCCCCCCAAAAAAAGGGGGGTGCAGGTGGGAGAGAGGTGCACCCCACACCTGAAACCCCCCCCACCTGATTTTGGGGCAGCAGCACCCAGGAATTTTGGAAAACTTTTGCAAATCACGATTTTTTTTTTGGAGCCGCTTGAAGCACCCCCACATTCCCACCTCTCCAAAGGTGAGGCACAGGTGTGACCCCCCCCCCCCCCCCCCCCAGCCCAGGTGTGACCCCCACCTGTCCCCCACACCTGATTTTGGGGCTGCAGTGCTTGAAGAACTGCAGGAATTTGGGGATCATGACGTTGAGGGGCCGGTTCAGGGCGTCGCTGTCCAGCAGCTCCGAGGAATCCTCGCAGATTTTCTGCAGCGCCCCAAAAGCCCCCTGGGAACCCCCCCACAAAAAAAAAATATGGGGAGGGGTCAGCAGAGGCCACGCCCACCCCCCCAGGTGTGCCCAGGTGCGCCCCCTCACCTCGCACGTGTTGTAATCCTCGGAGTTGAGGAGGTTGCAGAGCTGGGGCAGCAGCTCCGGCCACATCTGCAGCTCGCCCTTGGAGGCGATGGTGGTGATCAGGATACCTGCGACAGGTACAGGTGAGCTGGGGGATGCGGTTTGGGGGTTTAGGGTCACACCTGCAGCTCCCTTTTGGAAACCAGGGTGGCGATGAGGGAAAGGGGCAGACAGGACAGGTGGGTGGGGGTCCCAGAGGTGTTTTGGGTGAGGGTTTGGGGGTCACACAGGTAACCCCGGGTGGATTTTGGGGTCCCCTCACCGATGGTGGCCCGGATCAGGGATGAGGCGTCCCCCAGGTGGTTCAGGCACTCCTGCTTGATGAACTCGGCCACGGGCGGGGGGAAGCTCTGGAAATGAGCCTTGACGTTGTTCTTGAGGATGAGCCCGCTCAGGGAGCGTGTGGGTTCATCTGGGGAGGGGGAAAATGGGGTAAAAATGGGGAAAAACGGGCAAAAATGGGAGATGAGCCCGCTCAGGGAGCGCGTGGGTTCATCTGGGGAGGGGGAAAATGGGGTAAAAATGGGAAAAAACGGGCAAAAATGGGAGATGAGCCCGCTCAGGGAACGCGTGGGTTCACCTGGGGAGGGGGAAAATGGGGTGGGATGGATCCCCCAGGATGGATCCAGGGGTCACTGCCGCCCCCCACAGACTGAACTGGGGGCTCTGGAACACCCCCAAACACCCCTCAAACATCCCAAACACTCCCAGAACACCCCCAGACACCCCTCAAACACCCCCAGACACCCCTCAAACATCCCAAACACCCCCAGACCCCCCCCACCTTCGGACTTGAGGCGTGTGAGCACGAAGATCAGGTAATTGTTGAAATCCGGGAACTGGTTCAGCTGCTTCAGTTTCTGGAGGGGCGGTTAAGGAAGGGAGCGGGGACAGGAGGGGACACGGGGGGGACACGGGGGGGACACCCAGGGCCAACCACGGCCACCCCAATTCCTTCCCCACAGGACACAGACCCCTCCCTGCCCCCACAGAGCTCTGAACCCCCCCAGTCCTGGGGCCTGAGACCCCCTGGTCCCGAGGGTCCCACTCCCATTCCCAGGGGTCCGGGCCCCATCCTGGGGGTCCCAAACCCCCTCCTCGTAATTCCATCCCCCTCTCAATGGTCCCAGCCCCATTTTGCTGGTCCCAAACCCATCTTTGGGACAATCTTTGTGGTTCTAGCCAGCCCTCTCTGTAATGCCAGCCCCATTTTGGTGGTCCCAGCCCCCCCAGGATACATCCTGCACCACTCTCTGCGTGGCCGTGTTGGGCGACTGCGAGTCCTTGAGCAGCTGCAGCACCTGCTGCAGGCCCTGCTCGTCCGGCTGCCAGTCCATGGCCCGGGGGGGGCCCGGGGGTCCCGGGGAGGGTCCTGGGGGACATTTGGGGAGGGTCGGGGCTCGGTCTCCGTTGTTGGGTGGGGGTGGGGCGGGAAGCGCGCACGTGGGGCCGGGACCGGGAATGGCGGGAGAACGGGAATGGGGGAGGGGGGGGATGGAGAAGGGTCCGGTGTTCCCCCCCTGCGCCCCCTCCCCAAAATAACCCCGCTCCCCCCTCTGTACTCCCCGATCTCCGACACCCTCGTTGCCCCCCCAAACCTCGGGATGAGCCCCTCGTCGCCCCCCGCCATCCCGCCCCCCACACACCCTCAGAGACCCCCCCAAATCCCCTCAGCCTCCCCCAAATCCCAACTGCTCCCCCCCAAACCCACAACTGCCCCCCAACCCCCTTCACACCGCCCCCCCCCTGCTCCCCAGGCCCCCCCGTGCCTCGATCCCCTCCCGACCCCACCATTCCAGACCCCCAAACCTCTCCCCGGGCTCCCCCCATTTTCCCCCCTCCAGGGACCCCCCAATTCTGCCCTCAGCGCTGCCCCCCACACACACCAGGCCCCGCGCGCCGCTCCCGCCGCCCCCCGCGCTGCCGGTACCTGCCCGTTGAGTTTTGAGGGGGGGTGGGGATGTCCCGGGGTGTTTCCGGGGGGGGGATCCCGGTGTTTTGGGGTGGGGGGGGGGGTCCCGGTGTTCGGGGGGGGTCGGAGCGCGGCCGGGGGGGGTTTCGCCGCTGCCCCCCGTGACCCCCGCCGGCCACCGTCCGCCCCGCGCGGCCGCGTCACGTGCGCAGGGGGCGGGGGCAAAGAGGGGAAGGGGCGGAGCCGAACGGGGAAGAGGCGGGGCTACAGCGCGCATGCGCCGAGTGCTCGGGACAGAACCGGGACTACGACTCCCAGCGTGCACCGCGCGCTGGCGGAACCATTAAATGGGGGGGACATATCACCCCCCCCAGCTCCAAGTGGAACGACGGCACTGGGTGGAACTGGGAGGAAACTGGGGGGAGTGGAAAGGGGTCCAGAGAAGACTGGGGAGGGGTTCAGGGGGAACTGGGAGGAATTGGTGGGGTTCAAGGCAGCCCCCCACTCCCCCCGTAGGCACAGGCCACAGGTGTCCCCCTCCCAAACCAAAACCAAAACCAAACCCAAACCCAAATCATTTGGGTGAAAATCCCCCAAAACCAGTAAAAACTCTGCGCTGGGGAAACTGAGGGGATAAAGAAAGGGTTTGAGGCTGGGTGACACTGGTGGGGGCATCTGGGGGGTCTCCCCCTTTCCCAAAATCGCCGGCACCCCAAACCCCGCCCCCCCGCCCAAAACCCCCCCAAAAACTGCTCAGCACCTCTGAAACCTCTGAGCTCTTTAATGCTGCGCCGCCCCCCCCAAATCCCCGATTCCCCCCAAAACGCGGATCTGGGGAGGGGGCGGGGTGGGGGGGCAGCGCTGTGACCTCAAATTTGGGCGGGGGGGGGGGAGACACAGTAGAAAAGGGGGAGCCCCCCACCCTTCAATAGGGGGGCACGGGCAGGACCCCCCACCCTGCACCGGGGGTTTGGGGTGGGGGTGGGACCCCCCCGGGTCTTTTGCAAAGGGGAGGGGGGGGGGGGGGTCCAACCTTCGAACGCATTTTTGGGGAAGGGGCGTGGCCACATTTTGGGGGAGGGAGGGCCAGACCCCCCCCTTTCACACAGGTAATTTGGGGACAAGGGGGGGTCAGCGTTATTTCAGCCAATATTTTGGGGGGGGTGGGCAAGGTCAGGACCCCCCCCATTGACCGGTATTTTTTTGTGGGGGGTCAGAGTCTTTTCTTCACCTATTTTTTTTGGGGGGGGATAGTCTGGAGTTAAGACCCCTGCCCGACAGGTAATTTTTGGGGGGGAGGGGAGCCTGTTTGACCAGGTGTTTTGGGGGGGTCGGGCCGGGCTCTGGGCCCCCCCCCCGCAGGTTTTTTGGGGGGGGGCCGGCGCTATTTGACCAGGGGCCGCGTCTTGTCGTCGTCGCTGCACTGGTGAGCTTTGTACTTCTGCACCTCCGCCAGGTACTTGGCCCAGGCATCGCCTTTACTCGTCAGCACCTGCCCCACAACACCCCAAAAAACACCCCAAAAATTCGGGGAACGGCCTTGGCATAGCCAGTTCCCCCCTCTCCATTTCCAGTCTCCCCCTTTGGTTCGGTCATTCGCCCCCAAGCCCACCCCGGGGGTTGCAAGTTCTCCCACCCTGGAATCCCCAATTCCCCCCAGATCCCCCAAATTCCCTCTAGGAACCCCCAGTTGCCCCCCTCATCCCTCCCAATTCCCCATTCGGGATCCCCAATTCCCCTTCCCGATCCCAATTCCCTCTCCAGGACCCCCAATTCCACCCTCCAGAATCCCAAATTTCCCTTCCCGATCCCAAATCCCTCCTCCAGGACCCCCAATTCCACCCTCCAGAATCCCAAATTTCCCTTCCCGATCCCAAATCCCTCCTCCAGGACCCCCAATTCCCTTTCCCGACCCCCAAATCCCGTCTCGGGACCTCCAATTCCCCCTCCCGACCCCAAATTCCTCCTCCAGGACCTCCAGTTCCCCCCCCCCCATCCCTCCCAATCCCCCACCCCGACCCCAATTCCCCCCTCCCGGGACCCTCAACGCCACCTCCTCGTCCGTCTTTTGCTTCTTGGCCACCACTCCCGTTTTCAGGGCCAGCTTGTTGCCCCCCCGCCGCCGCCCCACCTGGGGAAGGGACACACCTGCCCCGTTACCGGGAGCGGGGAGGGGGGGACGCGGTGACCCCCGGGGGCTCCAACCCGCCCCGAACCCCCCCGGAACGGGGGTTTGGAGCAACTCGGGAGGGAAAGAACCGGGGAGAGCGCGGAGGGAGCGCGGAGGCACCGGGACAGACGAGTCCGGCAGCGGCACCGGGGAGGAAGCGCCGCCGCACCCGAGGAGCCCCGGGGAGCCCCGGGAGCGACCCCGGCCGGGCCCCCCCTCACGCGTTCGGGCCGGGCCGGCGGCAGCGCAGCCGGGAGGAGCCCGCGGGCCACCGCGTCCTTACGAAGCTGAGCGCGCCGCCGCTCCTCTTCGCGCCGTCGGCCCCGCGCTGCGGGCCGAGCCCGGTGCCGCCGCCACCGGACGCCTCCGCGGCCGCCGCCGCCTCACGCTCCCGCTGCTGCTCCTCCGCCTCCATCTTGCGCTTGAACAGCTCCAGGAAGCTGCCGTCATTCGCGAACACGTTGACGCCGCCGCCAGGGCCCGGGGGGGGCGGCGAAGGCGCCTCCGGAGCCTCCCGGTCCTCGCCGCGCGCCGCCATCTTGTCCGCCGCCACCGCCGCCGGCGCCGCCCGATGACATCAGCGCGACCGCCGCGCCGCCGGCGGCGCAGCTTTGTGACGTCAGCAGACCCCCGTTGGCGGGGCGGCGTTGCCTGGCAACGCGCGGGGCTCCCGCCGCCTCGCCCCGCCCCCGGCGGAGATTGACGGGCTAAGTGACCAATGGAAAGCGAGAGAAGGGAGGGCGCGGCGGCCGCCTGGCCAATCACCGCGCGGCGGGCAGCGGCGCGGGGAAGATGGCGACGGCGGCGGCGGGCGGATGGGCGGCCGAGGCCCCCGAGGAGTTCGAGGACGCGCCCGACGTGGAGCCGTTGGAGCCGACGCTGGCGAACATCATCGAGCAGCGCAGCCTCAAGTGGATCTTCGTGGGCGGCAAGGGCGGCGTGGGCAAGACCACGTGCAGGTGCGGCGGGCACCGGGACGGGACGGGAGGAACGGGATGTGAGGGGATGGGGATGGGGCGGAGGAGTCGGGGTGGGATGACGGAGAGAACAGCACGGAGCGGGGGATCAGGGTGGGATGGAGGAGTGTCCCCGGGACGGGATGGGGGCCACCGGGCTCCGGTGGGACCGGGCCGGGATGAAGGATCCGCTGCGGCGGGGACGGCAGAGCCCTCGGGGGGAACCGGAGCTGACACCCGGGGGCGGGGGGGACACACCTGGACCCCCGAGGGGACACCTGAGGGGGTCGCACGCTCACCCCCTGTCCCCTTTGCAATGCACGGCTGTGGAGGGACACACACCGGGGCACCGGGGGCGCCGATCCCGGGCCAGGACTCCCCCGGTTCACCCCCGGTTCACCCCCGTACCCCCCATAGCTGCAGCCTGGCCGTGCAGCTGTCCCGGGTCCGTGAGAGCGTCCTCATCATCTCCACCGACCCTGCCCACAACATCTCGGACGCCTTCGACCAGAAATTCTCCAAGGTGCCCACCAAGGTCACGGGCTACGACAACCTGTTCGCCATGGTGGGTCCCCGTGGGGGGGGTCCCGGGGTGGGCACGGAGCCCCTGGGGCCGCTCTGAGCCCCCTCCCCTCCTCTCGTACAGGAGATCGACCCCAGCCTGGGCGTGGCGGAGCTGCCCGACGAGTTCTTCGAGGAGGACAACGTGCTCAGCATGGGCAAGAAAATGATGCAGGAAGCCATGAGCGCCTTCCCCGGCATCGACGAGGCCATGAGCTACGCCGAGGTCATGAGGTGGAGGGGGCTCGGGGGGCGTCTGAGGGAGGCTCTGAGGGCTCCGTGCTGACCCCCCCGCTCCCCGGCGCCCCCCAGGCTGGTGAAAGGGATGAATTTCTCCGTGGTGGTGTTCGACACGGCGCCCACCGGGCACACGCTGCGCCTGCTCAACTTCCCCACCATCGTGGAGCGAGGGCTGGGCCGCCTGATGCAGATCAAGAACCAGATCAGCCCCTTCATCTCCCAGGTGGGGGGGTCCTGGGGGGCGGATTTTGGGTGTGGGGGTCACAGGGAGGTGTCACAGCCGTGTCACTGTCACAGATGTGTAACATGCTGGGGGTCCTGGGGGGCGGATTTTGGGTGGGGGTCACAGGGAGGTGTCACAGCCGTGTCCCCTCCCTCACAGATGTGTAACATGCTGGGGCTGGGGGACATGAACGCTGACCGGCTGGGACTGGGGGGGTCTGGGGGGGTCCTGGGGGGCGGATTTTGGGTGGGGGGTCACAGGGAGGTGTCACAGCCGTGTCCCCCTCCCTCACAGATGTGTAACATGCTGGGGCTGGGGGACATGAACGCTGACCAGCTGGCGTCCAAGCTGGAGGAGACGCTGCCCGTGATCCGCTCCGTCAGCGAGCAGTTCAAGGACCCGGTGAGACTGGGGGGACTGGGGGGCACTGGGGGGGCACTGGGGGGCACTGGGGGGGCACTGGGGGGGACTGGAAAGGAGCGGGGATGGGCACGGGGCCGGGGCCAGTCCGTGCACATTCCTGAGGGGAATAAAAACCCGCGGGGATGGGCAGGGACAGGGACACGGAGGGGGGACAGGGGAGCCCTGAGGGCACGGACAGAGATGAGCACGGGGATAAGGAAACAGCTCCGAGGGCAGGTGTGGGGACAGAGCCCTGGGGGCGGTGTCACCGTGTCCCCGCGCGCTGCAGCGGCGGCTGTGCTGTCCCCAACGCCGCCGGTGCCCCCCCCCGCAGGAGCAGACCACCTTCATCTGCGTGTGCATCGCCGAGTTCCTGTCGCTGTACGAGACCGAGCGGCTCATCCAGGAGCTCGCCAAGTGCCGCATCGACACCCACAACATCGTGGTGAACCAGCTCGTGTTCCCCGACCCCCTGCGGCCCCTGCCGCATGTGCGAGGCCCGCCACAAGATCCAGGCCAAGTACCTGGACCAGGTAACGCTCACCTGGGGGTGTGGGGTGGGAGCTGGGGGGGTCAGGAGGGGTCAGAGTGGACAGGTAACACACCTGGGGGGGTCAGGAGGGGTTAGAGTGGACAGGTGACACACCTGGGGGGGGTCAGGAGGGGTCAGAGTGGACAGGTGACACACCTGGGGGGGTGAGGTGGGAGCTGGAGGGGTCAGGAGGGGTTAGAGTGGACAGGTAGCACACCTGGGGGTGTGTGGGTTGGGAGCTGGGGGAGTCAGGAAGGGTTAGAGTGGACAGGTAACGCTCACCTGGGGGAGTGAGGTGGGAGCTGGGGGGATCAGGAGGGATTTAGGAGAAGTACCTGGACAGGTAATGCTCACCTAGGGGCCCCAGGAAGGGGGAGGAGCTTCCAGGGGGTGGAATTGGGGTCTGGGACCCACCTCAGAGGTTTTGAGGTGGGGGAATTTTGGGGTCCTGGCTCCCTCCAGGGCTGGAATTTGGATCTGGGACCCCTCCCAGAGCACCTGGGGGGGGGGGGGGGTCAAAATCCAAAAAACCTGGATAGGGAAGAGAGAAGGAATTGAGGGGGGGGGTCGGGGGGTTCCCAGGGGATTTCGGGGGTCCCGTTCCCACCCCCCCGGGCCCCCTCCCCACGCAGATGGAGGATCTCTACGAGGATTTCCACATCGTGAAGCTGCCGCTGCTGCCCCACGAGGTGCGGGGGGGGGGACAAGGTCAACACCTTCAGCTCCCTCCTGCTGGACCCCTACCAGCCCCCCAGCCCCAAATAACCCCCCGTCCCCCCCACCTCGGACCTCAAACAAACCCCCCCCGGACCCTGGGGGGGACCCCCATCATCCCGACCCCCCCCTCATTCCCGAGGGGGGAGGGGAGGGGGGGGCACAGCCCCTTATTTATCCCCCCATAGAGGGTGGGGGGGGTGGGCGGTTCTGCCTCCCCTCCCTCCCCTCCCTCCCCACCGCTGTCACCCCAATTTTGGGGAGGGGGAGGGGCTGGGCGGATTTGGGACCCCCTCCCGGGGTTAGGGGAGGGGTCGTGTAAATAATAAATTTGAGAAGCAAAACGCGTTTGGAAGGGGGGGTTTTATACCGGGGGGGGGGGGGCGGATGATTTGGGGGAGGGTCCGGATGGATTTGGGGGAGGGTCCGGATGGATTTGGGGGCCGTGACGTCAGCGCCGCTGGCCACCAGCCCGGGGGACGCGGGGGGACCCTCATTAACACCGGATTAAAGGAGCTGGCCCGGGGCCACCGCGATGGAGACAGAGCCGCGGGGGGGCCCAAAAAAACACCCCTGACCCCAAAACAAAACCCCCCCGACCCAAAAAAAACACCGCGAACCCAAAACAAACCCCCAGACCCAATAAAAACACCCCTGACCCCAAAACAAAACCCCCCCGACCCAAAAAAAACACCGCGAACCCAAAACAAACCCCCAGACCCAATAAAACACCCCTGACCCCAGAACAAAACCCCCCAGACCCAATAAAAACACCCCTGACCCCAAAACAAACCCCAATAAAACATCCCTGACCCCAAAAAACCACTCCGAACCCAAAATAAACCCCCAGACCCAATAAAACATCCCTGACCCCAAAACAAAACCCCCCCGACCCAAAAAACACCACCCCGAACCCAAAACAAACTCCCCAGACCCAATAAAACACCCCTGACCCCAAAACAAAGCCCAAAATAAACTCCCCCGACCCAAAAAACCACTCCGAACCCAAACCAAACCCCCAGACCCAATAAAACATCCTCGACCCCAAAATAAACCCCAAAACAAAACCCCCCCGACCCAAAAAAACCAGCCCGAACCCAAAACAAACCCCAAAACAAACTCCCCCGACCCATAAAACCACTCCGAACCCAAAACAAACCCTCAGACCCAAAAAAACACCTCCAGAACCCAAAACAACCCCCCCCGGACCCCAAAACAACCTCCCCAAATCCCCTCCCCAAATCCCCCTCCCCAAATCCCCCTCCCCAGCCCCCCCGTGCCCCGGGGGGGGGTCTCGGTACCGGCCGGGCCGGCGCTGCCGCTCCCGGGGCACCGGAGCGGGACCGACCCCCTCCCCCTCTGTCCCCTCCCCCCACTCTGTCCCCTCCCCTCCCCCCGTGTCCCCCCCCCCCCCCCCGCGGGGTGGCCGCGATTTAAGGGCGGGCCCGGGGCTGTGGCCACAGAGCCCGGAGCGAGGTGGCCACGAGCCCGCAAGGTAAGGGGGGGACAGAGGGGGGGGGGACAGGGGGGTGGCGGTGCCATGGGGGGGGTCCCCAAAGTGTCCCCAGGTGTCCCCCGGCTGCTGGGAGGATCCCATGGGTGTCCCCAGGTGTCCCTCCAGGTGTTCCCCGGTGTCCCCCGGGTGCCGGGAGGATCCCATGGGTGTCCCCCAGGTGTCCCCAGGTGTCCCCTGGGTGCCGGGAGGATCCCGTGGGTGTCCCCCAGGTGTCCCCCGGTGTCCCCTGGGTGCCGGGAGGATCCCATGGGTGTCCCCCAGGTGTCCCCCGGTGTCCCCTGGGTGCCGGGAGGATCCCATGGGTGTCCCCCAGGTGTCCCCCGGTGTCCCCTGGGTGCCGGGAGGATCCCATGGGTGTCCCCCAGGTGTCCCCCGGTGTCCCCTGGGTGCCGGGAGGATCCCCTGGGTGTCCCCAGCTGTCCCTGTAGGTGTTCCCAAGTGTCCCGCAGGTGCCACCCCTCCGTGCCTCGCTGTTCCCAGGTGTCCCCTGTGTCCCCTGTGTCCCCGCAGGTGTCCCCGTGTCACCATGACTGTCACCTACACCTCTCGCGTGGCCACCGCGCGTTTCGGGGGCTTCTCGCAGCTGCTGCTGCTGTGGCGGGGGAGCATCTACAAACTGCTCTACCGGGAGCTGCTGCTGTTCCTGGCGGCCTACCTGGGGCTCAGCCTGGCCTACAGGTGAGGGACACCTGGGGGGGACAGGGGACACGGGGGGACACCTCACACCTGGGGCTCAGCCTGGCCTACAGGTGAGGGACACCTGGGGGGGACAGGGGACACGGGGGGACACCTCACACCTGGGGCTCAGCCTGGCCTACAGGTGAGGGACAGGTGTGGGGACACGGTGGGGACATCAAGGTGGGACACGGGGACGTGGCGCCTTGTAGGGGGGACACTGGGGGGTGGCAGTGGCAGTGACAGTGCCATTGTCGCTGTCCCCGGGGACACTGGGGACACTGGGGACACTGGGGGGGTGGCAGTGACAGTGCCAGTGCCATTGTCGCTGTCCCCGCAGGTTCCTGCTGTCCGAGGGGACACTGGGGACACTGGGGGGGTGGCAGTGGCAGTGACAGTGCCATTGTCGCTGTCCCCGGGGACACTGGGGACACTGGGGACACTGGGGGGTGGCAGTGGCAGTGCCATTGTCGCTGTCCCCGCAGGTTCCTGCTGTCCGAGGGGACACTGGGGACACTGGGGACACTGGGGGGTGGCAGTGACAGTGCCATTGTCGCTGTCCCCGGGGACACTGGGGACACTGGGGACACTGGGGACACTGGGGACACTGGGGGGTGGCAGTGGCAGTGCCATTGTCGCTGTCCCCGCAGGTTCCTGCTGTCCGAGTCCCAGCGCCGCCTGTTCGAGAAGCTCGCTCTGTACTGCGACAAATCGGCCAACCTGATCCCGGTGTCCTTCGTGCTGGGTGAGACCCCCGCGACCCCCCGGGACCCCCCACAACCTCCCAGCATCCCCAGTGCCCTCCCAGTACCCCCAATACCCCCAGTCCCTTCTCCCAGTGCCCCCAGTCCCTTCTCCCAGTACCCCCAGTACCCTCAGTCCCCTCTCAACACCCCCAGTACCCTCAATACCCTCTCCCAGCACTCCCAATACCCTCTCCCAGTACCTCCAGTCCCCCCAGTCGCTTCCCAGTACCCCCAGTACCCTCTCCCAGCACTCCCAGTCCCCTCCCAGCACTCCCAGTCGCCTCCCGGTACCCTCAATACCCTCTCCCAGTACCCCCAATAGCCTCTCCCAGTGTCCTCGGTCCCCTCCCAGTACCCCCAGTTCCCCCACTCCCCTCCCACTGCCCCCAGTACCCTCTCCCAGTGCCCCAAATACCCTCTCCCAGCACTCCCAGTCCCCTCCCAGCAGTCCCAGCAGCCCCAGTCGCCCCGCAGGGTTTTACGTGGCGCTGGTTCTGGAGCGCTGGTGGGGTCAGTTCCGGACGGTGCCGGCCCCGGACGGGCTCATGGTGGCCGTGGCCGGGAGCGTCCACGGGGCGGACGCGCGGGGGCGGCTCCTGCGCCGGACTCTGCTGCGCTACGGGAGCCTGGCGGCGCTGCTGGTGCTGCGGGCCGTCAGCACACCTGTGTACAAGAGATTCCCCACCACTGACCACCTGGTGCAGGCAGGTGAGTGACCAGAGTGACCACTGAGTGATCACTGACCACCACTGACCACCATTCCCCACCATTGACTGCCACTGCCCACCCAGTGCTGCAAGGGGGTCAGCACACCTGTGTACCTGAGATTCCCCACCACTGACCACCTGGTGCAGGTGGGTGAGTGATCACTGAGTGACCACTGAGTGACCAGAGTGACCACTGACCACCTCTGACCACCATTCCCCACCTCTGACCATCACTGACCCACGGTTTGGGGTGACCCCTCCGCGTTCTGGGCTGACCCCTCGGTTCCCGCGGGGTTCCCGCAGGTTTGGGGTGATGTCCCTGTTTTGGGGTGACCCCCCGGGTTTTGGGGTGACCCCCCCGGGTTTTGGGGTGACCCCTCGGTCCCCGCAGGGTTCCTGACCCGCGAGGAGCGCCGCCGGCTCGAGGGGCTGCGCTCGCCCTACAACAAATTCTGGGTGCCCTGCGCCTGGTTCGGGGCTCTGGCGGGGCAGGCGCGGCGAGAGGGGCGAGTGCGGGACGACTGCGCCCTCAAACTGCTCATGGAGGTACCGGGACCCCCGGGACCCTCCCCAGGAACCCCCCGGGACCCCCCGGGACCCCCCTGAGCCTCCCCCTCCGTTCCCCCCCCCCAGGAGCTGAACCGGTTCCGGGCCCACTGCAGCCTCCTGTTCCACTACGACTGGATCAGTGTCCCACTGGTGTACACGCAGGTACGGACTGGGAGCACTGGGAGCGCCGGGGGACACCTGAGAGGGGCACGGGGCACCTGGAGCGACACCTGGGGACACCTGGGGCGACACCTGGGTGCATCTGGGTGCACCTAGACAGGGCTGGGGGAGTGAGGGGACACCTGGGTGCACCTGGGAGCTTGAGGGGACACCTGGGAGCACCTGGCCAGGCCTGGGGTGACACGAGGGGGACACAGAGGGGGTCGGGCGATCCCCACATCCAGCCCTGCCCCTGCCCCCGCAGGTGGTGACCATCGCCGTGTACACCTTCTTCCTCACCTGCCTGATCGGGCGGCAGTTCCTGGACCCCGCCCAGGGCTACGCGGGCCACGAGCTGGACCTGGGCGTGCCCGTGTTCACCTTGCTGCAGTTCTTCTTCTACGTGGGCTGGCTCAAGGTGAGCGCGGGGCGGGGACACACCTGGGCGTGGCCCGGGGGGGGGCACCTGAGAGCTGCCCTGGTCACACCTGGCCCTGGTGTTACGTGCAGGTGGCCGAGCAGCTCATTAACCCCTTCGGGGAGGATGATGATGATTTCGAGACCAACACCCTCATCGACCGCAACTTCCAGGTGTGTGTGTGGGCCCCAGGTGTGGGGGGGGACCCCAGGTGAGTTCGGCAGGGATCTGGCCCTGAGCCCGTGGCTGAGCGGCGCCGTCCCTGCAGGTGTCCTGGTGTCCGTACAGGTGTCCCATTGTCTGTACAGGTGTCCCATTGTCTGTACAGGTGTCCGTCTGTCCCCACAGGTGTCCATCTCTCTGTACAGGTGTCCCCACAGGTGTCCGTCTGTCCCCACAGGTGTCCATGCTGGCCGTGGACGAGCTCTACGGGCAGGTGCCGGCTCTGGAGCGGGATCGTTACTGGGACGCCGCCTCCCCCCAGGCTCCGTACACGGCGGCGGCCGCGCCCCCTCGCCAGCCCACCTTCCAGGGCTCGGCCTTCGACGTCACGTGAGGGGCGCCCCAAAATCCCGGGACCACCCAAAATCCCGGGGTCACCCACCCTGGGATCCCCAAAATCCCGGGACTCCCCAAAATCCTGGGATCGCCCGCCCTGGAATCCCCAAAATCCCGGGATCACCCAAAATCCCAGGAACCCACCCTGGGATCCCCCCAGACCTCCCGAACCCCCAAAATCCCGGGATCACCCACCCTGGGATCCCCCAAAATCCCGGGACCACCCAAAATCCCGGGGTCACCCACCCTGGGATCCCCCCAAACCTCCTGAGTCCCCCCCACCTCCCCGGGGGGGTTTTGGGGTCACTTATGGAAGATTTTTTGGGTGATTTTTAATTTTTTTTTGGGGGGTGATCTCCCCGCTCCCGCAGCCTGGCCAAGGAGGAGATGCAGTTCCAGCCCCTGGAGGACATCGGGGACCCTTTGGGGGACCCCCTGGACCCCCCGATCCCCCCCGGCTCCCGGCGCCCGTCCCGCAGGAGCGGCTCCGAGGGGGGGGGGGGCGGCGGCCCCGAGCCCCCCCCGGCATTCGGGGACCCCCAGGAGCGGTGGCTGCTGCACCCCAGCGCCGAGCACGCGGTCTAGGGGGGCACCCCAAAAACCCCCAGACCCATTTTCACCCCCAAATCCCGGTGTTTTGGGTGGGTCCCCTCACCCCCCGATTATTATTATTATTTTTAATTCCTTTCTTTTTGGAGGACAACCCCCCCGAAATCCAGCAATAAATCCCAAACCACAACAAAAAACTTTTATTTTTTTTCCCATAAAACGCACAACTCCCCCAGACCCATTTTCACCCCAAATCGCGGTGTTTTGGGTGTTGTTTTGGGGTCTCCTCAGCCCCCGATTATTATTATTTTTTTTTAATTCTTTTATTTTTGGAGGACAAACCCCCCGAAATCCAGCAATACATTCCGAACCGCAACACCTTTTATTTTTTACCCATAGAACGCACAACCCCCAGACCCATTTTCACCCCAAACCGCGGTGTTTTGGGTGCTGTTTTGGGGTCCCCTCAGCCCCGCTCGCCGCCGATCTCGGCCTCGCTCAGCACCACGGCGCGGAGCCGCTCCCGGTGCAGGCGCTCGTTGTTCTCGGAGCGGAGCTGACTCCGCTCGAGTCCCCGCAGCCTCTCCGGGAGGTGCCCGAATTCCTCCTCGTTGATGTCGCAATCCCGCAGCGCTTCTCTCAGCATCCACCAGCGCCCCAAAAACCCCAGATCCAGCAGCTCGCCCATGTCCCAGATGCTCGGGCGGAGGTGCGGGCACCTCGCCGAGTAGAGCGCGGGGTCGCTGCCGTGGGGGTCGGCACCGGCCACGGCCACCAACCCCAAATTTCGGACGCGGATCCGGCCCCGCTCCCGCAGCCGCAGCAGCCGCAGGACGTGGCGCTCGGAGCGGGGGCTACGAGAGCTCGGAGGGAGCTGGCCCAGGGTCGCCCCAGCGGCCACCGCTGCGCTCTCCAGCGAGTCCAGGTCGGGCACGGTGCTGGCCAAGCTGGCCCCGAGCCCCAGGGCGAGCAAGGTGGCCGCGCTCAGCCCCGGGCGGCGCCGGGCTCCGGCTGCGGCTTCGCGGAGAGAGCTGGAGTAATCCTGGAGGAGAGCCCGGAGCCAGCGGGCTGGGGGGAAATGGGGGTCAGGGGGATTCAGGAGGGGTTTGGGGGGTCTGGAGGGCTCGAGGGGTCTGGGGGATCTGGGGTTGGGGGAGGTCAGGAGGGGTCGGGGGGCTTTGGGGGATCAGGAGGGGTCGGGGGATCAGGAGGGGTCTGGGGGGTCAGGAGGGGTCGGGGGGGGTCTGGGATTAGGGGGGTCAGGAGGGGTTTGGGGGGTCTGGGATTAGGGGGATCAGGAGGGGTCTGGGGGGTCAGGAGGAGTCTGGGGGATCAGGAGGGGTCGGGGGGATCTGGGGTTGGGGGTGTCAGGAGGGGTTTGGGGGGTCAGGAGGGGTCTGGGGGATCTGGGGTTGGGAGGTCAGGAGGGGTTTGGTGGGTCAGGAGGGGTTTGGGGGGTCAGGAGGGGTCTGGGGGATCAGGAGGGGTCGGGGGGATCTGGGGTTTCGGGGGTCAGGAGGGGTTTGGGGGGTCAGGGGGAGACCCTCCTGGTGTGGGGGGGAGGTTCACACCAAGGTCACGGTTTGGGACACAACGGGAAGGGTTGGGGACCCCCCCCCCCAAGGTTTGGGGACCCCTTCGGATTTGGGAAACCCCCCCAGGACTATGGGGAACACCCCCTGGGTTCTGGATCCCCCAACCCCTCCCCAAAAACCCCTCTCAGGGTCAAGGGGCACCCCCAGATTCCCCTTTTGGTAGAAATTGGGATCCCCCCCGGCACAACGAGAAGTTTTGGGGACCTCCAGCCCTGCCGGTGCCTTGGGGCAGCTCCCGGACCCTCCAAACCCCCCCAGGCCCTCCCGGGGACCCCGAATCGCCCCCCACCCCCCCCTATCGGAGCCCCCCCAACCCGCAAGGCCCCGGTTCCCCCCTCCTGAAGTTCCCGTTCCTCTGAGAGCCCCTGGGACCGCTCAGACTCCCCCTTACCGAGCCGGGTGTCCCCCAGGCGGCCCCAGAGCCCGCGGCCCGGCCCGGCCGCCGCCGCCGCCATCACCGGACGGGCCCCGCACCGGGGGGGGGCAGCGGAACCAAAGCGGCGGCGCCGCGGGGCGGGGGGGGACGAGGACGGGGTGACACACGGCTCGGGCGGAACCATCGCGGCGGTGCCGCGTGGGGGGGGGAAAGGGCGGACGGAACCAATGCGGCTCGGGGGGGGTGGGGTGGGCGGGGTTGCGCATGCGCGGAGCGGCCCCACTCGGTTTCAAACGCAGCGCGCGGGACGGAGTCCTGAGATAAAAAGGGGGAAAAAAATGGTGAAAAAATGGTGAAAAAATGGGAAAAACGGGAAAAACGGCAGGCAGGGAGGGAGGGGAGGTGAGCCCGGTAATGGGCAGGGGAAATTAACGCGGTGCCGGTGCGTGGCGGGGTCGGGGGTCCCGTGTCCCCCTCAGGCCTCTGCGTTCCCCCCCGGGCCCGGGCTGAGACCCCCAAACCGAGACCTTTTCACCCCAAAAACCTCGGCGTGCCCCTGGTCCTGTGGGGATCCCTGTCCTCCCCTGTCCTCTCAGCCCTTGATCGCAATTTCCCCCAATCCCAGCTTTCATTAAACATCTCCTTGTGGGAATATCCCTTAAAATCCTTAAAAATCCCTGCTGGGTTTGGCGGCAGAAGGCAGCTCTGGATCGCGCTGCCCTCATTGTCTGTCACTGCTCTATTTCCTTTCATTTCTCCATCCTTTTTATTAATTTCTCCACCCCTTTCATTTTTTTCTCCACCCCTTTTATTCCTCCATCCCCTGACATTTCTCCATCTCCTCTCCCCATCCCTTTTATCCCCCCGTTCCCCATCATTTTCTCCATTCCCCGTTATTTCTCCATCCCCATTCTCTCCCCGTTTTCCCCGCTGCCCTGCAGGACCCGGAGGCGTTTCCCCCGGTGGAGGAGCTGAAGGAGCTGAGCCAGGAGCTGCTGCAGAAGGTGAGCTCGGGCTGCACCGAGGAGCTGCTGCAGCGCGGCCTCGAGTGCCGGCAGCGCCTGGACACGCGGCTGCAGGACACGCAGAGGAGGGCCCGGTGCCTGGCCGAGGGTGGGTCACCCCGAAATGTCCCCAAAACGTCCTTATTCCACCCTAAAATGTCCTTATTCCACCCTAAAATGTCCTTATTCCACCCCGAAACGTCGCCACTGACACCTGTCCTGGTTTTGGCCAAATTTGGGGGAAAACCTCCAGAAGGAGCCCCCAGACAGCAAACCCCACGACTCCTCCCCCCCCCCCCCGCTGCCCCCCAGACCCCCCAGTCCCCTCTCCCACCCCTCCCTGCTGCCCCCCAGACCCCCCAATCCCCTCTCCCACCCCTCCCTGCTGCCCCCCAGACCCCTCAATCCCCTCTCCCACCCCTCCCTGCTGCCCCCAGACCCCTCAATCCCCTCTCCCACCCCTCCCTGCTGCCCCCCAGACCCCCCAATCCCCTCTCCCACCCCTCCCTGCTGCCCCCAGACCCCTCAATCCCCTCTCCCACCCCTCCCTGCTGCCCCCAGACCCCTCAATCCCCTCTCCCACCCCTCCCCACTGACCCCGCTGCCCCCCAGGCCTGGCTGAGGCCGAGGCCAGCCTGGCCCAGCGGCTCCTGGACGCTCAGGCCGATGCCCAGCGGCTCCGTGCCCGGAGGAAGGAGCTGGACACGGAGCTGGACAGCGCCCAGGAGAGCCTGAGCAGAGCCAGGGACAGGACCCAATATCCTGGGGCTGCATTCGGGGTGTCTGGGGATGGATTTTTGGGGTCCTGGCGTTGGATTTTGGGGTCCTGGGGGTTTTTTTTTGGGCTCTCTGGGGATGGATTTGGGGTCCCGGGGGGTTTTTGGGCTCTCTGGGGATGGATTTGGGGTCCCGGGGGGTTTTTGGGGTGCTGTTTTTGCCTTGACCCCCCCACGGAGCTGCACCAGACCGTGGAGGAGCTGAAGGAGCAGCTGAGGCGTCTGGACAGGGGCGAGGAGGAGGAGGAGCTCAGCCTTCCTCCCGACGTGTGAGTGACCACAAGGAACCCCCCCAAACCCACCCCTGGGGACCCCCAAAACCTCCCCCAGACACCCCAAAATCCTTTCCCCCAGGTACATAGCTCAGCTCTACTACGAGATCAGCAGGATCGACTGGGATTACAGCGCCGAGCCGGGGAGGATCCGAGGCAGTGAGTGCCCCCAAAACCCCCTAAAAACACCCCAAAACCCCCCAAAAACACCCCAAAACACCTGTGGGACCCCTCCCCAGTTCACTACGGCCCCGACATCGCCGTGCCCCTGGACCTGGACCTGACTCAGCACTCGGGGACGTTCGTCAGTGATTACCTGTGGAGTTTGGTGCCCACCCAGTGGAGACCCCGCAGGCCCCCGGTGCTTCCCAGGGAGCCCCCGGCTCTGTGACCCCCTCCCCATTAAACCACAACTCTCTTTACTTGGGGCCAGAGGTGGGGAAATAAAGGAGAGAGAGCAAAGCAAAAGACCTGTGACGTGTTTTTTTTTTTGGTGGGGGGGTCTCTGTGGTATCACCCCCTGCACCCCTCGATCCGCCGCCGGCAGGGGATGGATTTTGGGGGGGGGGAGGGAAAAAAAAAAAAAAAAATCTGGAAATTTTGGGTGCGGGGCTGCACCCAGATCCCCCCACCCCCAGTCCCCCCTCCCGGCGGCGCCGGGGTCAGCAGGGTCCCCCCGGGGGGGTCTCCTCGTCCTCGGGGTGGGGCTGGGGGTGGCAGGGCTCCATGGTCACGGCCACCCCCAGCCCGCTGCGCCCCGACGGCATCGGGGCCACCTCGGTCCAGGCGTCCGTGCCGGGGTCGTAGCACTCCACTGACTCCAAAAACGAGTGGCCATCGTAGCCCCCTGCCCGGGGAAGGGGGGGCTGCGTCAGACTGGACCCCCCCGGAGACCCTCGGACCCCCAAAACCCCCCCAAGAGACCCTCGGACCCCCAAAAACCCCCCTAAGAGACCCTCAGACCCTCCCACGAGCATCAGGAGCCCCAAACACACCCCAAAAAAAAAAAACCCCTGAGGACCTCCCAGGATTTTGGGGAGCCATACCCAGCACGTAGATCCTGCCCCTGAAGGCCGTGACCCCCAGGGCGCTCCGCCGGTGTCCCATGGGTGCCACGAAGCTCCAGGTCTCGGTGTCGGCCTGGAAACGCTCGGTGCTGCTGAGCTGCTGAGTGCCATCGTACCCCCCCATGGCGTACAGGCAGTTCCCGAGGGCGCACACCCCTGGGGGACCCCAAAAAAAACCAAAAAAACCCCACTGAGGGTTCCTGGGGGACCCCCCAAAAGAACCGCTGAGGGTTCCTGGGAAGCCAGAGGAACAACAAGCTCCTCATGGAGACGCAAAGAGCATCCCAAAAATAACCCAAAAAACCAGAGAGGTTGCCCCAAAACTTTGCCCCGATTCAAATCCGGAGGGCACAGAGCCCTGGGGGACCCCAGGAATTCACTGAGCGCTCATGGGAACCCACAGAGACCCCGAACCCCCCCAAAAAAACCTACAGAGCATCCCAAAAAAAACCCCAAAAACAGAGAGGCCGCCCCAAAACCCCTCTGAGAACCCCCCAGGACCCCCCCAAACTGTCCCCAAATCCCCCCCTGGCATCCCCTAAACCGCTCTGAGACCCCTCCCGGACCGCCAAACTGTCCCCAAATCCCCCCCTGGCATCCCCTAAACCGCTCTGAGACCCCTCCCAGCTCCCTCAAATCTCACCCAGGACCCCCAAACCTCCCCCCCTCCCCAGCCCCACCTGCTCCGCTGGCCATGGGGGGGAATGGGGTCCCACAGGTCCCTCTGGGGGTGGGATCAGGACCCCCGCCAGGACCCCCAAACCCCTCCCCAGCCCCACCTGCGCCGCTGCGGACGGTGGCCATGGGGGGGATGGGGTCCCACAGGTCCCTCTGGGGGTGGGATCAGGACCCCCCCAGGACCCCCAAACCCCTCCCCAGCCCCACCTGCGCCGCTGCGGACGGTGGCCATGGGGGGGATGGGGTCCCACAGGTCCCTCTCGGGGTGGTAGCGCTCGGCCGAGCTCAGCCGGGCGCTGCCGTCGAAGCCGCCCACGGCGTACAGGAGCCGGTTCAGCACCGCTACGCCCACCCCGATGCGCCGAGTCCCCATGGGCGCCACCAGAGCCCACTCGTCCCGCTCGGGCTCGTACCTGGGTGGGGGGAAAAGGGCTCAGAGAGACGGGGACCACCCAGAGGGGAGCAAACCCCTCGGTGAGACCCCCCCCCCCCCGGGATTACCCAAAGGAGTTCAGCCCCTCCTTTAATTGAATATCCCGCACGTGGCTCCTCCCCCTTTTTACGCCCCCAGCCCCATTTAACCCCATAGCCCCGCTCCAGACCCACCTCTCCACGGAGCGGTGGTGGGTGCACCCATGGGACACCCCCAGCCCCATTTCACCCCCCCAGCCCCATTTCACCCCTAGTCCCATACCCCAGACCCACCTCTCCACGGAGCAGTGGTGGGTGCACCCATGGGACCCTCCCACGGCGTAGATGAGCCCGTCGATCACTCCCACCCCGATCCTGTTCCTGGGCACGCTCATGGGGGCGCAGGGCGACCACCTGCCGCTGACGGGGTTGTAACAATCCACGGCCGCCGAGTCCGTGTTGCCCTCGGGCGAGTTGTTCCTGCCCCCCACGGCGTAGAACAACCCCCCGACAGCGCAGCCCCCCAGGCCGGAGCGCGGCGTCTCCATCTCGGCCAACCTCACCCACGAGCCCTGCACGGGATCGAACGCCTCCAACGTGCTCAGCGACCTCCTCAGGTAACCCCCGGCCGCGTAAATCAACTGCCTCACATTGGGGGTCCTACCCGGCGGGTCCCCGGAGGGTTTATGAAGGGCTAAATCGCGAAAAACCCTGGCCAGGTAACGCAGGGCGTCTCTGCCCAGGTCGCGGCGGCGGCGGAGTTGGGCGCGCAGGAAGCGCGGCGTGAGCGCGTGGCAGCGCACGGCGCGGAGCAGCGCCGGTAAAAACGGAGCTCGGGCCGCCCGGTCCTGCTGAACCCACGCCACGCACGCCTGGAACACCTCGGATTCGCAGCGTACGTTGAGCTCGTCACGGCTCAGCAGAGTGGCCAGCTGGCAGTGGGATAAGGAGAGGAATTCTTCTTGCCTGGAGACCTGAGGAGGGGAAAAAATGGGGATAAAAGGTGAGGGGAATGTCAAAAATCAGCTCAAAATGACATCCCTGCAGCGGGACAGAGACAGGAATTCTTGTCTGGAGACCTGAGGGGGGATAAAAAGTGAAGGGAATGTTAAAAAAATCAAAAATCAGCTCAAAATGACATCCTGGTAGTGGGATAGGGAGAGGAATTCTTCTTGTCTGGAGACCTGAGGAAGGGGGAAAAAAAGGGGTAAAAAGGTGAAGGAAATGTTAAAAATCAGCTCAAAATGACATCCCTGCAGTGGGACAGGGACAGGAAATTCGTCCTGCTTGGAGACCTGCGAGGAAAAAACTCAAAAAAAGGCCAAAAATCAGCTCAAAATGACATCCCTGCAGTGGGACAGGGACAGGAAATTCGTCCTGCTTGGAGACCTGCGAGGAAAAAACTCAAAAAAAGGCCAAAAATCAGCTCAAAATTCAACATCCCAACAGCAGCCGGGAGCGGGATGGGAACAGAGACTCCTCGTGTGCACGGCCTGAGGCTGCTCAGGTGCTCGGTGGGGTCTCTCCATGGTGTCCCCCCATTCCCTGACCCCCCAAATCCCCCCAAATCCCCCCCAAATCCCCTCTCACCTCAGCGAAGTTCATGTACATGTATTCCCTGCCCTTCTCCTGCAGCTCCAGGCAGCCCAGGGGGATCTCTCCATGGTGTCCCCCCATTCCCTGACCCCCCAAACCCCCCCAAATCCCCCCCAGACCCCTCCCTCACCTCAGCGAAGTTCATGTAGATGTACTCGCGGGCCTTTTCCTGCAGCTCCAGGCAGCCCAGGCGCTCGGCCAGCGCCGCGATGCCGATGGCGTTGCTGGGGTGCAGTTGCCCCCCAAGAAAAGCGCAGCACGCCCTGACCACGGCGTCCACCTGGTACATGAGGGCCCCGTGGAGGAGCTGCAGAACGCAGCGCTCGCCCACGGCCACGGCCGCCGTGTAGGCGAACTCCACCAGGCGCTCCATCGCCCGCGGGTGCACGCCCTCGATGGGCACCTCGGCCAGTGCGCGCTCCCGCAGGCCGGCCGTGAACATGGCTCGGAAAACGGGGCTGGCGGCCGCCAACACCACGCGGTGAGCCCGCAGCTCCGTGCCCAGCGAGCCGTGGCGCACCCGCAGGGTGACATCGCAAAGTTGGCCCTGTAGCCTCAGTTCGTTCATGGTCGCCAGAGCGGCCGCTGGGTGTTCGGACAGCGTGAAACGAGACGGGGCGGCCGAGGAGGAACCCGGCGAGGGAGTGACCTCGGCTGGACACAGCGGCGGGGGCGGCGGGGACGGGCAGGACATGGTGGGAGAGGGGATGGAGCAGTCCTGGGGCGGGATGGAGAGGCTGTGGGGGAGAAAAAAGGGGAGAAAATTGAGTTAGAATGGGGGAAATGGGGTTAGAACAGGGGAAACTGAGGCAGGGAGGGGGACAGGATCTCCCTGGAATGAGATTTGGGGTGATGGAGAGGCTGTGGGGGAGAAAAAAGGGGAGAAAATTGAGTTAGAATGGGGGAAACCGAGGTAGAGTTGTGTGGTAGGGGGTCAGGAATGGGATTTGGGGGGATGGAGAGGCTGTGGAGGAGATAAAAGGGGAAAAAATGGAGTTAGAATGGGGGAAATGGGGTTAGAACAGGGGAAACTGAGGCACGGAGGGTGGGGAAGGGGATACAGCCCCACAGGGACATTTTTGGGGAGGGGTCCGGGGATCTCACGGGTCCCTGTCGGTGTCGAGGGGGGGTCGGGGGTTTATTGGGCGTTTATTTTGGGGGTCTCACAGTCCGTGCCGGTATCGGGGTGTCCCGGGCGTATTTTGGGGATCCCGAGCGGCATTTTGGGGCTGATTTGGGGCTATTTTGGGGCTGTTTTGGGGCTATTTTGGGGCTGGTTTGGGGCTGGTTTGGGGCTGTTTTGGGGGGGTCTCGCAGCCCATGCAGCGGCCCCGGTACCGGAGCTGTCCGGGGGGGTATTTTGGGTGGTCCCGGGATGAGTTTTGGGCGTATTTTGGGGCTCTCACCGGTCCGTACCGATACCGGACTATCCTGGTTTCGGTTTCTGGGAGTTCGGGGCGTTGTTTTGGGAGTACCGGGGGTTATTTTGGGGTTATTTTGGGGATATTTTGGGGTTATTCCGGGGCTGTTTTGGGGCTCTCCCCGGCCCGTGCCGCTACCCGGGTGACCTGGGGGGTATTTTGGGGGGTCCCGGGGGTTATTTTGGGGATATTTTGGGGATATTTTGGGGGTGTTTGGGGGCGCTCCCCGGCCCGTGCCGGTACCCGGGTGTCCCGGGGGGTATTTTGGGGGGTCCCGGCGGGTGTTGTGGGGATATTTTGGGGGGTCTCACCGGTCCACGCCGCGGCCCCGGGGCCGGGGGGGGGAAGGGGGGGCCGTGACTAAGCAGCGCGCGGAGCCCCCGCCACGGTAAGAGCCCCGGGACACGCCCTGTGACGTCACGGCCACGCCCCTCGCCGCAATAAGAGTCCCTCGGGGGGGGGGGGCGGGGGCTCGGGGACACTGCGGGGTCACGGGGATTCCCCCCCCCCCCCCCGATGTCACCCGGGGGCTTCCTGTGGCTCCCGGGGTGACCCCCGACATGTCCCCGTGACCTCCACGGTGTCACCAAAATTTGGGGACGCCCAAAGCGACCCCGAAACGTCCCCGGCTCCGCCCCCCCCGGGTCGCTTCCCAGGCACCGCCCACTCGCTGTGGCCACGCCCCCAGCGCGGTTAATTTACATAACCCCGCCCACTCGTTGTGATTGTTCCTCCTTTGGGCCCCGCCCCCTCCGGGGCCCCGCCCCCCCCGCGCGCCGCCTCCGCCGCCATGAGCCGGGGGGGGGAGGGACCGGGACCCCCCCCGGGACCGGCACCGGCACCGGGACCAGGAACAGGACCGGGATCCCCCCCGGGACCGGCACCGGGACCAGGAACAGGAGCAGGAGCAGGACCGGCACCGGGACCTCCCCCAGGACCGGCACCGGCACCGGGACCTCCCCCCGGCTCCGAGCGGGGCGGGCAGCGCGTACGGGGCCGAGTCCTGGCGGCTTGGAACAGCGTCAAATACGGTGGGAACGGGGAACCGGGAATACCGGGAATACCGGGGCACGGGGACACCGGGAATACCGGGAATACCGGGAACGGGACAGCAGGAACGGGGGAACGGAACACAGAGACACCGGGAACAGGACACGGGGATACGGGAACAGGGAACGGGGACACCGGGCAGGGGGACGGGGGTCTCGGGGGTCTCGGGTCGGTGGGATGCCGGCTCCCGGGACCGCAGGGATGGGGTGGGGGGTGTCCCGGGATTCGGGGGTCCCGGGGGTCCCCTCTGACCCCCACGTTTCTCCCCCCCCCAGGCTGGACGCTGCGGCCGCGGCCCCACTTCAGCCCGCGGGACCCCCTGTACCTGCTGGGGAGGGTCTATGAACCGGGGAACGGGGGTGAGCGGGACCCCCGGGGGTCTCAGGGTGATCCCGGGGGTCTGGGGGTGGTCCAGGGGGTCTGGGGATGGTCTTGGGGGTCTGAGGATGGTCCACGGGGTCTCAGGGCGGTCTCGGGGGTCTGGGGGTGATCTCGGGGATCTAGGGGTAGTCCAGGGGGTCTGGGGATGGTCCAGGGGGTCTGGGGGTGGTCCGGGGGGTCTCAGGGTGGTCTCGGGGATCGGGGGGTGTTCCGGGGGGTCTGAGGATGGTCCAGGGGGTCTCAGGGTGATCTCGGGGGTCTGGGGATGGTCCGGGGGGTCTCAGGGTGGTCTCGGGGATCGGGGGGTGTTCCGGGGGGTCTGAGGATGGTCCGGGGGTCTCCCACATCCTCTCTCCCCCCCCAGAGGAGCTGGCCCGGTTCCGCTGGGATTTCTGCTCCCGCCTGTGGCTCACGTACCGCAGCGGGTTCCCAGCGCTGCCCGGGACCCCGCCCCGCACCTCCGACTGCGGCTGGGGCTGCACCCTGCGCAGCGCCCAAATGCTGCTGGGCCAGGGGCTGCTGCTGCACCTGCTGGGCCGGGGTAAGGGACCCCCGAACATGGGGAGAGACCCCCGAACATGGGG
This sequence comes from Sturnus vulgaris, assembly GCF_052056855.1. Classification (NCBI taxonomy): domain Eukaryota; kingdom Metazoa; phylum Chordata; class Aves; order Passeriformes; family Sturnidae; genus Sturnus; species Sturnus vulgaris. Next base: position 233,190 of record NC_142275.1, read on the forward strand.
AGAGACCCCCGAGCATGGGAAGAGACCCCCTAAACTGGGGAGAGACCCCCGAAACTGGGGAGAGACCCCGAAACTGGGGAGAGACCCCCGGAACTGGGGAGAGACCCCCGAACATGGGGAGAGACCCTGAACCTCGGGAGAGAACCCCGAACCCGGGGGGCGCTCCTCGAAGCCCCCTCCCCTCCATTCCAGACTGGATGTGGCCGGAGGCGCTGCTGGAACTGGAACCGGGGGGGTCCCGCAGGAGCCGTGACCCCCCAGGACGGACACGGCCCCCCCGGGATGGACCGAGGGTCCCCCAGGATGGACACGGGACCCCCAGGACGGGCACTGGGTCCCCCGGGAGGACGAGAGACCCCCTGGGATGTAGCCAAGACCCCCCAGGATGGACGAGAGCCCCCCAGAATGGACAGGGACCCCCCAGGATGGACACGGAGTCCTCCAGGGGGACACGGGACCCCTCGGGACGGGTCCGGGACCCCTCGGGACGGACTCGGCCCCTCCCGGGCCCCCCCCGAGCCCCCCGGGACGCGGAGCAGCGGCACCGCTCCATCGTGTCCTGGTTCTCCGACCACCCCCGCGCCCCGTTCGGGATCCACCGGCTCGTGGAGCTGGGCCGGGAGTTCGGCAAAAACGCCGGGGACTGGTTCGGCCCCGCCATCGCCGCCCACCTGCTGCGGTGAGCGGGGGCCGGGGGGGCTCGGGGGGAGCTGGGGGGGGACACTGGGACCCCCCCCGGACCCGCCAGGACCCCCCCCGGACCCACCGTTCCCGTCCCGCTCAGGGGGGCTGTGGAATCCTGCACGGAGACCCCCGGGCTCGCCGTCTACGTAGCCCAGGATTGCACCGGTACGGGCGGGACTCCTCCCCGGAGTGGGGGGGATTCCCGGTTTGGGCGGGGTCAGAGGGGATCGAGGGCGTTTTCGGGGGGGGGGGATTTGGGGTGTTCAGGGGATTTGGGAGGGGCTGGAAATGAGCAGCCGCCTCCCCTTTTTCTTGCAGTCTACAAAGGGGATGTGGCCAGGTTGGTGCGGGGCGACACTGAGGGGGGGACACCGGGACACGGGACACCGGGAGCACCGGGGCAGCGCCAGGGGCTCGTCCTGCTGGTGCCGGCGCGGTTGGGGGGCGAGAGCCTGAACCCCGTGTACGTGCAGTGTGTCAAGGTGGGTCTGGGGGCGGCCGGGGGCGATCCCGGCGCCAGGAGATCGATCCCGGCGCCAGGAGATCGATCCCGGCGCCAGGAGATCGATCCCGGCGCCATTCCCGGTGTCACCGCGTGTCCCCCCCCCCCCCCAGGAGCTGCTGCAGCTCCGCTCCTGTCTCGGCATCATCGGAGGGAAGCCGCGGCACTCGCTCTTCTTCCTCGGCTTCCAAGGTACCGAGCCCGCGGGAGGGGGGTCCTGGGGGGGCACCAACCCCTCTGTGCCTCCTCCCTGCCGATCCATCGCTCTGTGCTCCATTGCTCCTCCCTTGGTGCATCACTCTGAGGTCGACTGCTCATGCCTGCCGATCAATTAGCTCGGCGATCGATTGCTCATGTCTGCCGATCGATTACATCGGCGATCGATTGCTCATGTCTGCCGATCGATTAGATCGGCGATCGACTGCTCATGCCTGCCGATCGATTAGATCGGCGATCGATTGGTGATGCCTGCCGATCGATTAGATCGGCGATCGATTGGTGATGCCTGCCGATCGATTAGACCGGCGATCGATTGCTCATGCCTGCCGATCGATTAGATCGGCGATCGATTGCTCATGCCTGTCGATCGATTAGATCGGCGATCGATTGGTAATGCCTGCCGATCGATTAGATCGGCGATCGATTGGTAATGCCCTGTCGATCGATTAGATCGGCGATCGATTGGTAATGCCTGCCGATCGATTAGATCGGCGATCGATTGCTAATGCCCTGTCGATCGATTAGATCGGCGATCGATTGGTAATGCCTGCCGATCGATTAGATCGGCGATCGATTGCTCATGCCTGCCGATCGATTAGATCGGCGATCGATTGGTGATGCCTGCCGATCGATTAGATCGGCGATCGATTGCTCATGCCTGTCGATCGATTAGATCGGCGATCGATTGGTAATGCCTGCCGATCGATTAGATCGGCGATCGATTGGTAATGCCCTGTCGATCGATTAGATCGGCGATCGATTGGTAATGCCTGCCGATCGATTAGATCGGCGATCGATTGCTCATGCCTGTCGATCGATTAGATCGGCGATCGATTGGTAATGCCTGCCGATCGATTAGATCGGCGATCGATTGCTCATGCCTGCCGATCGATTAGATCGGCGATCGATTGCTCATGCCTGCCGATCGATTAGATCGGCGATCGATTGGTAATGCCTGCCGATCGATTAGATCGGCGATCGATTGGCAATGCCTGCCGATCGATTAGATCGGCGATCGATTGATCGCGCCTGCCGATCGATTAGATCGGCGATCGATTGCCAATGCCTGCCGATCGATTAGATCGGCGATCGATTGCTAATGCCTGCCGATCGATTAGATCGGCGATCGATTGCTAATGCCTGCCGATCGATTAGATCTGCGAACGATTGCTAATGCCTGTCGATCGATTAGATCTGCGATCGATTGCTAATGCCTGCCGGTCGATTAGATCTGCGATCGATTGCCAATGCCTGCCGATCGATTAGATCTGCGATCGATTGCTCATGCCTGCCGATCGATCAGCTCGGCGATCGACTGGTAATGCCTGCCGATCGATTAGCTCGGCGATCGATCGCTGACGCCGCCGATCGCCCCCAGGTGATTCCCTGCTCTACCTGGACCCTCACCTGTGCCAGCCCTGCGTGGACACGGCCCGGGAGAATTTCCCGCTCCAGGTGAGCGCACCCCAAACCCGGGCTGTGGGGGGCGGGGCGGGGGGCGGGGCTCAGTGTGACCCCCCCCAATTTTTCCTGCTCCCCATTCCCGTCCCCCCAAGTCCTTCCACTGCCGCTTCCCACGGAAAATGTCCTTCGCCAAGATGGATCCCAGCTGCACCTTCGGCTTCTACGCGGGGGGGGGCCGAGCTGGAGCCGCTCTGGGGGGACCTGGCCCAGGTGAGACCCCCGGGGGGGGGGGGGGCTGTGCTGACCCCCCCTCTTTTCCCGGTTCTGACCCCCCCCCCCCCCCCTTTTCCAGGTGCTGGCCCCCCCCTCGGCCCGGGGTCGTTTTCCCATTTTCACTCTGGCCGAGGGTCGCGCTCAGGACCAGGCCCTGGACCCTCCCCCCCCCGCGCCGCCCCCTCCCCTCCCCCGCCGCGGGAAACGCCCCAAAAATCCCAACTCGGACGAGTTCGTGTTCCTGTGACCCCCCCCCAAAAAAAAAACAACCAAAAAAACACTGGATCAGCCCCCGGGAGGGGAGGGGGCGTCAGCCACGGCTCGGGGGGGCCGCGGGCACCTCCCCCCCCCCCAAATTGGGGCTGTTTTGGGTCACTACTGCCCCTCCTCCACCCCCGGGACCCCCCCCAATTCCCGGGACCCCCCGAATTCCCGGGACCCCCCCCCCAATTCCCGGGACCCCCCGTTCACTGTCAGAGGCTGCTCAGGGTGGGGGTGGGGGGGGTTATTTGTTATTTATTGCTCCGCTCAGGACCCTCCCCCCCCGGCCACGCCCCCCTCCCCAAAATAAAGAGAACTTGAATCCGGCTCGGCCTCCCTTTGCATTCCCGGGGGGTTCCGGGGCTTTTCCAGAAATTCTGGAGCGTCTCGAGCAGGTTCTGGTGTTTTCCCAAGGGATTCGGGTGTTTTCCCAAAGGATTTGGGCGTTTTCTCCAAAGGTTTCAGGTGTTTTCCCGGGGCTTTCAGGTGTTTTCCCAAAGGATTTGGGTGCGGGTGTTTTTCCCAAAGGTTTCAGGTGTTTTTTGGGGGATTTTGGGCGTTTTTCCTGCGTTTCTGTTTCTTCCCATTGACAGCAGCCGTTTCCTCGGGGTTTTTCCCGGTATTCCCATTGTTTTTCCCGTTGTTTTTCCCGTCGATCCCCGGTTTTTTTGGGGATTTCTCCGGGGTCTCCCCGCTTTTCCCCCCCCGCTCCTTCCCCCTCTGCCTCCGGAGCTGCCGGAACCGGAGCCGCCGGGGGTTGAGGCCGAAGGCTTCCAGCCTCTTCCCGCTGAACTCGCGGCCCCCCAAACGCACGGCAGCGCCCAGGGGGGGCGCCCCCCGGCGCCGGGGAGCCCCGGGATTTTGGGGAGCCCCGGGATTTTGGGGAGCCCCGGGATTTTGGGGGGCCGAGAGGGGCTCCCCTTTCCCCGCCTCCTCCTCCTGACGTTTCCTCTTCTCCCGGCGTTTCTTCCCGAATTTCGGCTTTGCCGGCGCCGCCTCCGGCTCCTCGGGGCTGGGGGGAGGATGGTGATGATGAGGGGGGGTCCGGGGGGGGTGCGAACACCCCAAAAACTTCCCCCGAACCCCCTGAACCCCCCCGTACTCAGCCACGAGGGATCTGAGGATCTGGTGCTTCTTGCTGAGGTTCTGCGCCCTGCGGCTGTAATTGGCCTGGTCCTGCCGCTCCTCCTGCTCCGAGCTGCGTGGGGAGGGGGTCCGTGAGCCCCCCCAAAATCCCGGGGGGCACCCAGGACCCCCCCCAGAGCCCCCTCCTCACCGGTACATGCAGGTCTTGCGCAGGGAGCACCAGCGGTTCAGCTCCTTGTCATCAGCTGCCAAAATCTGGGAGGGCAGAGAGGGGGTGGGGAAAGGTTTTGGGGGGTCCCAGGAGTGGTTTTTGGGGTTTTTTTGGGGGGGTCTCAGCTCCCGGGGGGGCTTTACCTCGTCCGTGGTGAGGCCGAAGTCGCAGGGCAGGACCCGGCGGTATTTGAAGCGACAGGGGAGGTCCCCGACCATGTCCTCGAAGTCGAGGCCGTAAAATTCATCCAGGTACTGCTCGAAGGGGCCCGAGGCTGCGGGGATGGGGAGGTTTGGGGGGGTCCTGAGAGGGTCTGGGGGGTTGCCAGGAGGGGGTTGGGGGGGTCCCGAGTTGGGTTTCGGGGTTTGGGAATGGTAGAGACTGGGATTTTGGGGTGGAAATCAGGATTTTTGTAGCGGGGTATCAGCATTTTGGGGTGGGGATCAGGAATCTGAGGGTGATGTCCCAAGGTTCTGGGGGGTGGGGAGCGGAGTTTTGGGGGTTCTCAGGGATTTGGGGTCCCGTTGCTCACCGGGGTCGAACGGGGGCTTCTCCCTCTCCAGGGCCTCCCGGAACCGCGTTTTCCGACGCTTCTTCCCGAAGGAAACCTCGGGGGGGGCCCGGCCCGGGGGGGCCGCGGGGTCGGGGGGGGGCTCGGGGACATAATCGGCATCCATCTGTGGGGGAGGGGTCAGTGGGGAGGGGGCTGCACCCCCCGAGCCGGGACCCCCCCATCCCCGATTTGGGACCCCCCCATCCCCAATTTGGGACCCCCCCATCCCCGTGCTGAGTTCTGTCTCAGCTCTGGGGGGGTGTCACAGATTTTGGGGGGGGGGTCACAGCTTCAGGGGGGTCTCATTCCAAGGGGGTCTCTTCTTCCTCCTCCTCCTCCTCCTCACCACAAAATCGGGGTCCTCGCAGTGCGGCTCCGTCTGGGGCTCCCCCTCTTCCCTCCCCGTCCAGGAGTCCCAGTTCCAATCGTCTGAAAGAACGGGGGGGACTCGGTGACACCGGGACTGGGGGGGACTCGGTGACACCGGGACTGGGGGGGGACACACTCTGGGGACCCCCCCAGGACCCCCCACTCACCATCCAGCCCCTCCTCCTCCTCAAACTGCGGCTTCTCCTCCTCCCCCCGGCCGTAATATTCATCCCCAAACCATTCCTGGGGAAGAAAAGGGGGATCAGCGGCACCTGGGGGGGCACGGGGGGGTTTGGGGGGCACAGTGGGGGGACACCCACGGCCATGAGCCGGTCGTGGCGGGCGGGATCGAAATCCTCCTGGAGCAGGGAGTGGCTGAGGCCGAAGGCGTCGGAGCCGGAGGCGTCGCGGATCCTCGCGATCCTGGCGGCCAACTCCTCCCGTTTCAGGTTCTTCAGCTGCTTCAGCTCCTCCCTGCGCCGTGCCCGCTCCTGGGAGGGGGAAAATGGGGTGAGGGGAGGGCGTGGGGGGCAGCTCAGGACACCCCAAACCCCCCCCCCACCCCGGATCTTCCTCACCTTCTTCTTCCTCTCCCGGACCTGCTCCCGCTTCTCCTTGCGCCGCTCGTCCCGGCGCCGCACCGAGGTGGGGATTTGGCGTGGGAATGTCTGGATCTGGGGAGGGGGGAAAGGGGGGGAAAAGGGGTCAGGGACCCCCAGAGCCGCACCCAAAATTTGTCCCCCCTAAAAAAAACTGGGGGTGCGGCGTGGGAACGCCTGGATTTGGGGAGGAAATGGAATCGGGATTCCCAAACTTCACCCCAAATTCCGGCCCCCCAATCGCCATCCCTACCCCCTAAACGTTCCCCCCACCCCCAATTCTTGTCCCTGACCCCAAATTCCTGCCCCCCACCCCCCAAAATCCCCTCCCCCCCGCTCCGTTTCTCCCACCTGAGCCGCTCCCGGCTCCTCGAAGCGGAAATTGTGCCGGCGCTCGAATTCCTGCTGCCGCTCCAGGAACTGCTCCCCCTCGTCCGAGGAGTCCTCCAGGGAGGGGAGGGAGGCTCTGGGGGGGCCGGGAGGGGTCAGGGGGGCTTTGGGGGGCTCTGGGGGAGGTTTTGGGGGGCTCTGGGGGGTCCCCACTCCAAGTCCTGCAGCTGCTCCAGGAGCTGCTCCCCCTCATTGCAGAGGGTGTCAGGGAGGAGTGAGGAGGGTCTGGGGGGGTCACAGGGGGCCTGGGGGGGTCACAGGGGGTCTGGGGGTCCCGCTCACCCTTCATCCCCCTCCTCCTCCTCCTCCCGGAAGCCGTTTCCCAGCAGATAATCCCGCAGGAATCGCTCGCCCGGCTCCAGCGCCGGGTCTGACCAGAATTTCTGTAGGGGCTCCTGGAGGGTGGGGGGGGGGGGGGTGCAGAATGGGGGGTTCAGAGCTGGGGGTCACCCCCAAGACCCCCCCCCCCAAAACCCCCCCAGAGCCCCCAGCCCCTCACCAGGTCCTGCAGCGGCTCCGGGGGGGGCTCGGCCTGGCCCCGCAGCCAGCGCAGGTACTGCTCCTCCTCCTGAGCCTGGGGGGGAAAACGGGGTCAGAGAGGGACCCCCAAAGCCCCCCGGGACCTAAAAACCCCCCCAGAACCCCCCTCACCTTCTCCTCCCGGGATCGGACCCGTGGGCGCAGCAGGGCCCCTCCTTCCTCCTCCTCCTCCTCCTCCTCACTGTCGGCCACGAAGGCTCGGAAACTGCGGGGGGAGGTCTGGGGTCAACCCCTGGTGCTGAGGACCCCCCCAAAATCCCCGATAACCCCCCCAAAATCCCCGATAACCCCCCCAGGACCCCCCCAGACCCCCTCACCTCTCTTTCAGCGCCCGCTGCTCCTCCGCGTAGCTCTGGGAGGACTCGACCTGGGGGGGATAAAAAAGGATTTTTTTTTTTTGAGGGGGGAGGTCACAGGGATTTGGGGGAGGCCAAACCTTCCTCCCATCCTCACCTTCCTCCTCTTGGCTGCTGTCTCTTCATCCTCCTCATCCTCCTCGTCCACGTATTTGCTGTGGGGAGAAAGGAGAAGGTCAGAAACTCCCAAAAATCCTCCCAAAAATCCCCCAAACGCCCCCTCCTCACCCTTCCTTCTCCAGCACCACCTTCCTCTCGTAATCCTTCAGGAACATCGGCTTGGCTGGGCGCTCTTCCTCCTCCTCCTCATCCTCTTCCTCTCCCCCGGATTCTGGTAAAGGCCAGGACGAGTTTTGGGCCCCCGCGAGTTTTTTTTTTTTGGGGAACCCCCGGGATTTTGGGAACCCCCCCCCAGTACCTTGCTGGGTGTAGAACGTGGTGTCCTCCCGGTAAATCCGGGGGTCCCGGGTCTTGAGCAGCGCCAGGGTCCGGTAGAACTCCCGTTCCTCGCGGGGGTCCAGGGCCTGGGGGGGGGTCAGGGGGGGTCACTCACAGGGACACCGGGACCCCCCCCCCCACCTTGTCATCCCCCCCCAAACTCACCACGTCGTCCCCGCTGGACTCGGAGCTGTCGCTATCGCTGTCGCCGCTGTCCCCGGTGTCCCCATAGCGGTCCCGCACTACCGGGGGATCAGCACCGGGCAGGGGTCAGCACCGGGAACGGCGCGGAGCCGGTTCCCCCCATCGCCCCCCGCCCGCACCCCCAGCCCCGGTCCCGTTTCCCCCGGTCCCGTTCCCCTCCGATCGCCCCTTCCGGTCCCGTTCCCGGTCCCGTTCCCGGTGTCTCACGGCGCTGCAGCTCCTCCCGCCGCCGGTACCGCCCGTAGCGCTCGGCGAACGCCGCGTTCACGCGGAGCTTGGGCTCCGCCATGGCCGCCCACGTGACCGCGCGGCACTTCCGGATCCGCCGCCCACGTGACCGGAGCGCCCCGCCCCTTCCCGCTCTTAAACGGGCAACGGCGCCCAAAGCAGCGGGTGGGCCCCACCACGACCCTCGGCACCCCCAAACCCCTCAATCGGAACCAGGACCCCCCCCACACTCTGTTCCCAGAGCCCCCAGACCAGCGGGACAGGGGGGTCTCAGCTCCATCTTTATTCGGCCAGAGGAGGGGGGGGGGCATGGGAGGGTCCTTGGGGGTCGGGGGGTCCATGGGGGTCGGGGGGTCCATGGGGGGGTCCATGGGGGTCCCCTCAGCTGGTGCGGATCTGATAATCTGTGAGAGAGAGACAGAGAGGAGGTGAGGTGGGGGGCCCAGGCTGGGGGTCCCGGGGGAATTTGGGGGTCCCCCAGATCACTCACCCCCGCTCTGGGTGATGTAGCGCACCCAGGGCAGTGCCTGGTACCCGCTTTTCTCGATGATCTTCATGTACCTCACCTGGGGGGGGGGGACAGGTGGGCAATTACCCCCCCAGAGCCCCCCCAAAACCCCCAGGATCCCCTCCTGGAAAGTGCCTGTCCCACCCCCATCCTGTCCCCAAACCCCCTGGAGCCCCCACATCCCTCCCTTCCCCTCTCCCCAAACTCGCCGGGACCCCCTCCCCGATACCCCAACCCTTCTCCCAGGACCCCCGGAGACCCCCGAGACCCCTCCCCAGCCCCTCCCCGCAGCACCTGGATGCCCGAGACGGTGAAATAGGGGATCTCGAAGCGCACGGCGATGGGCGGCCGTCCCTCCTCCTCCTCCTTCTCCACGCTGGGCAGCCCGAAGTGAGCGCGCATCAGGTGCTCCTTCCCCCCCTGCGACCCCCGCAGCGGCTCGTGGGGACCCCCGCGGCCACCCCCGGGCTGGGGGGGACAGGGGGGGACACCCCCGGGGTTGGGGGGCACAGGGGATGCTCACAGGAAAGGATTTGATGCTCCAGATGACCACGTTGCGTTCCGGCAGGTACCGGGCCGAGCCCACCGTGGTTTTGAACTTGGGCGAGTCGGCGTCGCTGGGCACGGGCACGGCGATCTCCACCCCGTTGGCCACCGATTGCTTCTTGAACTGGCCCTTGGCCTGCGGGGGGGGGCACGGGGGGGGTGTCAGGGGCTGGGTGGGGGGGTCTGAGGGGCACGGGGGACCCCCAGGATCACCTTGACCATGATCTCCACCCGGCTGTGGGAGAATTTCTCGATGATGGACTCGATCCAGATGAGCGGCTTCACCTGGGGGAGGCACGGGGGTCACCCCTGGGGTCACCTGGGGGGTTACCCAGGGGGTCCCCAGCACACCTGGAGGGGTCCTGGACACACGGACGGAGGTGGTGGACACGTGGGAAGGGGTCACACCCCCACAGAAAACGGTCAGAGCCCCTCAATGAAGGGTCCCGGCCCCACAGGTGAGCCCAGGTGGGGGTCCCGGCCCCACAGGTGAGCCCACCTGGGTGTGCAGGCGGTAGGACATGAGCTCGAAGTCGCCGTCGGGGGGGATGAAGGAGATGGTGCGGTCGTTGTCGAAGCGGGACAGACGGACACACTGATGGAACTTCACGTCCTCCAGCTCCACCGACTTGTTCTTGCCCCCTGCAAGGGATTGGGGGGCTCGGGAGGGGCTCAGGGGGGGCTCAGGGGACCCCTGCCCCCCTCCCCCGGCACTCACGGCCCGTCAGCTCGAACAGGACGCGGTCGTTGAGGCCCAGGCGCAGCTCGGGCATTCCCGACAGGAAAACTTTGAGCTTGATGGTGCCCACGACCTCGCTGAGCACCACGCTGCCGTTGGCACTGACCTGCGGGCACGGCCCGGCTCGGAGCTGGCACCGGCACCGGCACCACCTCCATCCTCATCCTCATTCCCGTGCTCACTGCCAGCCCCGTCACCATCATCATCCTCATCCCCATCCCACCCCAGTCCCCATCGTTATCCAGCCCCAATCCCCCTCACACCCCACCCCAATTCCCCTCCCTACCCAATCCTAAACCCCACCCCACCCCAATCCCCCTCCCCATCCAACCCTGATCCTCATCCCTTTCCCACCCTAAACCCCATCCAACCCCAATCCCCCTCCCCATCCCACCCCACCCCAATCCCCCTCCCCATCCAACCCCAATCCCCCTCCCCATCCCACCCCAATCCCCCATCCCACCCCAATCCCCCATCCCACCCCAGTCCCCCTCCCCATCCAACCCCAATCCCCCTCCCTTTCCCACCCTAACCCCCATCCCACCCCAATCCCCCTCTCCACCCCATCCAACCCCAATCCCCCTCCCTACCCAATCCTAAACCCCATCCCACCCCAATCCCCCTCCCCATCCAACCCCAGTTCCCCTCCCTTTCCCACCCTAACCCCCACCCCACCCCAATCCCCCTCCCCACCCCACCCGAATCCCCCTCCCCGTGCCCTCACCAGCAGGTTCACGGACTCGATGACGTCGATGAACACCTCGTTCTTTTTGTAGCGGATGCCCTCGGAGCGCCAGGACACGGCGTTGGTCACCGTGGTGGGCACGCGTGACCTGCCCGTGTCCAGCTTGTTCCCCTCCTGGGTGATGTACCTGCGGGGCTGGGGGGGGTCAGGGGGGGCTCTGGGGGGGTTCCCGGCGCCCCCCAGGACCCCTCCCCACACTCACTCCTGCAGGATTTTGCTGTCCGTGGTCTGCGGGAAGCCGAAGTCCATCAGCTCGTCCAGCAGCTCGTAGATGATGACGAAGTTGTCGCGGATGCTTTCCTCCTCCAGCTCCTTGAAATACTCCGAGAACACCTGAGGAGGGGGGGGGGGGCACCCAGCACCTCTGTGACTCCCCCCTCCCCAAATTAGGGTGACCCCCAGACCCCTCAACTCACCTCCACCACCTTGTAGAGGAAGGAGAACACCAAGGACGCGTTCCCGTTCTTCTTGGTGGTGGCCACCACTGAGGGGGGGAGTTAAGGAGAAAGGGGCACCAGGGGGTTCCTGGGGTTGGGGGGTGGTCCCGGGGGGTCCCGGGGGGTCCCGGGGGGTCCCGAAGGATACGGTACAGGTTGGCGTGTTTGATCCACAGGAAGTGCACGTGGCCGTAGGTCAGCACGGGGGTGAGGGTCCCCTCCTCCTCCCGCTGCAGCAGGACCCCCATGAAGTTCTCGATCTCCCCCAGCCCCACATCCCCCTTGTAGTTGCGGCTGATCAGAGGCTGGGGGGGATGATTTGGGGGGGGGGTGGGTTAGAAATGGGGACACCCCCTCCCCCCCAAACTGCTCACCCCACCTCGGGGTCACCGGGGTCACCGCCGCTGACCTTGGGTGACCTTCAAGGACAGAGGGGACAGGTGGGTGTCCCCCAGCTCGGACACCTGCGTGACCCCAGGTAGGGTTTGGGGTGGTGGTGGTGGGGGGGGGTCACACATGGAGAACCCCCCCCAAAAAATCCTGGGGGTCACGGGGGTCACGGCCACTGACCTTGGCTGGCCTTTGGGGACACAGGGGACAGGCGAGTGTCCCCCGGGGGGCTTTGGGGTGCTGGCGGGGGTCTCACCTTCCCCTTGAGGTCCAGGATGAAGAGGGCGGAGGCGGCCATGGCGCCCGCGCGGCACCGTCACCACCTGCGGCACCGTCACCTGCACAGGTGAGCGGCTGCGCCCACGGGGCCTTAAAGGGGACGGCCCAGCCCCACGGGACCCCCTCCCCCCACCGCGGGGGTCCCACCGCGACCCTCGGGGGGACCCCCAAGCTCGGCCACTCCACGGGGGCTTTGGCCACCTCCAGCCCAACCCCGCGGTTTTGGGGTGAGGGGCGTGGGGTGGGACCCCCCAGTGGGTTCCAAGGGGGTGGGTTTGGGACCCCTGGATGTGTCCCACCATGAGGGGAGGGGGTCTCTGCACCCCCTAACTCTCCCTCTTGGGGGGTCCCCGCAGACCCTCGCTCCTGTTTTCCCCACTCCGGGGGTCTCTGCACCCCCAGACCCCTCCTGGGTGGGGGGGGTGGTCTCTGTATCCCAACACCCCCAACTCTGTGTAGCCCCCAGACCCCCGGATCCCCCTCGGGGGGGTCTCTGGCCCCCCAAATCCCCCACCCTGGAGAATTCTCGCACCTCCAGACCCCGGGATTCCCCCCCCACCCCGGTCCCTCCGGAGCCCCGGGAGGGGCGGGACAGCCCCGGGCCCGGCCCCGGGGGCGGGTCGGTACCGGGGAGGGGGGGGCGGACCGAGCCTGGAGCCGCCCCGCCCGCAGCCACAGCCCGGGGGGTACCGGGGGGTACCGGGGGGTCCGGAGGTACCGGAGAAGCGCCGGGGGAGCCGCCCAGAGCTGCCATGGACCGGCCCGCGGGCAGGAGGGACCCGCACGGCGATTACGGTACCGAGCATCCCCCCAGAACCATCCCGGGGCTCCCCCGAACCCCCGGGGCTGCGAACTCGCAGATTTTGGGGCACTCGCAGATTTTGGAACTCGCAGGTTTTGGGGAACTCGCAGATTTTGGAACTCGCAGATTTTGGGGCACCTTCAGGATTTTGGAGACCCCCACCTCGGCTCGGAGCCTCTCGGGTTTAGGGTGTGGGGAACCCCAAATTTGGGGTTTTAGACCCTTCAGGCTTGGGGTTCCCCCTGGTTTTGGGTTTGAGAACCCCCCCAAGTTTGAGGACACCCCGCATTGGGGGACCCCCACATTTGGGGACCCCCACATTTGGGGACCCCCCCTCCATCCCCTGGGACACCCCCGGGGAGGCTGCAGGATCATGGTGGGGGGCTCGCATGGTTTTTTTTTTGGGGAGGGGGGTTCTCCGGGCTGTGTCGGGGGTCTCGGGGTCCGCTGCCCCCGCCGGGGGTCCCGGCAAGTCCTGGCGGAGGGGGGACCCCTCCAGGAGCCCCCCAGGAACCGGGACCCCCCCGTTTTCGGCGGGTGGGGGCTCGGCCCGGCCCGGCCTTTGTTCGCCGGTGGCGGGGGGGGACCCGCAGCCCTGACATCACCGGCGGCCTATGGGATCGTAGCGCCGGGATCCCGGGCTGATCCCGGGCATCGATCCACGCGAACGGAACCGGGGCGGGGACGGCGCCGCCCCCCGAGCCCTTCCCGGACATTCCCCGCCCGTTCACAACCTCTGGACCGGGTCCGGTGGGGTCAGACCGCGCCCCGCGGCTTCCCGGTACCGGGGCTGGAACTGCTCGGTTTTAACCCCGCTGCCAGAATCCCCCGGTAACCGCGGGGCCGGAGCTGCCCCGGTTCCCTCCGGTGCTGAGCCCGTTCCCCCCGGTTCTCCCCGGTTCGGTGTCCTCCGGTGCTCTCCGGGGCGGGGTTTGGGACCCGTTCGTGCCCCGGAGGGCGGATTTTGGGGGGGGCTGTGACGGAGGCGGGGTCGTCCCAGCCCAGCCCAGCCCAGCCCAGCCCGGCTTGGACGGGAACGGCGGCGGCGGCGGCTCCGGAGTTCGGGGCGCTCGCCGGGATGGGGGGACACGGGGACAACTACTACGGCAAACACGGTACCGGGAGCGGCGGTTCGGGAGGTTCGGGGGGCTCGGGGACGTTTTTGGGGGGTTCAGAAGCGCGGCCGGGGCTCGGGGGGAACCTTTGGGGGTTCGCCCGTGGTCGGGGGCGAGTCCCCGCGAGTCGTGGCCAGCGCCCGCTGTGGGTCGTGGCCACTTCTGGGGTCCCCCCGTGATTTGGGGGCTCCTTTGGGGGTTCCTGCGGGTCGGGGCCCCGCGGCTCGGCGAGGAAAGAGTCAAACGGCCGCGGGGGAAAGGCGGAAAAACAAACGCGAAATGGGCGGAAAACGGGGCAGGAAAAGGCGAAGCAAAGCGAAAGCAAAAGCGGCCGCGCCCGGCGCCGGGGGGGGGGGGGGGGGACGCGGTTTTTGGGGGGCTGGGGAGGGGGGGACGCGGTTTTTGGGGTGCTCGGTTTTGGGGGGGGGGGTTGAGAGGCCGCGGTTTTGGGGCCGCCCTCCCTTGCAGGCACAGAACCGGCCCGACGGCCGCGGTGTGGGGACAAACCGGCTCCGGCGGTTCTGGGCCGGTTCTGGGGCGGCTCCGCGGCGCCCGCCGGTCCCGGGAGGGGTCCCGGGATCGTTGCGGGTTCTGATCCCCCCCCCCACCCCCTTGAGCCGCCGTTCGTGGGGGTTTGGAGAGAGGAGATCGACTCCCGGAACCCCAAAAACACCCCAAAGCAAACGTGTCCCCCCCACAAAAAAAAAAAAAAAAAAAAAAAAAAGATTCGGGGCTGCTGTGACCTCCTGCCCCCCAAAATCCACCCGAAATCCCCCGGGCCCCCCCTGCCCTGAGCCGCTCCCACGCTGGCTCCAGTCCCACCCTAAAAATAAAACCGAGCAGCGGCGCCGGGGAGGCTGCGGCGGGGCCGGGGCTGCTCGGGGGGTTCGGTGGGAGCCCCCGAGCCCCGGTGGGACCCCCCGAGCCCCGCTCTGCCCCACGGTGATTCCATGGAATTCGGTGTTTCCGTGGGGTTCCGGGTCCGGGGATATTTTTGGGGCACCTGTGGGAAATGAGTTTTCCATGGGGTCGTGGTTTCCGAGCTCAGGAATTGGATCCGCAGCTGGGAACGGGTCTGGAGATGTTTTTCCTTCCTGATTCTGCTTATCCCAAGGATCTCTTTTGGAGTTGTTTTTTTTGTTTGTTTTTGCTTGCTGTGGGGTGAGGAGGATGAGGAGTGCCTTCCTCCTGCCCCAGCCATTTCCCATTCCTCTTGCTCTCCACAGGAACCCCACAGAAATATGACCCGACTTTCAAAGGTCCCATCTATGACAGGTAAACAGACGCCCCCAGGGTCCCCAAATTCCGGGTTCCCAAATTTAAGGTTCCTAAATTCCGGGTCCCCAGCTGCAGGTCCTCAAATCCAGGTCCCCAAATCGAGATCCTCAAATCCAGGTCTCAAATCCGGGTCCCCAAATCCGGGTCCCCAAATCCAGGTCCCCAAATCCATGTCCCCAAATCCATGTCCCCAAATCAGGGTCCCCAAATCCAGGTCCCAAATCCGGGTCCCCAAATCCAGGTCTCAAATCCGTGTCCCCAAATCAGGGTCCCCAAATCCAGGTCTCAAATCCGGGTCCCCAAATCAGGGTCCCCAAATCCGTGTCCCCAAATCCGTGTCCCCAACCTCCCTGTCCCCCTGCCAGGGGCTGCACTGACATCATCTGCTGTGTCCTGCTCGTGGTGGCCATCGTGGGCTACGTGGTGGTCGGCGTCGTGGGTACGTCCTGGGGGTCCCTGGGGGCTCAGGGGGGTCCCTGGGGGCTCAGGGGGGTCCCTGCAGGGTCTGGGGGGGTTCTGGGGGTCACCACGGCCTCACCATCCTGTGTCCCCCCCAGCCTGGACCCACGGGGACCCCCGGAAGGTGATCCACCCCACGGACAGCCGCGGGCAGTTCTGCGGGCAGCAGGGGACCCCCAACGAGTGAGTGCCGGGCTGGAGAGACCCCAAATCCCTCCGGGGGGAGCGTGGAGGAGGCTCCCCCAAACCCCGTGGGTTTTTTTTTTTTTTGGTTGGTTTTACAGGAAAAAACCTTTCCTTTTCTACTTCGACATCGTCAAGTGCGCCAGCCCGCTGGTGCTGCTGGAGTTCCAGTGCCCCACCACGCAGGTACGGCCCGGCCCCTCTGCAATTGGGCTTCCCCCAAATTCCCCCCCCCACGGAATCCGGGCCTGCAGCCCCCTGCCCGTGTCCCCCCTTCCCCTGCAGATCTGTGTCAGCAAGTGCCCGGACAGGTACATGACGTACCTGGCGGCCCACGGCAACGCGGCGGCGCTGGAATATTACCGGAATTTCTGCACCCCCGAGTTCAAGAACCCGCTCAAGGTGAGCTGTGGGGTCGGGGTCGGCGTGCCCTGGGGCTGGGCCCTGCTCTGACTGTGTGGCTCCTTGTCCCCACCCAGGGTCCTGTCGAGGTGCTGAGGGACAAGGAGTGTCCGGCCATGCTCATCCCCAGCACGCCACGTACGTCTGCAATTAGCCAGGAGCTCGTTAGAGATTCCGCCGGCGTTTTTTGGAGGGTGGTTTTTGTTGTTTTTTTTTTTTTGGGGGGTGGGGGCTCCTGTTTTCACACCTGAGCCGTCCCTTCTGTCTCACCAGTGGCACGCAGGTGCTTCCCAGCCATCCAGGCCAAGAAAGGCGTCATCATGGTGGGCAACGAGACCACCTACGACGATGGCCAAGGGCGCCGCAGGAACGTCACCGAGCTGCTGGAAGGGGCCAAGTGAGTCCCGGGCTAATGGCCCGGCTGCGTTAAAGCCACGGGGAAATCCTGCGCCAAAATCCCGGGATTGGAAACGGGAGCTGGAGGAGACGCAGCTCGGGGGGGATCGGCCGTGCAGGAATTTGGGGTTTCCTCGCTTTTTGGGGTCCTGCTCCATCGGCGTTTCCCGTTTCCAGACAAGCCAACGTGGTGCTGGAGGCGCGGCAGCTGGCCATGAAGATTTTCGAGGATTACACGGTGTCGTGGTACTGGATCATCATGTGAGCACGGGGCGGGACTCTGGGGCTTTACAATCCTTGGGATTGTGAGTGAAAAGGGAGAAATTCCAGGGATTCCAGGCCTTTCCCAATCCCCGATTCCCTCCCGTGGTTCCTTGGAATTGCTCGTGAAAAGGAAGAAATTCCAGGGATTCCCGGCCTTCCCCAATCCCCGGTTCCCTCCCGCGGTTCTCCCGATTTTTTTGGGGAGGGAGGGGAGGTGGTGACGCGCTGCCTTCCTCCCTCCCTCAGAGGCCTCGTCATCGCCATGGTGGCCAGCCTCATCTTCATCGTCCTGCTGCGCTTCCTGGCCGGGATCATGGTGTGGGTGATGATCGTGATGGTGATCCTGGTGCTGGGATACGGTGAGGGGGGGGCCCCGGGATCCTCCCCCTGCTTTTCCTCTTCCCGGTGGGATTCATGGAATTCCCACACCCGAGTCCCCTCCCCGGCTCTGCCTTCGCCAAACACGACGAATTTCTGCTTTTTTTGTTGTTTTTTTTTTCCACCACAGGGATCTTCCACTGCTACATGGAGTACGCCAAGTTGAAAGGAGAGGCGGGGTCAGACGTGTCCCTGGCGGACCTGGGCTTCCAGACCGACCTGCGCGTCTACCTGCACCTGCGGCAGACATGGCTGGCCTTCCGTGAGTGGGGTGGGGCCAGGCAGGTGAAGGGACCCTCAGGCAGGTGCAGGTGGCCCACATGAAGGTGAAGGTGGTCCTCAGGCAGGTGCAGGTGGCCCACATGAAGGTGAAGGTGGTCCTCAGGCAGGTGAAGGTGACCCAAGTGAAGGTGCAGGTGGCCCTCAGCATGGTGAAGGTGCCCTCAGGCAGGTGCAGGTGGCCCACATGAAGATGCAGGTAGCCCGTATGAAGGTGCAGGTGGCCCACATGAAGGTGCAGGTAGCCCACATGAAGGTGCAGGTGGCCCTCAGGCAGGTAAAGGTGGCCCACATGAAGGTGCAGGTGGCCCTCAGGCAGGTGAAGGTGACCCAAGTGAAGGTGCAGGTGGCCCACATGAAGGTGCAGGTGGCCCACATGAAGGTGCAGGTGGCCCTCAGGCAGGTGCAGGTGGCCCACATGAAGGTGCAGGTGGCCCTCAGGCAGGTGAAGGTGACCCAAGTGAAGGTGCAGGTGGCCCACATGAAGGTGCAGGTGGCCCTCAGGCAGGTGAAGGTGGCCCACATGAAGGTGAAGGTGGTCCTCAGGCAGTGAAGGTGACCCAAGTGAAGGTGCAGGTGGCCCTCAGGCAGGTGCAGGTGGCCCACATGAAGGTGCAGGTAGCCCACATGAAGGTGCAGGTAGCCCGTATGAAGGTACAGGTGGCTCACATGAAGGTGCAGGTGGCCCACATGAAGGTGCAGGTGGCCCTCAGGCAGGTGCAGGTGGCCCACATGAAGGTGCAGGTAGCCCACATGAAGGTGCAGGTAGCCCGTATGAAGGTACAGGTGGCTCACATGAAGGTGCAGGTGGCCCACATGAAGATGCAGGTGGCCCACATGAAGGTGCAGGTAGCCCACATGAAGGTGCAGGTGGCCCACATGAAGGTGCAGGTGGCCCACATGAAGGTGCAGGTGGCTCACATGAAGGTGCAGGTGGCCCACATGAAGGTACAGGTGGCCCACATGAAGGTGCAGGTAGCCCTCAGGCAGGTACAGGTGGCCCTCACGCTGTCCCTCCCTTGCCAGTGATCATCCTGTGTGTGCTGGAGCTCGTGATCGTCCTGCTGCTCATCTTCCTGCGCAAGAGGATCCTCATCGCCATCGCCCTCATCAAGGAGGCCAGCAGGTCTGGCAGCCTGCCTCGGGCCTTAAACTGGGCCTAAACCCGGGTTTAAATGGGGTTTTACTGGGATTTAACCCGGGTTTAACTGGGCTTTTACTGGGATTTAACCCGGGTTTAACTGGGCTTTTACTGGGATTTAACCCGGGTTAAATTGGGCTTTTACTGGGATTTAACCCGGGTTTTACTGGGATTTAACCCGGGTTAAATTGGGCTTTTACTGGGATTTAACCCGGGTTTAACTGGGGTTTTACTGGGATTTAACCCGGGTTTAACTGGGGTTTTACTGGGATTTAACCCGGGTTTAGCTGGGCTTTTACCAGCATTTAACCAGGGTTTAACTGGGGTTTTACCAGCATTTAATCAGGGTTTAACTGGAGTTTTATCAGGATTTAACCTGGGTTTAACTGGGGTTTTACCAGGGTTTAACCCACGTTTAACTGGGGTTTTGCCAGGGTTTAACCCATGTTTAGCTGTGGTTTTGCCAGGGTTTAAGCCAGGTTTAACCAGGGTTTAACCATCTTCTCGCAGGGCCGTTGGTCACGTCATGTCGTCGCTGCTGTTCCCCCTGTGCACCTTCTTCCTGCTGTGCCTCTGCATCGCCTACTGGGCCAGCACTGCTGTGTATCCTCATCCTCATCGTCTTCCTCATCCTCTTCCTCATCCTCTTCCTCTTCCTCTTCCTCTTTCTCTTCCTTTCATCCCTGTTCCTCAGAAGCCAAAGATCTCCCCAGCACGGAGCCTGAAATCTCTGAGGTTTAACCCCAGACACGCCTTGGGGTGGAGGAGCTTGGGGAGAGCAGAGTTGGATTGGATTTGGGTTTGGATTTAGGGTTGGATTTAGGGTTGGCTTTGGGAAATTTCTCCTTAACGGTGCCCTGCAGCTTCCTGTCCACCTCCAACGAGGCCGTTTACAAAGTGTTCAACGAGTCTGCCTGCCCGTTCTCTGGGCACACCTGCAAGCCTGAGGTGAGCACCTGGGGAAGCTCAGGACCTGCCAGAGGCTCTGTCAGAACTCAGAACCTGCCAGAGGTTCTGTCAGAGCTCAGAACCCATCAGAGGTTCTATCAGAGCTCAGAACCCATCAGAGGTTCTATCAGAGCTCAGAACCCATCAGAGGTTCTGTCAGAGCTCAGAACCCGTCAGAGGCTGTGTCAGAGCTCAAAACCCATCAGAAGTTGTGTCAGAACACAGAACCTGTCAGAGGCTCTGTCAGAGCTCAGAACCTGTCAGAGGTTCTGTCAGAGCTCAGAACCCGTCAGAGGCTGTGTCAGAGCTCAGAACCCATCAGAGGTTCTGTCAGAGCTCAGAACCCGTCAGAGGCTGTGTCAGAGCTCAAAACCCATCAGAAGTTGTGTCAGAACACAGAACCTGTCAGAGGTTCTGTCAGAGCTCAGAACCCATCAGAAGTTGTGTCAGAACACAGAACCCATCAGAGGTTCTGTCAGAGCTCAGAACCCGTCAGAGGCTCTGTCAGAGCTCAGAACCCGTCAAAGCTGACACCACGGGGGTCACTCTGGGGTGACCAGCTCTGCCCTGTGTCCCCTCCAGACCTTCAACACCAGCAACGTGACCAAGCTGTGCCCCGACGCCCAGTGCCTGTTCGCCTTTTACGGCGGCGAGACCGCCTACCACAAATACCTCATCGTGCTGCAGTTCTTCAACGTCTTCATGTTCTTCTGGCTCGCCAACTTCGTCATCGCGCTGGGCCAGGTGACGCTGGCCGGCGCCTTCGCCTCCTACTACTGGGCCTTTAAGAAGCCGGACGACATGCCGGCCTTCCCGCTGTTCTCCGCCTTCGGCCGCGCCCTGAGGTGCGTGCCCACCCCTCCCGGGGGGCGGGGGCTGCTGGAGGGTTGTGCCTTTCCAACGGGGCTGCTCCGTCCCCAGGTACCACACGGGCTCGCTGGCCTTCGGCTCGCTGGTGCTGGCCGTTGTGCAGGTGATCAGGGTCACGCTGGAGTACCTGGATCACCGGCTGAAAGGTGCCCGGGTTGGGATGGGATCGATGGGATGGGATCAGTGGGATGGGATGGGATGGGATGGGATCAGTGGGATGGGATGGGATCAGTGGGATGGGATGGTGTGGCTTGGCCTGCTGAGATTTTCACCCTTGTTCCCGACTAGACTAGCTCAGATGTTAGGATGAAGCCTCAGGGATTCACCACGTGGATGTGAATAAAAGATAACAAAAGAGGCTCTTTTCCCCCTGGGGAGAGTTTGGGGGTTATTTCTTGTGGTGCTCTAGGAGCAAAAAGAGGGCGAGGTCAGGGGGCACAGGTCTTTCCCAGGGTCTGTAAGGGGGTGGGAAGAAATTGGATCATGGCCAGAGGGGAGAGGGACCAGGCCACAGGACATTGCAGGGGACACCATTGCAGAATTTACCATTTCCAATGCATCCAGTGAGTTATGATGGGATGGAATGGGATGGGATGGGGTGGGATCAATGGGATGGGATGGGATGGGATGGGATGGGGTGGGATCAATGGGATGGGATGGAATGGGATGGGATGGGGTGGGATCAATGGGATGGGATGGGATCAATGGGATCAATGGGATCAATGGGATGAGCTGCAAGGCCCCATCCAACCCAAACCATCCCGTGATTCTGGCAAGTGTTTTCCGTGGCTGCTGGCTCGTTTTCTCCGTGCCAGGGAATTCTTAGCCCTTCAGTTGCCCATCAGGAAATGCCAGCAGTGGGTGGGGACGTGGGAAGAGCACCCAGGGGGTGAAGGCAGAGCTTGGGTGGGGGAGCTGTGGCAACAAAGTCTCGCCAGTGACCTTCGAGTCCCTGGCTTTGGTGCTGACCCCTCTCCCCACGCCCTCCAGCCGCCGAGAACAAGTTTGCCAAGTTCCTCCTGAGCTGCCTCAAGTGCTGCTTCTGGTGCCTGGAAAAATTCATCAAGTTCCTCAACAGGAATGCCTACATCATGGTGAGAGTCACCCAAAACCAACGCCCTCCAAGGGCTGGGGGTGCCACGGGGTGGGGGCAGCTCGGAGCTTTCCCTGGGAATGGTGGACACGGGGCTTTGTGGAGTTTTTTTTGGCTGTTTGGATGGAAAACCTTGACCTCAGCCACATCCCTGGCTGGCTTTGGGGGGGACCCTCTGTGGGTGGGGGCTCAGCAGTGGGGGAGATCCCTGTTCCAGGGTGGGATTTGCAGCCTGCCCCGCCTGCTGGACTCAGTGCAGTTTCTCTCTCTTTCCTCTGCCCCGTTTTTGTGCCCCAGATCGCCATTTACGGCACCAACTTCTGCACCTCGGCCCGCAACGCCTTCTTCCTGCTGATGAGGAACATCATCAGGTGAGACCCTGCAGGGACCCCTCCCCAGAGCCTTTGCCAAGCAGGCCCCTGGCTGCCTCTCAGAGCTGCTCATCCCCCTCTCGTCTCCCTGCAGGGTGGCCGTGTTGGATAAAGTCACGGATTTCCTCTTCTTCCTTGGGAAGCTGCTCATCGTGGGCAGCGTGGGTAAGTGCTGGCTTCTGGAAGTTTCTCCTCGCTGAAGCTGCTCCTTTCCAGCCCGTTTTCCATCCCTCGCCCACCCTTGTCCCCTCCCTTGCTCTCCCAGGAATCCTCGCCTTCTTCTTCTTCACCCATCGGATAAAGCTGGTCCAGGACACGGCGCCGCCGCTGAATTACTACTGGGTCCCGATTCTGGTGAGCTGCCCCCCTCGGTTTGGGGTGATTTTAGGAGAGCACCCTCCCGCCAACCCCTCCCCACGGCCCATGCCTCAAGGGCCTCCTTTGTTGGAGGTGTTTTCCCGGTCTCTGGTGCAATGAGCCCTTTGTTGGCCGCTGCTGGCGCCTCGCCCGCCAGCTCTGCCCGCTTTGGCCTCCCTCCAGAGGTGCCTGAGGCCTTTTGTCCCCACTCGGGCTGCCCTGAACAGTCCTGCCCCTGTTCACTTCTCCTCCTTGCCCTGGGGAATGTGGGATTCAGCGTTTTCCTCCTCCTGCTGCTGGCCAGGGGCTCAGTGTGTGCTGTCTCCTGCAGACGGTGATCGTGGGCTCCTACCTCATTGCCCACGGCTTCTTCAGCGTGTACGGCATGTGCGTGGACACCCTGTTCCTTTGCTTCTGTGAGTATCGGCACAGAGCCCCTCTTCCCACAGTGTCACGCCCAGTGTCCAGTCTGGGGGGGTTTGTTCCCAATCCTGGGGCTCCTCTGTGTGGTTTTCTCCCGCTTTTTCCTTTCCTGACTCCTCACCTGCGTTCTCACCTGCTCCAGCAGAGACCCCCCCCAGCCTGTCCGTGACCTCCTGCATCTCTCCCTCTGTTTTGGTGCTTTGGGCTCGGTGGAATTAACCACAACTAACCTCAATTTCCCTTTTTTTTCCTCCCTCTTTCCCTTCTTTTCCACCCTTCCCGTATCTCTGGTGGCACATTCTCCATCCTCCGCCCTGTCTCTCCCCACGCTCTCCCAACGCTTTTCGCTCTTCCCCTTCACGGCCGCTTCTTCCCGGGGGCTGCAAAAGGTGAAGATCTGGAGAGAAACGATGGATCTCCGGAGAGGCCTTACTACATGTCCCCCGAGCTGAGCGAGATCCTGCTGAAGGGGCACCTAGAACCTTCCAAAAGCGCCGATAGCCAAGGCTAGGGCGTGGCGCCGGCCGGGCCTCCCCCCCCCGAGCCCGGCGGCGACTCCCGCGGTGCCCTGGAAATCCTTGGAGGGTGCTGAAGGAGCCTCAGTGCCTGATCTGCCTTCCTGCCCCCCAAAATTCCGTGTTCCTGCGTCGAGAGAGCCCAGCCGGAGTCGCTCGGGGGTGCCGGTGCCTGGACATGGTCGCGGCTTTGAGCAGAGATCTTTGTTGCTGAGGGAGGGCACGAGGGGCCCGGCGTGGAGGGACAGGATTTTGGGGCACGGCCCCACTGGGTTCTGCCACCCCCAAAGTGCTCTCTGGGCGTTTCTTCTGTGTCTGCTTCTGCCAAGAGCAGCGAAACTTTTCCTTGTCTTTTCCTGGCCTCTTTCCTCGTCCTTTCCTCACCTCTTTCCTGGCAATTTCCTCACCCCGTCTCTATGCAAACCACAACATTTTGATTTTTTTTTTTTTTGAGTTTTGAAATTTTGATTCCGGACGAAGTTTTGGCCTCACACCCGCTGCTTTAGCCCAGTTTGTCCCTGTCCCCTGTTCCAGCCATTGCTCCGGGGCAGGAGCTGTCACCGGTGGCCACTGGGACTCGGAGGGTTTCACTGCAGACACGGGGTGGGGTTGGGATCTCTCCTCCAGACAGCCCAGAAATGACCACGATTTAACAAAGCAGCTCTTGTGGCTCAGCCACAGCTCCCCGTGAGCCTCCCAGGACGCGGCCGTGGTGTTGTCGCTCCCATTTCCATCCCAAAAGGATCCAAATCGCTCTCAAAACACCCCCCGGGCATTGCCAGCCCGGGGCTTTGTGGCTTTGTTTGGTTCTGGGGTGTTGTTTTTTTTTTTTATTTTTTTCCATGGCTGGGATTTTCCAGCGTCGGGAATGAGGGGAATCACTTTTCCATCGGCTCCAGAGCTGCTGGGAAGAACCGAGGGATCCCTCCCGCCCTTGGCTCTGTCCATCTTTTCCCCCCCTGAGAAACAAAACACCCGAATTCCCTCTTTCTTCTCAATCCCCGCGGGCCATCGCTGTGTCAGAGGTGGAGAACGATTCCACGACGACCCCAGGGACTTTGCTCCGTCTGGGAATGGCTGCTGGTGGGGGGATCCCAGGAGCCTCCATCACACCCCACATCTGCCCCGCGGGGCCGGGGATCTCTTTTTTGCAGTGGAGGACCTGGAGCGCAACGACGGCTCGGCGGAGAAGCCGTACTTCATGTCTCAGAACCTCAGGAAGCTGCTCAAGAAGACCAACAAGGGCCAGCCCGAGCCGTAGCACCGCCTGTCCCGCCTGGAATTCGCCTCCGTGGACCTTGGACCACCCCTCTCCTCCCCCTCGAGGCGTGGCAGGGGAGGGGGGGGGGATCGGTAAAATCCGGACTTCAAATCTGGTGACGATGATGATGATGATGATGAGTTTGTCACGCCACCCCTGGGCTGTGACAGGGGGGGAAAACCCCAATTCCCGAGGGTCAGCGACTCCAAAGGCAGTTTCACTGTGTTTTGTTGAGCCCGTGAATCTTTCTGAGCTCGGCCTTACCTCGCTCTCCGGGGATCCCATCGGATCTGAACGGGCCGGGAGGTTCCCGCAGCTCCTCGCGGGGTGTTCCCGTTGTGGCCTCGCCCTAAAATATTGAATTTTGTTTGTTCATTCCTGCCCAGAGAGCTGGAATCACTTCCCTTTGTCGACACCTGAGAGCCCAGTTTTGGGGGCCCTGATTAATTAATTCTTTTAGGAATAAGCTAATCACTGGAGGTGGAGGGGAACGAGGGGGATTCGGGGCTTGATGCTCCGCCCGGTTCTCGCACCTCTTGAGAACCTGCAGATGCCACAGATTCCTCCCCAAAATCTGCGTCTGCTCCCCCAAATTTATCAGTTTCAGGCAGACCCCGAATGCTTCACCTGCATAAGGGGTTTTGGGAGGGACCTGGGGGCGGGTTTTGGGTTCATTCGGGGTGATTTTAGCAAAGCCAACACCCCCCGCCAGGAGGGGGAAAAGAGTTTTATTGTTGGAGCTGAAAAGGAGTTAATTAACTCTAAAATGTAACTAACTCAGCTAAAATGTAACAGAATTAACCCTCACACCCCGTGCAGAGCAGAGCCACCAACAGCAATCGGGCTTTTTTTTTTGGTGGGGGCTCGTTTGTTAAAAAAAGAATTTTAAGAAACGCTCCGAGGCTTTGGGGGACAATTCCCAGCTCCCAAAAGCTGGGGGGGGGTCCCACCTGCCCCCTCCTTTGGCTCTGGGAATTGATGGCATCGATCCCTTTGGCAGCTTTTTATCCCCATTCCCTGTGGGTTTTGGAATTACCTGATGCTTCGGGGGCTTTTGTATATTTTGCTTTTCCAGGATGTTTTCAGTTGTGTTTTTTTGGAGCTTTCCCAGTGGATTTTTTTTGGGGGGGCGGGTTTTGGTTTCTCTTGATGCAGCCGGGCAGAGCTTCCCTAGCTGGAATCAAACATTGTAATTTCCCTAATTTTTTATAAAAAATTCCCTAAGTTTTCCCTTTTTTTCCCCCCCTTCGTTTTTTAGTGCAGCTGATCAGTGGGCAGAGGAGTGGAAGGGAAAACTGAAGCCAAAAAAAATGAAGGAAAAGGTAAAACTAGAAAGGTGAAGGGAAAGGTAAAAAAAAAAAAAAAAAAAAAAAAAAAAGCTAAAAAAGTAACAGCCAAGCTCAACAAAAAAGGTCAAATGAAGCTAAAAAGAGGCAAATCCTCCCAGTTTGGGATAAGTGGGAATAATTCAGGGAATAATGACCAGACCTTGTTCCACTTGCAGCCATTCCAGCACCTCGTGTCCTGCAGCTCCTGATGCTGATTCTGGATTAATTCAGATTTTCCCCTCCCTGTGCAGGTTTCAGGGTGGTTTTGGTTTTATTTCAGAATGTTCATCTTGGGGGCGAATTCCCTCCCACTCCTGGATTTTCAGCTGTTTTCCTCCTAAATCCCTGACCCTTTGGTTGTGGGTTTATTTGCTTAGAAAGGCGAAAAGACAGCGAGAATTTGGAAGGCTGGAAGGAAAAATGGTGCAGGAGGGAAGAAATTTGGGATAAATGTGTTCCTGGGGAAGCCGGGCTGGCTCGGCTGCCTCCCAGCAACACAGGGCTGGAGGAGAATTAAGGATTTTTATTCCCAATAAGTGGCTTTTTAGGGGTGAAAACTGACTATGAGAGAAATACTCCTGTAAATTTGGGTTTTTTTTTTTGGAAAACTCAGAGCGAGGGCAGCTCCCTGGGAGAACTGGGTGCCCGGAAAAACTTCACTCCAAGACCGGGTTCCTTCTTCCAAAGCTCCGTGTTCATGGCATTAAATTACAGAATTTAGGAATAACGGCGCTTTTTTTTTTTTTTTTTTCCCCCCCGTGTAGAAATGTGGCTTCTGTCCCTACAAACCACATTGTCCTGCGGGCAAAGGAAACAACCCCAAATCCCTTTCAGCAACGCTGAACCCCGCAGGGCTGATGTTTTACAGGAAAATGCTCGTTTTTCATGTGTTTTTGAGGCATTAACGGTGCCGTGACGATCCGGAGTCTCTGTGTCACGACCAACAATAAAAAAAAGTGCCTGTTTGGACCTGTTTGGTTCTGTTTTGTCATTTCCTTGTGGCATCACGGGGGCTCTGATACCAATTCCGCCACGTTTCACCCCAAAACTCAAAATTTCAGCTGTTTTCAGAGTCGAGGGGTCACTGATTTTGGGGGAGTTTTGGTTGAATCTGAGGAATTTTCCAACAATCCCTGAGGCGCGGAGTCTTCGGGAAGGGGATTTTAAGGAGCAGACTGCTCGGTCAGACACCTATTTAATGTTATTTCCTTGGTCATCAAAAGCAGAAGGTGTTTTTGTGGTCAAATGCCTCCAAAAATGCATCTTTGAGGGTTGTTCCCCTCAAAAATTCAATGCCTTTGAGGTCAAGCCACTGAAAAATTTGCATTTCTGAGGTCAAACCCCTTCAGAAAAGGTGGTTTTGAGGACCAACCCCCTCAAAATAAGGCGGTTTTGAGGTCAACCCCCTCCGAAAAAGGTGACTATGAGGTCGTTGCCCTCGTACGAAGGCGATTTTGACACCGAACACCTCCAGAAAAGGCACTCTGAGGTCAAACCTTTTCATTCCTTGTCGGAGAAGGATGTTCCTGGTGGAAGCCTGGCCGGGCTCAGGTGCTGCGGGGGCTGAGGCGGACGCGTCCCCTCAGGGGGATCCCCTCAGGCCATCGCTCCCCTCACGGATCCCCTCAGCCCGAGCCCCCCCCCGGCCCGTTCCCGCCACCGCTCTGGGCCCCGCCCCCTCTGCACCACCCTCCCTCCTCCTTCTCCCATTGGTCTTACTCCTTGTCAATCACCTCCAGCCGAGCCATCCCATTGGTCCGCGCCCGCCCTCCGGGCGTGTCCCACTCCGCTCCCCGCCCCCTGCCCGTCACCCTCCCTGCGCCCTCTCCGATTGGCTCTTCCTGCTGTCCGTCACTCTCCCTCGGCGCTCTCCCATTGGCCCGCGCCGTCCGCGCTCCCCGTGGCCGCGCCCCCCCCGGCGCGCGCGCGCCCCCCGCCGGCGGCGGCCCCGCCCCCGCCGCAGTCCCGGCGCCGCCGCTCCGGCCCCCGCTCCGGCCCCGCTCCGGCCCCGCCGCGGCCGCTCCGGCCCCGCTCCGGCCCTTCCCGGGCCTCGCCGGCCGGGCCGGGCCGGGCCGCCCCCGTGAGGCACCGCCGGCAGCGTCCCGGTAGGAGCCGTGCACGCGCCGCGCCGTGGTGGGAGGAGGGGGGGGGGGGGTGAAAGGCACGCGGAGCCGGCCGGGCCGGGCCGGGCCGGGCCTGGCTGGGCGGGGGCGGTGCTGGGGCGGGAGGAGCCGGTGTGAGGTGTGTGGGGGGGTGGTGGTGGTGAGGCCGGGGGGGGGCGGCGGGACGCGGTGACCCGGCCCCCCCCGTGTCCCCTCCCTCCCGCCCTGCCCATTGTGTGCCGACAAAATGGCGGCGGTGAGTGAGGGGAGGGTGAGGGGGGGGCGGCCGGGTCCCCTCACGGATTCCCCTCAGCATTTCCCCGAGGGACGGGGAGGGGACGCGGAGCCGCTGCCCGGGGACCGCGGGTGCCTCACGGGGCTCCCCCCTGCTCCCCTCATTCCCGGCCGGCGCCGCTTTGTTCGCGCCGCGTTTGCAAATGGCGGCAGCGCCCGGCGGCCCCCGCGCCCCCTCCTCGGTTTTACCCCGCGGCCCTGCACTCGTGTGGGACGGGGATGGGGGGGTCTGAGGGGAGCTGGTCCTTTCCAGACCCCCTCAGCCGCCCCTGGGAGGGATGTTCTGGGGGGGGAGCATGGAGGAGCTGGGATCATCCCCCTTGGAGGGGCTTAAAGCCCCTTTTCCCTCCCCATCCCACCTCATCCCAGGCTGGGAATTACATTGGGGTCATCCCTTTTGAGGGACGATTTTATCCTCTGTCCCCCCTCAGCACCAGGATCCTCCTCTCCTCACATTTTCCCAGCTCCCTCACGTTTCCCGCTGCTCCAGCCCCGTTATCCGCGGCCGCTCGGTTTCTGGAAGCTTTAGAGGAGCACGAATCCAGCAGCAGCCCCTTCCCTCGGCAGGGACCGAGGCCTTTGTGCCCCCTCACCGCGGGATTCCCGCTGCAATCCGAGCCCCCGGGCTTCCTGCATGGCTCCCTGGCTCCTCATCCATCCCAAAACCCCGATAAAAGCCACCAAAGCTTCCTTAAAACGCGGCCTCGAGCCCAAGCGCGGCTTCGCCCCTGTCACGCTTTCCCACGTTGAGGGCAGAAATTCCAACCTTCGGTTGTTTTTCCCTCCGTCCTCCCAAAAACGCCTTTGGGAGAGTCCCTCCTTCCCTTGGGAGGCTCGATCCGAGCGCGGGAAGTTTGGTGAATTCCTGCTGGGGGTGGGAGTGGAGGAGGAACCAGGTGAAATTCCAGAGTTTGTCCCGTTTCCAAGGACCGGGCTCCCGGTTTTAACTGAATCTCTGCTTTTTCTGCACAATAGACACAAATCTGGTGCTGGCTGCAGCATCCAGCTCCCAGATTTCTTCCCTCCAAAAATCCCACAAGAGGGATAATGGGAGATTCTCTGACTGTAGGAGCAGCAGGGTGGGGATTTCAACCCTTTCCTAAATTGAGGGGATTTTAATGGAAATAACGGAGCCTTCAGGGCCCAGCCCAGAGCAGGAGGCACCGGGAGATGCCATGTGGCTCCTTGGGAATGATTTTCCCTGCTCTTCCGGCGCCAGCCGGGGTTTAATTACAATTAAATCCAGATTTATGGCACTATTAAGCCATCCTGTGAATGAACTGGCAGGGCTGGAATCAGAGGGGTTTCCTTGGGTGGAATTGTGTGTCCCTACAGCAGCTCCAGGGAATGAGTTTTCCTGGTTTTTATCCTAAAAAACCTGAGCTGAAGGATGTGAGTGAGGCCAGAACGGGGGAGATTCCTGTGGGAAAAGGTGAAAGCGAGCTGTGGTCTGGGGAATGCATGGAAAGGGGAAAAACTGCCCAAAAAGTGGGGCTTGGTTGAGGCAGGTGGGATTTGCAGGTTTGGTGGCAGAGGATGATCATCATCTTCCTCATCCTCACGGGGTTTTCCAAGGCTTTTCCATGGAGTTTTCCTTGGAGTTAGCAGCAGAGTGTCACAGGGCTGGGATTGAACCGGTCAGGGGCGAAATCAGGATTTGAATTAATTAATTTTATTGGGTTAATGAGGAGCCTGGCTGGAGCAGGTGCTGATCTTTCCCCTGTCCCTGTGGGGAATGTCCAGAGGGTCTCGTTCCTCCATTCCAGGGAGCAAATTGGAACAAAAAGGCAGCACTGCCCCACAAACAGGCAGGAATTTGGTGTCTCTTGGGCTGAATCTGTTGAACTCCAGGACTTTAGAGCTGGGTTTATCCCGTTTCCTCCTGACAAAGCCAGGGAAGAGGCTCTGTGCATCCTGGGTGTCTCTGGGGCTGCACAGGGGATGTGGGTGGAAGCAGGGGGATGTGGCAGAGGGGTCTGTGCTGGGAGCTTCCCCTTAGGATCCCACAGGGATCTGTGCCCACGGAGGGCTCTGCCAGGGCTGCATGTGAGCAGAGGGAAGAGGGCTCTCCCCTCGGTTAATTAATTAATTAGTGAATTGTCCCAGCTGGCCGCTGGAGAGGGGAGTTCTGTCTGCTTTGGGAAAGTCTCATTTCATGGGAAAACCCCCGGGGAATAAAAGGGAATAAGGTTGGGATGCTCTGTGCTCCTCCACTGTCAGTCTCCAGGGGGGGGATATAAATCCTGGGGAGCACAAAGCTGATCCTAACGAGTTGGGATCTGTCTTAATTGCTGTTGGTGCTGTGGCTGCCCCGGGCTCACCCCCTGTCTGTCCCTTCCAGATCCCAGAACTCCACGGTGCCGCAACACCCCGGTGGCTGGAAAAATCCAAATAAACCCCTCCAAAACCTTCCAGGCGGGCAGCAGAAAACAAAAATGGTAAGGGAAGGGGATCCCAGAGCTGTGGGGTGAACATCCTCAATCCTAAAACCCTCCCGAACTCCTCCTCCTCCTCCCTCTCCGGCAGCGCCCGATGCGGATCTTTGTGAACGACGACCGGCACGTGATGGCCAAGCACTCGGCCGTGTACCCCACGCAGGAGGAGCTGGAGGCCGTGCAGAACATGGTTTCCCACACGGAGCGCGCGCTCAAAGCCGTCTCCGACTGGATCGACGAGCAGGAGAAAGTGAGCGGGGAGCAGCCCGAGCCCGAGTCCATGGAGACGGCGGCCGAGGACGAGGGCAAGGACGGCGGGTGAGCAGCGGGGCCTCGGGTGCCTGGAAACCTGCTGGGAGCTCGTTAGATCCCTGGGAACCTGGGAATTCCTGCTGGGAGCTCGTTAGATCCCTGGGAACCTGGGAATTCCTGCTGGGAGCTCGTTAGATCCCTGGGAACCTGGGAATTCCTGCTGGGAGCTCGTTAGATCCCTGGGAACCTGGGAATTCCTGCTGGGAGCTCATTAGATCCCTGGGAACCTGGGAATTCCTGCTGGGAGCTCGTTAGATCCCTGGGAACCTGGGAATTCCTGCTGGGAGCTCGTTAGATCCCTGGGAACCTGGGAATTCCTGCTGGGAGCTCATGAGATCCCTGGGAACCTGGGAATTCCTGCTGGGAGCTCGTTAGATCCCTGAAAACCTGGGAATTCCTGCTGGGAGTTCATGAGATCCCTGGGAACCTGGGAATTCCTGCTGGGAGCTCGTTAGATCCCTGGGAACCTGGGAATTCCTGCTGGGAGTTCATTAGATCCCTGAAAACCTGGGAATTCCTGCTGGGAGCTCGTTAGATCCCTGGAAACCTGGGAATTCCTGCTGGGAGTTCATTAGATCTCTGAAAACCTGGTGGAAATTCCTTATATCCCTAAAAACCTTCTCACTGGTGGTGGGAGTTCATTGGATCCCCAAAAACCTTCTCACTCCTGGTGGGAATTCCTTAGATCCCTAAAAACCTTCTCACTCCTGGTGGGAGTTCATTAGATCCCTAAAAACCTGGGAATTCCTGGTGGGGATTCCTTAGATCCCTAAAAACCTGGGAAATCCTTAGATCCCTAAAAACCTGATGGGAATTCCTTAGGTCCCCAAAAACCTGGGAATTCCTTAGATCCCTAAAAACCTTCTCACTCCCGGTGGGAATTCCTCAGATCCCCGAAAACCTGGGAATTCCCTATATCCCCAAACACCTTCTCAGTGCTGCTGGAAGAGTTGTGTTCCCTGTCTGGGGCGCTGCCCGGGGCAGGATGGGGGTGGCAGCCCCGTGTGCCAGGCTGTCCCTCACGGCTGCAGCCCTGCACGAGTGCCCACCGTGCTGTGCCTGTTTGCCCAGGGATCAGAAGGCCACGGAGCAGCTGACCCGGACCCTGCGGGGCGTGATGCGCGTGGGGCTGGTGGCCAAAGGGCTCCTGCTGAAGGGGGACCTGGACCTGGAGCTGGTGCTGCTGTGCAAGGACAAACCCACGGCCAAGCTCCTGGAGAAAGTCGCCGAGAATCTGGGAGTGCAGCTGGCGGTGAGCTGGGGGAAATTTCCCTTTGGGAATGGTTCTGGCCCGCAAGAGTCAAGAGGAGTGTGATGGCGTTCCTTGGGATTGCTAAATGAGCTTCTCCTCGTTAGCCATGCAGTGGTTTGGGAGCTTGGAGCTCACCCTGTTCATGGGCAGGGACACCTCCCACTGTCCAGCCTGGCCTTGGGCACTGCCAGGCATCCAGGGGCAGCCACAGCTGCTCTGGGAATTCCTTCACAGGCAGGGATTTCTTCCCAAAATCCGTCTAAGCCCCCTCTTTTCCAGGGTGAAGCCATTCCCTGTGTCCAGGCCCTCCATGCCTTGTCCCCAGTCCCTCCATGCCTTTTTCCCAGTCCCTCCATCCCTTTTTCCCAGTCCCTCAATGCCTTGTTCCCAGTCCCTCCATCCCTTGTTCCCAGTCCCTCCATCCCTTTTTCCCAGTCCCTCAATGCCTTGTTCCCATTCCCTCCTTGCCTTTTTCCCAGTCCCTCCATGCTTTGTTCCCAGTCCCTCCATGCCTTGTCCCCAGTCCCTCCATGCCTTGTCCCCAGTCCCGCCATGCCTTGTCCCCAGGCCCTCTCCAGCTCTCCTGGAGCCCCTGGCAGGGCTCTGAGCTCTCCCCAGAGCCTTCCCTGCTCCAGGAGAACATTCCCAGCCCTCCCAACGCGCCTCCAGAGCAGAGGAGCTCCGGGATTGCCGAATCACGGGAAGTTTGGGGTTGGAAGGAGCTTCCAGAAACCCATCTTAGCCCGAGCCATGTCCCTCCCACCTCTGCAGGCCATCACTGAGGACAAGTACGAGATCATCCAGTCGGTGGGGGACGCCGCCATCGTCATCAAGAACACCAAGGAGCCCCCCCTGAGCCTGACCATCCACCTGACGTCGCCCGTGGTCAGGGAGGAGCTGGAGAAGCAGCTGGCCGGAGGTAACGGCCGGCCCAGGCCCGGCAGCCCGCGCCTCACCAGCAGGAAAGTGCTCTTCAGCTTCAGGCCGAGCCCTGGCAGCTCTTCCTGGCCAAATCCAAACCAAAAATTCCTTCCCTGCGCCAGCCTCGCCGCCATCCCGGCGTTGCTTTGTCCGGAGCGAGCTTCCGAAGCTGAGGAGCACCTTTCACACGGGATTTTGCTCTATTTAATTTGTTTTTTTATTTTTCCTTAGTATTACTCCTAAGTATTATTACTATTATTATTTTATCCTTTGTTTTTGGTTCCACTTGGGCCTTCAGTTCACTAATTCATCATCTCGTTGTATTACTCGTGGTTTGTCCCCGGCCATGTCAGCGCAGCGACATGAAAGCAGAAACCAGATTTGTTTAAGAAACCCCCCCAAAAAAAACCAAACCCCCCCAAAAGAAAAAAAAAAAAACAAACCAAAAAAAAAAAAGCCCTCTCAGAGGCTTCCTGTCCGAGGAGTTGCATGTCCACGAACCGGGACGTTCCGGGATGTTGCCCCCGGTGTGTGTTGCAGCAGAACACCTCAGCTTCACCCTTGCGGAAAGCGATGCAGAGTTTTGGATAAAGTTAGCTTTTCTCCAAATTCCCTTTGGAACCAGAGGTGCAGCAGCCGCTGGCTGCGTGTGTGCTGTGTGTGTGTGTGCTCTCTCCACATCCCACGGGCTCCGCACTAGCCTTATCTAAAACCCTGATCTCCAGCCAGTTTTTTTTTGGGGCGATTTCAGGCCTTTCCTCAGTTTTGCTGCAGCACAAACCGGGCACCTCTTTGTGCTCTTGATTGTTGATCTCTGGTGTTGATCTCTGACCTCGTCTCCGAGCCTTCTAGTTTGTCGATTTTAGGGACGCTGGACCTTTGACCAACAGGACGTTCTCTGTCGCGGGCCGGGGCCGGGGCAGCCATCCTTCCGGGGGGAAAGGTTCCCTGGATCCTCTCTGAGCCTGGCCCTTCCTCCCCTCCTCCTCCTCCTCCTCCTCCTCCTCCTCCTCCTCCTCCTCCTCAGCCCCTGCTCTCCAGGTGCAGAGCGGGGCTTCCACGCCCACCTCAAATTTCCCCATCGCCGGCCTCGCTGCCGCCTCTCCATCCATCAATCCATCAATCCATCAATCCAGGATTTATTTCTGTGCCCTCCAACGAGCCTCATGCTCCTCCTCCTCCTCCTCTTCCTCTTCCTCCTCCTCCTCCTCCCAGCACACATTCCAGCCCATCCCTCCCTGGGAATTAAGCTTCCCCTCCATCCAGGCGAGGCCACCTCTTCCCTCCCGCTCCCAGCATCCCAGCAGGATTTTTTTGGGAGCCTCAGCTGCCCGTTAGGATGCTGCCTCATCCCCCTCGGCCCGACAGAAGCCCCTTGGTCAAACCGTGCCTTGTCTTCTTATTCCATCCACGACTAGAAACGCTCTCAGTCACCGACTCCCCGGACGTTCTGGACAGGCAGAAATGCCTTGCTGCCTTGGCGTCTCTGCGCCACGCCAAGTGGTTCCAGGTTTGCATTTTGTTCTTATATTTATCTTTAAAAGTAGAAACATTGGTAAACTTCTTTTAAGGGGCCGAGTGATTTTTTTGGTGTTTTTTTTTTTGTTTTTTTGTTGTTTTTTTTTGTCGGAGCTGGAGTTTCAGAAGCGGCCGCCGGCCGCTCGGAGGTGCCGGACTGTGGGCGCTGGAGTGACTTAGGAGCCTTGGTATGGGGCAGCCACGGAGCTGCTGCTGTGTGTGAGGAGTCCCCTTGGCCAGGAGCTTGGCTGAGACCTTGGCCAACCCCTTGGCTGAGTCCTTGGCTGAGACCTTGACCAACCCTTAGCCAACCAACACCTTGGCTAAGACACTGGCCAACCCCTTGGCCAAGACGTTGGCTAAGACCTTGACCAACCCCTTGGCCAAGCCCTTGGCTAGGAGCTTGGCCAAACCTTTAGCCAACCAGTTCCTTGGCTAGGACCTTGGCCAGTTCCTTGGCTAGGACATTGGCTAAGCCTTTGGCCAACCAGTTCCTTGGCTAGGATGTTGGCCAACCCCTTGGCTAAGGCCTTGGCTAAGCCCTTGGCCAACCAGTTCCTTGGCTAGGACTCTGGCCAGTTCCTTGGCCAGGACATTGCCCAAGCCCTTGGCTAGGACATTGGCCAAGCCCTTGGCCAGTTCCTTGGCTAGGACGTTGGCCAAGCCTTTGGCCAACCATTTCCTTGGCTGGGACCTTGGCCAATCCCTTGGCTAAGACCTTGGCTAGGACATTGGCTAAGCCATTGGCCAACCAGTTCCTTGGCTAGGATGTTGGCCGGGACCTTGGCCGAGCCCTTGGCTAGGACCTTGGCTGGACCTTGGCCAGTTCCTTGGCCGGGACGTTGGCCGAGCCCTTGGCCAGTTCCTTGGCCGAGCCCTTGGCCAGTTCCTTGGCCGGGACCTTGGCCGAGCCCTTGGCTAGTTCCTTGGCTAGGATGTTGGCCAGTTCCTTGGCTGGGATGTTGGCCAGTTCCTTGGCCGGGACCTTGGCCAGTTCCTTGGCCGGGACCTTGGCCAGTTCCTTGGCCGGGACCTTGGCCAGTTCCTTGGCCAGGACCTTGGCCGAGCCCTTGGCTAGTTCCTTGGCTAGGATGTTGGCCAGTTCCTTGGCTGGGATGTTGGCCAGTTCCTTGGCCAGTTCCGTGGCCGGTGCCTTGGCCGGTGCCTTGTCCGGGACGTTGGCCAAGCCCCGGGCCCGGCCGGGCTCGGCTGTGGCAGCCCCGGGGCTCCGTGCTCGGGGCTCCGGGCGCAGGCTCCGGCTCTGGCTCTCCGCTGGGCCCAGCAGCCCCGGGGGCGGCGCCGGGGCGGGCTCTGGGTGAAGCCCCCGTGTGGTTTTGGTTCCGTTCCCAGGCCAGGGCCAACGGGCTGAAGTCGTGCGTCATCGTCATCCGCGTGCTGCGCGACCTGTGCACCCGCGTGCCCACCTGGGCGCCGCTCCGAGGATGGGTAATCCCTGCCCTCCCTGCCCTCCCTGCCCTCCCTGCCCTTCCCCTCCTTCCCGGGCACCTCCCCGTCCCCGTCCCACAGCGGCTCAGGGACACAAATGAAACGTGTCTCATTAGCCGGCCTCGCTAATTATCGCTCCCGTTGTTATCAGGCCGGTAATGAATTATTAACTCTCCTCCGTGCTTTAGCAATGGTCCTTACTCTGGAGTGCTTTATCAGCTGGCCACTCACCTCGCCATCAAGTCGTTTTATTGATTATTAAACCACGTTATTATCAAAACACTTTAACAGCCACCAAATCACGTTATTGTCAGTGCTGACAGCTGTCAAGCCTTGTTGCTATCAGATTGTTTTATCAGGTATCAAACCCCATCATTATCATTATCAAATTTTTATCAATTATCAAACCCCATCATTATCATTACCAAATGTCTTATCAATTATCAAACCCCATCATTATCATTACCAAACTCTTTTATCAGTTATCAACCCCATAATTATCATTACCAAATGTTTTATCAGTTATCAAACCCCATCATTATCATTATCAAATTTTTATCAATTATCAAAGCACATCATTGTCATTACCAAATGTTTTATCAGTTATCAAACCCCATCATTATCATTACCAAACTCTTTTATCAGTTACCAAACCCAGATCGTGATTATTTTCAAATAGTTTTATCAGTTATCAAAGCACACCGTTATAAGATTGTGTTATAAATTATCAAGTCATGTTATGATCAAATAGAAAGTATCAAATCTCGTTATTTTAAAGTATTTTTATTAATTTTCAAGTCCTGTTATCAAATACCTTTATCAATTACCAAATCACTTTATCAGTTACCAAACTGTCCTCAGACACCATCATCAGTTTCCTTTATCAATTAACAAACACTTTTATCAATTACCAAACAACTTTATCTTATCAAACCACATCATCCGCTTGTTTTATTAATTACCAAATCACCTTGTTATCAAACTTTTATCCCTTCCTCGCTTCCACAGCCTGGCTCCTCTCCTCCTTTGGGAACTGGAAGCTGCTCCCAGACGTGTCCCTTCCCTGGAGTCCTTCCTTGGATCCCACTCCAGGATCCCATTCCAGGATCCCATTCCAGGATCCCACTCCAGGATCCCACTCCAGGATCCCACTCCAGGATCCCATTCCAGGATCCCATTCCAGGCCCATTCCAGGGCTCCTTTTCCTGGAGTGGTCCCTGGGGTCCCTCTCCAGGATCTGTTTTTTGGGGCCCTTCTCCCAAATTGCTTTCCCAGGGTCCCTCTCTGGGATCCCTCTCTGGGATCCCATTCCAGGAGTCCCTTTCCCTTTGCCAGGATCTCTTTTTTTGGGGGCCCTTCTCCCAGATCCCTTTCCCGGGGTCCCTCTCTGGGATCCCTGTCCAGGGTTCCATTTCCCCTATGGGATCCCTCTCCCAGCTCCCCCTTCCCAGATTTCCTCTCTGGGCTCCTTTCCTGGGATCCCTCTCTGGGGTTCCCCGTGCCAGGTCCCTTCCCAGGAGTCCCATCCTTTGCCAGGATCTCTTTTTTTTTTTTTGGGGCTCCCCGTCCCAGGATCCCATTCCCTGTGCCTGTTCCCTTGCAGCCCCTGGAGCTGCTGTGTGAGAAATCCATCGGGACGGCGAACCGGCCGATGGGCGCGGGCGAGGCTCTGCGCCGCGTGCTCGAGTGCCTGGCCTCGGGCATCGTCATGCCAGGTGAGCTCCTGGGGACACCTGAGCTCTGGGCACAGGTGAGCTCCTCCAGCCAGGTGGGCTCTGCCCGGGTGAGCTCCTCTGCCCGGGTGAGCTTTGCCTAGGTGAGCTCCTCCAGCCAGGTGAGCTCTGCCCGGGTGGGCTCTGCCCGGGTGGGCTCTGCCCAGGTGAGCTCCTCTGCCCAGGTGGGCTCTGCCTAGGTGAGCTCCTCTGCCCAGGTGGGCTCTGCCCATGTGAGCTCTGCCCAGGTGGGCTCTGCCCAGGTGGGCTCTGCCCAGGTGAGCTCCTCTGCCCAGGTGGGCTCTGCCTAGGTGAGCTCCTCTGCCCAGGTGGGCTCCACCCAGGCCAGCAGAGCCGGGAGGAGCGTGGGCGGTGCCGGCGGTCGGGAGCCCCTCGCTCCCCACGGGCACCGGGACAGAGAGACCCCAGTGGGGTTTGGCTCCTGGGCAGCCCCGACCTCACAGGAATCCCAATCCCACAGGAATCCCATCCCACAGGAATCCAAATCCCACAGGAATCCCATCCCACAGGAATCCAAATCCCACGGAAATCCAATCCCACGGAAATCCACTCCCACAGAAATCCCATCCCCACAATCCGCGCCCCTCGAAGCCGCCCCAGGGAGTTTAGGGTAGAGACCCGGGATAATTCTCTGCATATCTTCCTTGTTTCCTGCCTTCAGATGGTTCTGGTATTTATGACCCTTGTGAAAAAGAAGCCACTGATGCTATTGGGCATCTAGACAGACAACAAAGGGAAGATATCACACAGAGTGCTCAGGTATAGTGTGACCTCCACCCGGCCCCTGCCAGCCCCGGCTCGCCCCGCTCCCGGCCCCCCCGGCCACCTTAGACTAGACCCGTGGTCACTCAGCGCTGTGGTCACTCGGTGCTGTGGTCACTCAGCGCTGTGGTCACTCAGCAGAGTGGTCAGTCAGTGCTGTGGTCACTCAGCTCTGTGGTCACTCAGCGCTGTGGTCACTCAGCAGAGTGGTCAGTCAGTGCTGTGGTCACTCGGTGCTGTGGTCACTCAGCTCTGTGGTCACTCAGCGCTGTGGTCACTCAGCAGAGTGGTCAGTCAGTGCTGTGGTCAGTCAGTGCTGTGGTCACTCGGTGCTGTGGTCACTCAGCGCTGTGGTCACTCAGCGCTGTGGTCACTCAGTGCTGTGGTCACTCAGCTCTGTGGTCACTCAGCCCTGTGGTCACTCAGCTCTGTGGTCACTCAGTGCTGTGGTCACTCAGCAGAGTGGTCAGTGCTTTGGTCAGTCAGTGCTGTGGTCACTCAGTGCTGTGATCACTCAGCTCTGTGGTCACTCAGTGCTGTGGTCACTCAGCTCTGTGGTCACTCAGCCCCGTGGTCACTTAGCCCCGTGGTCACTCAGCCCCGTGGTCACTCCCCCCACCTGTGCCCCATAGTTTGGCCCCCCCAGAGCACAGAATCAGGTGTCGAGCAGTGAATTTTCCCCAGTCCCCCCATTTTTTTTTTATTATTATTATTATTATTTTTGGGGGGGTTTAACTGCCCCGAGGCCCCCCGAGGAGGGCGCTGGGGGTGTGTGGGGCTGGGGCAGGGGGCTCCAGCAGCCCCCAGTGACCCCAGCCCCATCCCCAGCACGCCCTCCGGCTCGCCGCCTTCGGCCAGCTCCACAAGGTCCTGGGCATGGATCCCCTGCCCTCCAAAATGCCCAAGAAACCAAAGAACGAGAACCCAGTCGATTATACTGGTATGTACTGGGATGGGAGGGGCGGGGGGACAGCCCCCCGTGGCAGCCCCCCGGGTTTTGGGTGGAGAATGGGGGATTTAGGGAGTGCTCCCTGCTCCTGGCTGCAGTCCAGATCCCGCCCAGCACCACGTACGCCGTGACCCCCATGAAGAGGCCGATGGAGGAGGACGGGGAGGAGAAATCCCCCAGCAAAAAGAAAAAGAAGATTCAGAAAAAAGGTACTGAGTTAAGCAGAGGTAGGTACTGTGGGGATGCTGAAAGTCAGGGGGTTTTGGGAAAGCAGAGACAGCAAAGTGGAGTTGGGGAATTGGCTTGGGGAGGCTGCAGGTGGGGGGGGCATAAAATAAAAATAAAAATTTAAAACTGGGAGATCTGTGCTGGGTGAAGCTGGAACCAAGGAGGAAAAGATCAGGATTTGTGTGGGATTGGGGAAGACTGATGGGAGCTGGTGGGAAATAGGAAATGGGAAAAGACTGGTCTGGAATGGGGAAAGGTCAGAGGGGACTGGTCTGGAATTGGGAAAGGTCAGAGGGGACTGGTCTGGAATTGGGAAAGGTCAGAGTGGACTGGTCTGGAACTGGAAAGGTCAGAGGGGACTGGTCTGGAACTGGAAAGGTTAATGGGAACTGGTCTGGAACTGGAAAGGTTAATGGGAACTGGTCTGGAATTGGGAAAGGTTAATGGGGACTGGTCTGGAACTGGAAAGGTCAGAGGGGACTGGTCTGGAATTGGGAAAGACCAGTTGGAGCTGGTCTAAAAAGAGAAAGGACCAGTTGGAACTGGTCTGGAATCAGAAAATACTGGTCTGGACTGGTCTAAAATGGGAAAATACAGGTCAGAACTGATGTGCAGCTGGAAAATGCTGATGGGAACTGGTCTGGAATGGGAACAGCCCCATGGGAACTGGTCTGGAATTACCAAATGCCCATCAGGAGTGGCCTGAAAGGACAGAAATAGCGACTGGAACTGGGCCCAGACTGGGAGATGCTGGTGTGGGGGTGAGTTGTGGTTCTTGGAGGAGCCCCCACCAAGCGTGGGTGCTGCTC
The DNA here is from genome assembly GCF_052056855.1 of Sturnus vulgaris. Classification (NCBI taxonomy): domain Eukaryota; kingdom Metazoa; phylum Chordata; class Aves; order Passeriformes; family Sturnidae; genus Sturnus; species Sturnus vulgaris. Next base: position 273,775 of record NC_142275.1, read on the forward strand.
TTTGCCCCGTGCAGAGGAGAAGCTGGAGCCCCCACAGGCCATGAATGCCCTGATGAAGCTGAACCAGCTCAAACCTGGCCTCCAGTACAAACTGGTGTCCCAGACTGGGCCCGTGCACGCCCCCATCTTCACCATGTCCGTGGAGATCGACGGCAGCACCTTCGAGGCCTCGGGGCCCTCCAAGAAAACAGCAAAGCTGCACGTGGCTGTGAAGGTGGGAATGGTGGGAATGAAACGGGAATGAAACGGGGAAAATGAGAGTGGAATAGTGGGAGTGGGAGAGTGGGGATAATGGGAATGTGGGAAAATGGGAATGGGAGTGGTGGGAATGGGAATAATGGGAAAATGGGAATGGGGATGTGGGGAAAAAAATGGGAATGGTGGGAATAATGGGAATGGGAATGTGGGAAAATGGGAATGGTGGGAAAATGGGAATAGGAATGTGGGGACATGGGAATGGTGGGAATAGGAAAATGGGAATTATGGGAAAATGGGAATGGGGATGTGGGAAAATGGGAATGGGAATGTGGGAAATGGGAATGGGAATATGGGAAAATGGGAATGGTGGGAGTGGGAATGGGAAAATGGGAATGGGGAATGGGAGTGGGAATAATGGGAATATGGGAATGGGAAAATGGGAATGGGAATAATGGGAAAATAGGAATGGGGATGTGGGAAAATGGGAATGGGAATGGGAAAATGGGAATGGGAATGGGAATGGGAGAAGTGGCAGAACCTGCAGGCTGAGGAGGTGGGGGCAGCCCCTGGGGCGGGGGGATTCCAGGGGCTGCTGACCCCTCCCCTGCTGCCCCCCCAGGTGCTGCAGGACATGGGGCTGCCCACCGGGGTGGAGGGCAAGGACTCGGGCAAAGGCGACGAGTCAGCCGAGGAGAGCGACAGCAAACCCGTGGTGGTGGCTCCTCCGCCCGTGGTGGAAACGGTGTCCACGCCCACAGCGGCCTCACCCCCCTCGGATCAGACCCCTGAGGTGGGTGAGGGCACGCGGGGAGGGCTGGGGGGGGCACACCTGGCACACCTGGCACACCTGGCACACCTGTGCCGGGCGCGGTTTTTGGGTGAGTCAGCAGGCACGGGCGGCTCCTCGGGGGTCGAGTGTGGGGGTTTGCAGCACTCGGGAGGGGTTTGTCATCAGCCTCTGCTTCCCCTCTGGGCCAGGATTAATGGGAACACGATTGAGGCAATTCTCGTGTTTGGGTTTGGGTGTTCATTGTATCTTATCAGAAAATTGCAGAAAGCACAACAGCACCTCCAGCTCCTCGCTAGAAATAGGAAAAATGGCCCCAGCTGAGCCTGCTTCAAGGCCTTTCAAAGTTAAACAAACCAGTCAAAGTTTTACACCTCCATTGTTTATCCTTTTGACCCAATAATAGCCTCCCACCGCCCTTAGAGTGACATTGCACCAACCAGAGGTCACTGCCTGAGTTCTGTGAAGAAGAAAATGAACAAAGAAAATTCTCCATCTTGTCCCTTACCCACCACTCTACTGTAAAAACCTCAAATTTAGACCCCATCACCCCGTGGAAACACACACCCACACCTTAACCCACCACACACTGGTGATTTCTAACTCACCATTCATCTTTCCAAGCCTTCTCCAAGGTTTCAGCTCCAGGGGAAAACACCCAAACCTCAAAAATCTCCAGATTCCTGGAGATCCAGCAGTCGAGGGGGGAGCAGCAGCAGCTCTGTGTGCTCTGGGGAGGTTTTTTTGGGTTTTTTTGGGGTGGGGGGACTCAGGCAGGCTCCGTGTGCCCCCAGAACGTGAAGCAGCAGGGACCAATCCTGACCAAGCACGGCAAGAACCCCGTGATGGAGCTGAACGAGAAGCGGCGCGGGCTCAAGTACGAGCTCATCTCCGAGACGGGGGGCAGCCACGACAAACGCTTTGTCATGGAGGTGAGGGGACAGCAGGAGCCTCCCCAGCCACCCCACCCACAGCCCCACGAGTGGGGAAACAGCCTTGGGGAAGCCTCAAACCCCCCCTTTCTTTTCCAAGAGTTCGGAGCATTAAATCATCAAATCAGATCCGAGCGCTCTTTGTGTCGGGAGGAGCTTTCCAAAGCTGGGCAGCTCTGGGGTTTTCCCTGTAGCTCCCCCATCTTTTCCTGCCCTTCCCCACCTCACTGTGTGCTTCCATGCCCTGCCAAGGTGGAGGTGGACGGGCAGAAGTTCCAAGGTGCTGGCTCCAACAAGAAGGTGGCCAAAGCCTACGCGGCGCTGGCCGCGCTCGAGAAGCTCTTCCCCGACGCTCCCGTGGCCATCGAGCAGAACAAGAAGAAAAGAGCCCCAGTCCCTGCCAGGGGGGGCCCCAAATTCCCCGTGAAAGTGAGTGAAATGTGCAGTCCCAGCGGGCTGGGCTGGGGGAAAAAAATGGGAGCTGGTTTGGAGTGGGAATGGACTGGTGGGAACTGGGCTGGAGTAGGAATAGACTGGTGGGAACTGGGCTGGAGTGGGGGAACTCTGGGGTCCGACTCTGGGGTGTACCTCCCCAGGCTCTGGCTCTGGGTTTGATCTTTTTTCTGGCAATGAGAGCAGATCAAACGCCTCGGGAGCACAAACCCCACAAAGTTCTGCAGCCAAAACCTCTGGATGTGGAGGTGCCCGAATTTGGGCTCCCCCTCTGTGGGGTGGCTCTTGCTCACGGGGTCCCGGGGCTCTGTTTTGGGATGGTGATTTTTGGGGGGGTTTTTTTTGGGGGGGATTTTACCCCAAAACCCCCAGCCCCAGGTGACCCCCGTGTCCCCTCTCCTCGTGCCCACAGCAGCACAACCCCGGCTTTGGGATGGGGGGCGGCCCCATGCACAACGAGGCCCCCCCGCCCCCCAACATGAGGGGCCGAGGCCGGGGCGGCAACATGAGGGGCCGGGGGAGAGGCCGGGGCGGCTACGGCGGCAACCACGGCGGCTACCTGAACACAGGTGAGGGCCAGCACACACCTGGGGGTCAGAGCTGCACCTGGGGGGGTCAGAGCCGCACCTGGGGGGTCACAGCCACACCTGGGGGGCTCAGACCCCCCCCCGTCACCCCCGAGCACCAGCCTTGCCCCCTGGTTTGGCACCCATGGCTCCTGGATGTTCCAGAACCTTCCGTGGGGCAGTGACCTCCCCTCTGTCCCACCTGGATTTCCCAGAGCCCTCCATGGGGCAAGGACCCCACCCCAAATCCAGGACATCCCACCCCTGGAATTTCTGATTTTTCCCAAACTTTCCCCTGCTCCAGGCGCCGGCTACGGGAGCTACGGCTACGGGGGGAATTCTGCCACTGCTGGATACAGTAAGAGCCTTTCTTAATTTTCCTTTTTCCACCCAAAATCCCAACGTGTGCTGGCGTTCTAAGGGGCTGAAAATTCCCAGGGAAGTGGCTCGAGGGAGCAGAAGATTTTTTTTTTTTTTTTAAATGGGAAACATTCCTCGGTTTTTAAGGGAACCCGAAGTGTTTCCATCGATTTTGTCTGAGCTTGGAGGAATGAAAGTGCTGGAATCAGCTGGAGAATGAAATACCCCCAAAATCAGGGGTTCAGGGGAATTTTGGGATTGATTTTGAGTCTCGGGATCCACGGGATTCCGAGCGTTTTGATCCTTTATTCCCGCGGTTCTGGGTCTGAAAGTTCCCTTTCTTCTTTCTTCCATCTTTGAGGCCCTTGAGCTAATTCCATAATTTAACCAAAAAAAAAAAAAAAAAAAAAAAGGAAGGGATGGATCTGGATGGGAGATCCCAGCTGGGATCACAGGGATGGATCACAGGGATGGATCCCTCTGGGGTCACAGGGATGGATCACAGGGAGATCCCTCTGGGATCAGGGATGGATTCAGATGGGGAATCCCTCTGGAATCACAGGGAGATCCCTCTGGATTCACAGGGATGGATCCCTCTGGGGTCACAGGGATGGATTATGGGGATGGATCACAGGGGTGGATCCCTCTGGGGTCACAGGGAAATCCCTCTGGAATCACAGGGGGATCCCTCTGGAATCACAGGGGGATCCCTCTGGGGTCACACGTACAGACCCCCGGGGCAGGGTGGCTGGGGAGTGGGGGGTGTCTGTGCTGGATTTTTCGGGGGTCCCGGCGAGCTGAGGGGTCTCCCCCAGCCCGGCCTCACCTCGCCCCCCCCTCCCGTGCCCAGGCCAGTTCTACAGCAACGGTGGCCACTCCAACTCGGGGGGTGGCGGCGGCTCCTCGGGCTACGGCTCCTATTACCAGGGGGGCGGCGACGGCTACACGGCACCCACGCCCCCCAAGCACGGCGGCAAGAAGCAGCAGCACGGAGGTGGCCAGAAAGGCTCCTACGGCTCGGGCTACGGCTCCAGCCACCAGGGCCAGCAGCCCTACGGGCAGGGCCAGTACGGCGGCTACGGGCCCGGGCAGGGAAAGCAGAAGGGCTACGGCCACGGCCAGGGGGGCTACTCGTACTCCAACTCGTACAACTCGCCCGGGGGAGGCTCGGACTACAGCTACGAGAGCAAATACAGTGAGTGGGGGGCACGGGGTGAGGGGTGTGGGGTGTGGGGGTTTGGGGTTTGGGGGTTTGGGGGTTTGGGGTTGATCCCAAAGGGTTTTGGGTCACGGGTGCTGCAGGGGTGTCCCCGTCTCTGGAGCAGCTGGAGGGGACCTTGGTGACCCCTCTGTGGGCTGGGGCAGCAGCAGGGAGCTCCAGTAGCTCCCAGTGTGTCCCAGTGACTCCCAGTGTGTCCCAGTGACTCCCAGCTGCCCCTCCTGGAGCTGGAGCTGGGAGTAACGGGAGTTTTGGGGCTGGCCAGAGGGATTTGGTGCTGGGAGAGGGGGCAGAGCAGGGCAGGGCAGGGCAGGGCAGGGCAGGGATAATCAATCCATGGCTCAGAACGCCCCTGGCAGGGTGGGATAAAATCACCCAGATCCTCCCGGAACTGGGGATCCTGAGGGTGCTGAGAGAGCCCTGAGGGTGCTGGGGATCCCTGAGGGTGCCCTGAGGGTGCCAAAGGGTGCTGAGGGAGCCCTGAGGGTGCTAGGGATCCCTGAGGGTCCTGAGGTTGCTGGGGGTGCCCTGAGGGTGCTGGGGGCGCCCTGAGGGTGTCCTGAGGGTGCTGGGGGCGCCCTGAGGGTGCTGGGGGTGCCCTGAGGGTGTCCTGAGGGTGCTGGGGGTCCCTGAGGGTGCTGGGGGTGCCCTGAGGGTGTCCTGAGGGTGCTGGGGGGTCCGTGCCCCCCATCCTCACCCCATTTCCCCCCCCCCTCTCCCTTTTCCCAGGTTACAGCGGCAGCAGCGGCCGCGGCGGCGGCGGCAACAATTACAGCGGGGGCGGCTCCTACAGCTCGGGCTCGCACGGGGGCTACGGGGGCTCGGGGGGCGGGGGCTCCTCCTACCAAGGTAAGGCAGGTCAGTATGGACACCCCCTCCCCACCGCCGGGGCCGTGCTGCAGCTGCACAGCAGCCTGACCCTCCTTCCTCCTCCTCCTCCTCCTCCAGGTGGATACTCCTCGCAGTCCAACTACAACTCTCCGGGCTCGCAGAGTTACAGCGGCCCCCCCAGCTCGTACCAGGCGTCGCAGGGTGGGTACAGCAGGAACGAGCACAGCATGAGTTACCAGTACAGATAAACCCCAAAATTCTGAGCCCCCCAACACCCACCCCGGGGGGGGTTTTATCCGCCCCCCTCCCTCCCTTCCCCATCGCTCTGTGTGACCCGGCACCGCCCTGGGCCTCTATTTAATGGGTCGTAGTTGCCACGACGACTTGGTCTAAATAGTATTATTATTATTATTATTTTTGAGGGGTTTTTTTTGTTGGTTTTTTGGTTTTTTTTTGGGTTTTGGGTTTTTTTTGGGGGGGGGAAGTCGATCCAATTCCAGAGCCTTTTCCCAGGCCCCGGCCTGGACGGGCCCTCGTTGTTCTGCTTTTGTGAAGTGCGTTAAAAAGGAGCTTTTTTCGGTATTTTCTGGCTTTGGTGGCTTCAGTTTTTTTTGGGGAAGGGGTTTGGGAGAGGGTGGAGGAGGTGAATAAACCCAGAATTTGGGATGGTTCAGGCTCACAGCGAATCGTTCTGCACCTCCAGAGCCCCACGTTTGGAGGATTCTCATAAAAACAACCTCCAAATTCTCACTGTTGGTCCCTTAAACCCCTTCAGTTCAGAGCGCTGGCTGAACTGGGGCTGAACTGGGACCGAACTGGGACCGAACTGGGGCCTCGTGGCTCCATTGGATGAACCTCGTGCCGGTGGTTCTGGATCCTGGCAAACACCAGGAACGGGGCAGGGCCTGGAATGGGGCTGGGAATGGGGCACGGCCTGGCAAACAAACACCAGGAACCGGGCTGGGAACCGGGCTGGGCCTGGAATGGGGCTGGGAACCGGGCTGGGAACCGGGCTGGGCCTGGCAAACACCGGGACCAGTTCCTGGAACGAGGCTCGGCCTGGCAAACACCCCGGAATGTGCCCAGAGCGATTCCATTCCAGCGCCAGGGCCCTTTCCCGACCCTGATCCATCAGCACAGACCAGGCTCCAGCCCTTTTTATTACAAACATTAAATATAAATTAACGCGACAAATCCCAGATCCTGGCAGATCCCGGCCCAGATCAATCCGTAAAAACCAAACCACAGCTCAGGGAAATGAACGGATGGAGCAGCAGCTCCAGATCCGATGGCTCAGAGGGACGGGAACGTCCACAGGGGGAGAACCCTGAGGTTCGGCTGCTCCAGAACCGGGACCAGGCACAGTCTGGGACACCCCCAGGCACAGTCAGGGGGTCCCGGTAACATCAAGATCCCGGTGGCACCGGCAGATCCCGGTGACAGTCAGTACAAGGGGACAAACCCCAGCGTGTCCCTGCCCTAAGCACACCTGATGGACTCGTTCCGGAAATGCGGCCACACCTGCAGCAGGTCCTCGGGCCCGTAGTGGTGCACCATGACGAGCCTGGAGAAGCGGCACTTGTCGTAGTCCAGCCGGTACATGGCGAAGGTGCCGGGCGGAGGGTTGGTGACGGGAACGCCCAGGGCGTGCAGGCAAATGCCCACGAACGCGTCCTCCATGTTGATCACGGGCAGCACCTGCGCCACGGAGAACACGCGCAGCGCCAGGTCCCCCGAGAGCACGTAGGCGGGCCCGCCGCAGTACGGGGGGTACGTGTTGTTGGGGTACACCTCCGGCGGCACGAACCACTTGTAGGCTCGGTTCCGCAGCGGCCCGGTGTTCCGGTACACGTAACCCGTCATGAAATCCATCTTGACCGGCCGCAGCAGCCGCGACAGAAACTCCAGGTTGAGGAAGACGTCGTGGTCGGCCTTCACCACGTAGGTGGCGTTGGGGCAGAAGCGGCTCACCCACTCCAGCCCCATCAGCGTTTTCAGCGTCAGGTTGTTGTAGGTGTCGAGGAAATCCTGCTGGATGAGGTCTCCGTGCAGCTCGTCCTCCTCCCGCAGCACGGGGCTCAGCTCGGCGCTGAACACGGGGTGCAGCCCCAGCAGGAAGAGCCGCACCACGCTGAGCCCGGCCACGGCGCTCTCGTTGCCCCACGTGCGGCGCACGGCGTCGCGGGCGGCCAGGTCGGCCGGGGATGTGACCACCAGCAGCACCAGGAACGGGGCCCGGGGTTGGCACTTGTCGGGGTGGTTGAGCAGGAAGCGGTACGGGTACGGGTACGGAGGCTGCAGCGGGTGCCGAGGTGGCCGAGGTGGCCGAGGTGGCCGCGGGGCCAGCGTGGTGTTGGCGTGCGGGGTGGGGCTGGGCACGGGGGGCGCGGAGGTGGCGCTGGGAGCGGGCACCGAGTGCTGGGACTGCAGGGCCAGCAGGGCCAGAGCCGCGGCCACCGGCAGCAGGAGCAGGCGGCAGCTCGGAGAGAACTTCATGGGTGACCTGTGGGGTGGCACAGGGGCGGTTTGGGGGGGTGGGCTTGGCACTGGGTGGGGGGCGCCGGGGGGGTTTGGCACCGTGAACCCACCGCTACCAGAATCCCATTGACCGGGCATCCCAGTCCTGCTGGTGCCCAAACTCTGGCCCCCCGATCCCACTGAGCCCCCCAGTCCCACCCCGATCCCCCGGCCCAGCGCCCACCTGGGGCTTCCTGGGTGCCCAAAGCCCCCCTGCCCCCTCCGTCCCTGCCCCCTCCCCATTCCTGGGTCTCCCCATCCCGGCTCCTGATAAGGCTCCGGACGTGATAAGGGCGGGAGGCGCCGCCGGGGGCCCTCCAGTTCCACCAGTCAGACCAGTTTGGGGGTCTCAGGGGAGCCCTGAGGCTCCTGGGGCTGAGTCCAGCTCTGCCCAGTTCATCCCAGTTCACTCCAGTTCACCCGTCTTTGCCCAGGTGCCACCTTCAACCCTTCCCAGTTCATCACGTGGCTCCCAGTCCATTCTGGGTGCCAGCTCCAGTCCCTCCCAGTCCCCCCAGCACTGGGGGGGGTCAGAGTCCCTCAGTGCCACCTGCACCGCGGGCAGGGTGGGACAAACGGACAAACGGACAAAGGGACAAAGGCCAATCCCGGCTGCCGGGAATGAAGAACAGCATCTCGGCGAAACCCCTCACCCCAGCCCTTCCCAGTAACCCCCAGCCCTTCCCAGTAACTCCCAGCCCTTCCCAGTAACCCCCAGCCCTTCCCAGTAACTCCCAGCCCTTCCCAGTAACCCCCAGCCCTTCCCAGTAACCCCCAGCCCTTCCCAGTGGCTCCCAGTTAACCCTGAGTGCTGCTCCCAGCCCAGCAACTCCCAGTGTGTCCCAGCAGCTCCCAGTTAACCCCAGGTGCTGCTCCCTGCCCTTCCCAGTGTGTCCCAGTGGCTCCCAGTTAAGCCTGGATGATGCTCACTGCTCTTCCCAGTGGCTCCCAGTGCATCCCAGTGATTCCCAGTGGCTCTCAGTTAACCCTGGGTGAGGCTCCCAGCTCTTCCCAGTAGCTCCCAGTTAACCCTGGGTGATGCTACCAGCTCTTCCCAGTGGTTCCCAGTGCATCCCAGTGACTCCCAGTTGCACTTGGTGGCTCCCAGTTCATTTCAGGTGCTGCTCCCAGCCCTTCCCAGTGGCTCCCAATCACTCCCAGTGATTCCCAGTGGCTCCCAGCTAACTCCAAGCGCCAGTCCCAGCCCTTCCCAGTGTGTCCCAGTCACTCACAGTGGCTCCCAGTGACTCCCAGTTAACTCCGGGTACAGCTCCCAGCCCTTCCCAGTGCTCCCAGTCCCCCGCCTGTGGTGGCTCTGTGGCCGCCGTGCCCGGCAGGGGCAGAAATTTGAGGGCACAGGTGACGCAGGTGCCACACCTGGCCCGGGCCACGCCCCCGGGCCACACCCAACCCTCCTCAAACTTCCTCCTGCGGCCACACAGGAGCCACCGGCGGGGTGACAGGGACACCACACAGGTGTCACCAAACACGTGTCACCATGGACACGCAGGTGCCACCTTGGCCACTGCAGACAGGTGACACGGAGCCCCAGAGGTGACACGGCCAGCCAGGTGTCCCTGCCACCCCCAGCCCGGTGGGACAAAGGGACAAAGGCCACCGTGGGAACGGGGAATGTCACCTGCGGGAATTCCCTCCCCCACACCTCCGGCATCCCCCATTCCCAAATTCCCAAATCTGTCCCCAAAATGTGTCCCCAGCCCCACCTGGATCCACAGGAGCCATTTCCCTTCCAAACTCTTTTATTTCCCACCCCTTAAAAAACCCCGAAAGAGTAAAAAAAACCCCAAACCGCCAAAAAAATGTATAAAAATACACAGTGAGGGGGACAAGGGCGGGGTTTGGGAACTGGGGGGGTCCCCCAGGAATCCAGGGGGGGTCCCCTCAGCCCAGGGGGATCCCCACGGACTCCAGAGCCTCCCGTGCCCAGGCTGGGGGTCCCCCACGCCCCCCGTACATGGCGGCCATGAACTCCTGCACGAACTCGGGGAAGCGCTGCTGCAGGATGCTCTCCCTGATGGAGCCCATCAGCTTCATCTGGGGAGGGGGGGGAGTTCCTGGGGGGTTAGAGGGGTGCTGGGACCCCCCGGACCCCCCCCCAAACGCCCCCCAGCTCACCTGGTAGGCGATGTTGTGCAGGGTGAGCAGGTGCAGCGCGGCCGTGTTGGAGCGGAGCAGCGCGTGCAGGTAGGCCCGGGAATACCTGGGGAGGGGGGAGGGTTCAGCCCCACCTTGGACACCCCCAAATCCTCCCCCCCGACCGCCCCTTGCCCACCTCTGGCACGTGGGGCAGCCGCAGGCGGCGTCGATGGGCCGGAAGTCTTTGGCGAATCGTTGATTTTTCAGCTGCAGGGACCCCCAGGGCACCAGGGCGGAACCGAAACGCTGCGAGGGGTGGGAGGGGTCAGGGTGGGGGGTCCCAAACCTTGGGGAGGGGTCGGGGATCCCCAAAATGCCTCCCCCAGGGGCCCCCCCTTACCGCCGTGCGGGTGGGGAACACGCAGTCGAACATGTCACAGCCCAGCGCCACGCACACCACCAGGTCCGTGGCGTAGCTGGGGAAGGGGAGGGGATTGGGGGTCACTCCGGGGGTCTCCCCGAGTTCAGGCGGCTCCGGGGGGGCTGAGGGGACGCCCCCAGACTCACCCCACGCCCATCAGGTAGCGGGGTTTGTCCCTGGGCAGGTGCTCGGCGCTGAATTTCACCGTGCGCCAGAACTGAGCCTTGTCCTCGCCCCCGCTCAGGCCCCCGATGGCGAAACCCGGCACGTCCCGCTGGGTCATGGCTGGGAAAACGGGGATGGAGACCCCCCAAAATCACCCCTGAGACCCCCAAAATCACCCCTGAACCACCCAGACCCCCCAGAGACACCCCTGAACCCCCCTGAGCCACCCGAACCCCTCCCGAGCTCCATTGAGGAACTGGGCACGTCCCGCTGGGTCATGGCTGGAAAACTGGGGATGGGGAGCCCCCAAAATCACCCCTGAACACACCAAATCATCCCTGAGACCCCCCCCGATCACCCCTGAGCCCCCCAAAATCACCCCTGGACTCCCCCCGAGCTCCCCAAATCACCCCTGGACCCCAAAATCATCGCTGAAGCCCTGGGGACTCCCTGAGCTCCCCCAGGACCCCCAGAGCCCCTCCCAAGCGGGGCTGAGGAGGAGAGCGAGGAGGAGGAGGAGGAGGAGGGTGACGAAGGCCCACGGGCGCAGGGGCGAGGATGAGGATGATGAGGATGATGAAGGCCCCACCTCGGATGCAGCGCAGGCGCAGCTCCAGGTCCAGCCCCCCCTGCACGATGGCGAAGAGCCGCTGCTGCTGCGGGCGGGCGTGAGCGGCCAGGCAGCGATCGAGCCAGCGCACCGACCTGGGCGGGGGAAACGGGGGTCTGGGGGGGTCCTGGGGGGTCTGGGGGGGTCCTAGAGGGGTCTGGGGGGGTCCTAGAAGGGTCCAGGGGGATCCTTGCGGGTCTAGGGGCGTCCTGGGGGGTGTCAGAAGGGTCCTGGGGGGTCCTAGAAGGGTCCAGGGAGATCCTGGGGGGAGGGAAAAGGGGTCTCGGAAGGTCCTTGGGGGTCTCGGGGGAGGGAAAAGAGGTCTGGAGAGGGGGAAAAGGGGTCTGGGGGGTCTCGAGGGGTCTCTGGGGGGGTCCTGGAGGGTCATAGAACGGTTCAGGGGGATCCAGAGGTGTCCTAGAGGGTCCCAGGGGGAGTCCAGAGGGGTCAGGGAAGGTCCCAGGGATGTCCTGGGGGGTCAGGGGGGTTTCAGGGGTGAACTGGGGGGGTCCTGGGGGTTCCAGGAGGTTCAGGAGTGTCTCAGGGGGGTCCTGAGGGGTTCCAGGGGGGTCTCGGGGGGTCCCCACCTGTGCATGGCCTCCTCCACACGCGGCCCCGTCGTGGTGCTGCTCACGACATCGTCCAACTGCATCACGATATCGGCCCCTGGGAGGGGGGTGGGGGTCAGGGGGGTCCCCCCAAATCCTTCCCATCCCCCCCCCCCACCAAGATTTGGGCGTCCCGGCTCCCCCCCAAGCTCACCCAGAGCGTTCTGGATTTCCATGGATTTCTCGGGGCTCAGCAGGATCTGCTCCCCGCCGTGGGGGGGCTGGAAGCGAACCCCCTCCTCCGACACCTCCGACAGCTCCAGCAGGGAAACCATCTGGAACCCCCCGCTGTCCTGGGGACCCCAAAACAGGGGCTGGGGTTGGGGCAGGAACCCGGGGACACCTGGGACTGGGGGCTGGGGGGTGACAGGAGACCCCCCCCGAGGCCTGGGGGGACACACCTGGGGGCTCCCCTCCCCACCGGGGGTGCCGCCCCCTGAGTTAGGGGAGTCCTGGGGGTGCCGCCCTCCCGAATCCGGGGTCCCCCCTCACCGTCAGGAGGTTGTGCGGCCAATCCATGAAGCCGTGGAGGCCCCCGGAACGCCGGACCAGCTCCGAACCCTGCGGAGAGGGGAGAAGGCAGAGCTCGGGAATGACACTGGGAATCGGGAACCGAGAGGGATTTCCCGGGAATGCTCACGGAATCTGGGAACGGCGGGGGTTACACCGGGAACGTGCGAATTGAGGGAGCTCCCGGCCGCGAGTGAGCGGGGCAGGGGAGGCGCTGGGGGTTCCCCGCAGGGAATTGCGAAGGTCGGGGTGGAAGCGCGGAGCCCCCCCCGGTCCCCCCGGCGCCGCTCACCGGCCGCGTGCCCAGGTGGAAGGTGTTGCCGAGGCAGATGCGGCAGCCGAGAGCCGCGAGCTGCGCCGCCGTCAGGCCCTTGGCGGTGCCGCGGGTGCCCACGGGCATAAACACGGGGCACGGCACGTTCCCGTGCGGCAGCCGCAGCTCCCCGGCCCGGGCGCGGCTCCGCTTGCACTCGGCCACGATCCGCAGCACCGGGACCGGCGCCGCCGGACCCGCCGTGGGCGCTGCCATCTTGGGAGCACGTGACCGGAAAAGGTGGTGGCGCCGCCGCCGGAAGTGGCCGTTACCGGGGCAACGCCGGGGCCATGTTGGGCCTTCTGGGGTTGGGGAACGCCCCAGCCTGGAGACGCCCGAAACACCCCCAGAGATCGCCCAAACTCAGCAGAGGCCCCTCTAAACGCAGACAGGGCAGGGAGCGGAGCATATTCGTGCTGCTGTTCGTCCCTGAGGAGCCCCCAGGAGGTTCCCGGGGGGTTTCAGCCTCGGGGCTTCGCTTCGGAACTGTCGCTGCCCGTGAGCGAACACACGACGCTCGACGGTCACAGGAGGGGCGCAAACACCGTGACAGCCAATGGGCGAGAAGGAATTAGTGATTGATGTCCGGCTGGTTCATTGCGAAAGGGTTTTCTCTTCTCTAAGATTCCTTTCTGGGTTGTATTGGTAAAGGGGCGGGGAGGGAGAGCAGGGCGGGCTCCGCACAGCGACTGCGCTGCGCTGCTGAGGGGAAGTTCTGTTCCCCAATGAAATGGCGGAAACGCCGCTGGGGGCGGGACAGCTTCACCGCCGCCTCAGCTGACACAGCAGCGCCGCCTCCCATTGGCTGCGAGCGATGAGCGACGGGCAAGCGACCAATAGAAAGCGGGCTCGGCTTCCCGGTGCCGCCCCCCGGGATGATTGACAGCGCCCCGCTCCTCTCCGCTCCGCGCGCTGCCGTGACGGGCAGCCCCGCCGGCCAATGGCGGCGAGCGCGGCGGGAGCGGGGCGGGCCCGGCGGTGCCGGATGAGGAGACTCTGAGGGGAAGTTTGGCCGCCGCCGCCTCCGCGGGCCCCGTGAGGAGGAGCCGCCGCCGGGGAGCGCGGTCCCGGCACCTCCGCGCCGCCATGGGCAACCGGGGCATGGAGGAGCTCATCCCGCTGGTCAACAAGCTGCAAGACGCCTTCAGCTCCATCGGGCAGAGCTGCCACCTCGACCTGCCGCAGATCGCCGTGGTGGGCGGGCAGAGCGCCGGCAAGAGCTCGGTGCTCGAGAACTTCGTGGGCCGGTGAGTGGGGCGGGAGCGGCGGGCGGAGCCGCGGAGCGTAGAGCGCGTTCGGGAACAGCGGCGGCGGAAAAGGGCGCGGCCGGCGGAGCGGGGCCCGGGCTGCGCAAACGGCGCAAGGGCCCGAGCGGGGCCGGGCCGGAGCCGGGAGAACCCGAGCGGGGCCGGACCGGGCCGGGAGAACCCGAGCGGGGCCGGGAGAGCCCGAGCGGGGCCGGACCGGGCCGGGAGAGCCCGAGCGGGGCCGGACCGGGGCCGGGATAACCCGAGCGGGGCCGGGCCGGGCCAGCGCGTCACGGAACGGGAGGGGTCGGAGGCACCGGGAACGGGGCGGGGCGCACGGAGTCGGCCTGGAGGGTTCGGGTCAGGCCGGTCAATCCGCGATCGCTCGCCCTTTAAAAGGAAAAAAAAAAAAAAATCCGGGAGGTTCTGTGGGTGTCGGTCCTGAGAGCCGCGTTCGTGCCCTGGGTAGCGGCACTGGACGGTGTCCGGGAGGAGGGTTGTGCCGGGATTCCTCGGGAATGCTGCGCCTTCCTCCCCATCGCCTTCATCATCATCATCATCATCATCATTATTCTCCTCCTCCTCGCCGTGGGGTTGTGCCCCGAGATAGGGCCGGGAGCCGAGCGTGGCCGGCCCCGATAACGGGGAGCAGAGAGCAGAGCGTCCCGGCAAGGCAAAGGAATTCTCGCAAAAAAAAAAAAAAAAACCAACAAAAATACAAAAAAAAAAAAAAAACCCGAGGGCTTTGGTTGTGCCAGCAGAGCCGATTGTCCGGCCTTTCCCCTTTGTCTGTCCCCGTTCCATTTCCATTCCACGGATCTCTGCTCCTCCCTGGGCTCTCCCCGGTTCCTGTCCCCTCCACCCGGGGCTGTCACTTCCTGAACCGCAGAATTCTCTCCCTTCTCCTCGTGTGCTTCCATCCCCGCTCTCCCCTCAACCTTCAAACCCCCCCCCCAAAAAAAAAAACATCCAGGCTCTTTTCCAGCTGTTTCAGGCTGGGTTTGACATCCCTTTCTCCGTGGGAATTGCCCCGCTGGAAGCTCCAGTGGGGTTTTCTCTGCCCTCCCGTGGAATTCCTCGGAGCCCAGGGTGGGATCCATCACCTTTCCCTTCTATCCCAGCGCAGGCCGCATTCCCAGCCTGGATTTGGGAAAGATTTGGGATTTTCCAGGTGGGAACACTGGGAGTTATTTCCCCCGCCCTCCCCAATCCTGAATTCCCGGGAATTCTGGCAGCCTTTAATTACGGCGCTGCTGGAAAACCACCCCTGCTAATGAAACCCTTTTGTGTCTCAGGTCCATCCGGGCATCCTCCCCCACCCCGCTGTGCGGCCTGTGCTAATTAGGGTTAATTGGGGGGTGTCCGTTGTGCCTCAGATCCTGTCGGTGTCCTCAGGAATGTGACACCGGGCAGTGCTGACCCGCTGTCACCCCGGATTTCGGGAGCAGTTCCGGCATTCTTCCCGGCCTTTTTTTTTTTTTTTTTTTCCCTGGATTCCCAAATTCCAGGGCCTCGGGGCTGTTCCCATTGTCCCAACGATCTGCACGGATCCGTGGAGCCAGGATCGATTTCTGCCCGTGGAAGGGGGGGGGGGGTTGGGTTGGGGGATTTTTGCAGCTCTTGGACCTTTAGCTCAGTTTTTTTCCCGAGCCATCAGAATCCCTGGATCCATTCTGGGAAGCCCTGGACCCGTTTCTGTGGGGTTTTTAACCCTCAAAACACACAGCAAGGGAATCCCGAGGTGCCCAGAATTCCTCGGAGGGACCTGGAATTGTGCTGGGAATGCTCTGAATCCATGAATTAGCCAAACTGGGCTGGAATTCCTCTGTGGGGAAAGGCCTGGTACATCCACAGTGGGACTGGGATCGGTGGGGAGGGGCCTGGAGTGCCTCAATCCCCGAATTCAGTGGGATTTTGGGCCTCAATTCCCATATTCAATGGATTTTGGGCCTCAATCCCCCAATTCAGTGGGATTTTGGGCCTCAATCCCCGAATTCAGTGGGATTTTGGGCCTCAATCCCCGAATTCAGTGGGATTTTGGGCCTCAGTTCCCGAATTCAGTGGGATTTTGGGCCTCAATCCCCGAATTCAGTGGGATTTTGGGCCTCAGTCCCCGAATTCAGTGGGATTTGGGGCCTCAGTTCCCGAATTCAGTGGGATTTTGGGGCTCAGTCCCCGAATTCAGTGGGATTTTGGGCCTCAGTTCCCGAATTCAGTGGGATTTTGGGCCTCAGTTCCCGAATTCAGTGGGATTTTGGGGCTCAGTCCCCGAATTCAGTGGGATTTTGGGGCTCAGTCCCCGAATTCAGTGGGATTTTGGGCCTCAGTCCCCAGATTTAGTGGGAGAAGCCCCAAGGGAAGGAGCTGGGATCGTCCCTGGGATTCTTTGGAGCCCGGTCCCGGCCCTGCTGTGACAATTCCCGGGGCTGTCTCCGGCCTGGGGGACAATGGAGCCGTTGTCCCCCGGGGGTGGGGACAATCCCGAGGGATCCCGACCTCAATGGGGCTTTATGAGCCCTGGGGGAGGCTGGGAGTCCTGAGCCTGAATTCCCAAAGAGGTGCTGAGCCCCTCGGGTTTGGGGATTTTTTGGGGATCCGGGGTTTCACGGGAGCCAGTCGGGGGTGAATCCGTGGGGTTTGCCCTGCTGGGATTGGGGTTTGGTGGGAATTCGGTGGGGAATGGGGAGGGAATTGTTTGGGGACACGGCACAGGGACACCAGGACGGGCTCTGCCCACAGAGCTCGGGTTGGCTTTGCCCTGGATTTCGGGTGAGAAGGGGCCAGGGATGGGCTCGGGTGGGGAGAACTTGGGGCTGGAGGGGGAACGGGCTGGGATCGGGCAGGAATGGGGCAGGAATGGGGCAGGAATGGGGCAGGAATGGGGCAGGGACAATCAGGAACCTGAAGGAACAATCAGGAATCAGGCAGGAATGGGACAGGGACAATCAGAAATTTGGCAGGGACAATCTGGAATCTGAAGGGACAATCAGAAATGGGGCAGGGATGAGATGAGGACAGGCAGGAATGGGGCAGGGACAATCAGGAATGGGGCAGGGACGAGATGAGGACAGGCAGAATCTGTCAGGGACACGCTCAAGTGTTTGCACTCTCAGGTGTTTCCATGCTCAGGTGTTTCCATGCTCAAGTGTTTGCACGCTCAGGTGTTTCCACGCCCAGGTGTTTGCCCGCAGATTTGCTGGAATTTGGGAAGTTCCCACCGCACTTCCCCCACCCCCCGAGCCCTTTGTCCCTGTGTCCCTTTGTCCCTGTCACACCTGTGTCCAGGTGGGAGGCGGCGGGATCCGGGCGGTGACGTCACTGCAGGATCCTGGGCAGGGACACGGGGACCGGGAATGCCCGGGAATTCCAGCAGGAAAACCGGGACTGCCCCGGTTCCCCTCTGGATCCGTGACTCCCACGCGGAACGGGGGGATCCCCTCAATTCCAGGGGGCCAGGGATGGGATAAAGGAAATTCCCTCAATTCCAGGGGGTCAGGAATGGGATAAAGGAGATCCCCTCAATTCCAGGGGGTCAGGAATGGGATAAAGGAAATTCCCTCAATTCCAGGGGGTCAGGAATGGGAGATCCCCTCAATTCCGTGGGATCAGGGATGGGATAAAGGAAATTCCCTCAATTCCAGGGGTCAGGGATGGGATAAAGGAAATTCCCTCAATTCCAGGGGTCAGGAATGGGAGATCCCCTCAATTCCATGGGATCAGGGATGGGATAAAGGAAATTCCCTCAATTCCAGGGGTCAGGGATGGGATAAAGGAGATCCCCTCAATTCCGTGGGATCAGGAATGGGAGATCCCCTCAATTCCAGGGGGTCAGGAATGGGAGATCCCCTCAATTCCAGGGGGTCAGGAATGGGAGATCCCCTCAATTCCATGGGATCAAGGATGGGATAAAGGAAATTCCCTCAATTCCAGGGGTCAGGGATGGGATAAAGGAGATCCCCTCAATTCCATGGGATCAGGGATGGGAGATCCCCTCATTTCCGTGGGATAAAGGCTCAGTGATCCCCCCAGTGCAGGAATCCCCCCATTCCCACCCATCCCAGCAGGGCCGGGGCTCCCTCCCGGACCCTCCCCGAGGTTTTTTTTGTTTTTTTTTGTTTTTTTCCACCTTTTCCCCGTCCCGGTTTGGCTCCTCCTGCCGGACCTGCCCTCCCGGTCGGGCAGGATTTGCTTTTCCGGGGTTGTCACCCTCGTTCCGGGACAGGGCTCAGGCTTTGCTGGGAAGGGGTGACACGGGCAGGGTGACACCGGCGCCGTGACGTTTTTGGGGTGGTTTTGACGTCCAGTTCTCGTCGGAGCCGCTCCCAAGGGCGATGCCCAGCAGGGAATTAAATCCTGAATTCAAACAGGCTGGAAATGCCTCTGGAGCTTCTTGTCACTCCCAATTCCCAGCACGTCCTTCCTGTCCTGTTCCTGCTCGGGAAAGGGGTGGGGACAGCCCCGTCCCAAACCCCCAAAATCCCCCAAATCCCCTCCCCCCCAAAAAAAAAAAAAAAAAAAAAAGAAGCTGTGGGTGCTGAGGCCAGGAGGAATCCTGTGGGAATTTCCTGATTTTGCACACCCAGGAATGTCCTGTTCTGTCCCCTGTGTTTTCCCAAGCTTTTTCCAGCCTTCCAGTGGCCAGGACTGTGCAGAAATCGATGGCATTCATTCATGTAATTAATTATTGATTAATTTATTGACCCGTGTTTCCATCCCCGGCAGGGATTTCCTCCCCCGTGGCTCTGGGATCGTCACTCGCCGGCCCCTGATCCTGCAGCTCATCTTCTCCAAGACAGGTACAGGAAATCTGGGAGAGAATTCCCTGGGCAGGGAAAAGGGAGAGAATTCCCTGGGCAGGGAATCTGGGAGAGAATTCCCTGGGCAGGGAAAAGGGGAGAGAATTCCCTGGGCAGGTAAAGAGTTCCCAGTACAGGGAAGGAATTCCCAGTGCAGGTGAAGAATTCCCAGTGCAGGTAAAGAGTTCCCAGTGCAGGTGAAGAATTCCCAGTGCAATCCCACAGGACATTTGGGCCCATCCCAGCCCCCACATTCCCAGATTCCTGTGCTTATCACAGAGAAATGCAGGGGAGAGCTCTGGGAATGCTGGGCTGGCCTTGGGGGTGTCTCATTTTCCCGGATTTCCTTGGTTTTCATCAGCCAGGCTGAGATCCAGGGCAGGATTCCTTCCTGTGGAGCAGAAAAATTGCCTGGATTGTGGGCAGGGGATCCCAGGAGGATCCCAGGATGATCCCAGGATGGTCCCAGGGTGATCCCAGGGTGATCCCAGCCCTGTCAGGGTGATCCCAGGATGATCCCAGGATGATCCCAGGGTGATCCCAGTCCTGTCAGGGGTGTCCAGGATGATCCCAGCCCTGTCAGGGTGATCCCAGGATGATCCCAGGTTGATCCCAGTCCTGTCAGGGTGTCCAGGGTGATCCCAGCCCTGTTAGGGGTGTCCAGGGGGATCCCAGGATGATCCCAGCCCTGTCAGGGGTGTCCAGGGTGATCCCAGGATGATCCCAGTCCTGTCAGGGGTGCCCAGGGTGATCCCAGGATGATCCCAGTCCTGTCAGGGTGATCCCAGGATGATCCCAGTCCTGTCAGGGGTGTCCAGGGTGATCCCAGGATGATCCCAGCCCTGTCAGAGTGTCCAGGGTGATCCCAGGATGATCCCAGGATGATCCCAGGTTGATCCCAGTCCTGTCAGGGTGTCCAGGATAATCCCAGGATGGTCCCAGGGGGATCCCAGGATCATCCCAGCCCTGTCAGGATGGTGTCCAGGATGATCCCAGGGTGATCCCAGGATGATCCCAGGATGAACCCAGGGTGATTCAGGGCAGGGCTGAGGTTTCCCCCCCGTGCCCACACAGGGGGAAGGAGGAAGGAAATTGCACCAACCTGGCAGCCCCGGAGGTGTTGAAATCCTTTTTTTTTTTTTTTTTTTTTTTTTTTTTTGGGGCAGACTGGACCCAGGAAATCCCCTCCACATCCTGCCCCTTCCCCAGATCTCCCCGCTGGCCTCCCAAACCCCAAACTTTTGTTTTTTGTGTGGTTTTTTTTGGTGTTTTTAACCCCAGAATATGCCGAGTTCCTGCACTGCAAGTCCAGGAAGTTCACGGATTTCGACGAGGTGCGGCAGGAGATCGAGGCCGAGACCGAGCGGGTGACGGGCACCAACAAAGGCATTTCCCCCGTGCCCATCAACCTGCGGGTGTACTCCCCTCACGGTGAGGGCAATGCGGGGAAAATCCGGGAAAAATCCGGGGAATGTGGGGAAAAATCCGGGGAATGCGGGAAAAAATCCGGGGAATCATCCGGAGAATGCGGGGGAAAATCCGGGAAATCATCCGGGGAATGTGGGGGAAAATCCGGGAAATCATCCGGGGAATGCGGGGGAAAATCCGGGAAATCATCCGGGGAATGTGGGGGAAAAATCCGGGGAATGTGGGGGAAAATCCGGGGAATGTGGGGGAAAATCCGGGGAATGTGGGGGAAAATCCGGGAAATCATCCGGGGAATGTGGGGGAAAATCCGGGGAATGTGGGGGAATCACCCGGGGAATGTGGGGGAATCTGGGGGAAAAATCTGGGAAAAAATCCGGGGGAAATGCAGCGAAAAGTCCGGGAAAAATCCGGGAAAAATCCGGGGAATCATCCGGGTGGGGATCCCGCAGGAAATTAATTTCCCCGAGTCTGCGATTAATGAATTCCCGATTAACGAATTTCCAATTAATGAATTCCCGATTAATGAATTTCCAATTAATGAATTCCCGATTAACGAATTTCCAATTAATTAACCCCCTGTCCCCCCGTATCCTGCAGTGCTGAACCTGACTCTGTGATTGATGAATTCCTGATTGATGAATTCCCAATTAATGAATTCCCGATTAATTAACCCTCTGTCCCCCCGTGTCCTGCAGTGCTGAACCTGACTCTGTGATTAACGAATTCCCGATTAATTAATTTCTAATTAATTCCCCGTGTCCCACAGTGCTGAACCTGACTCTGTGATTGATGAATTCCTGATTGATGAATTCCCAATTAATGAATTCCCAATTAATGAATTCCCGATTAATGAATTCCCGATTAATTAACCCTCTGTTCCCCGTGTCCCACAGTGCTGAACCTGACTCTGTGATTAACGAATCCCCGATTAATTAATTTCTAATTAATTCCCCGTGTCCCACAGTGCTGAACCTGACTCTGTGATTGACGAATCCCCGATTAATGAATTCCCAATTAATGAATTTCTGATTAATTACCCGTGTCCCACAGTGCTGAACCTGACTCTGTGATTGATGAATTCCTGATTAATGAATTTCCAATTAATTAACCCCCTGTTCCCCATATCCCACAGTGCTGAACCTGACTCTGTGACGAATCCCCAATTGACAAATCCCCGATTAACGAATACCCAATTAACAAATTTCCAATTAATTCCCCGTGTCCCGCAGTGCTGAACCTGACTCTGTGATTGATGAATTCCCGATTAATGAATTCCCGATTAATGAATTTCCAATTAATGAATTTCTGATTAATTCCCCATGTCCCACAGTGCTGAACCTGACTCTGTGATTGATGAATTCCCGATTGATGAATTTTTAATTAATTAACCCCCTGTTCCCCGTGTCCCACAGTGCTGAACCTGACTCTGTCATTGACGAGTCCCCGATTGATGAATTCCCGATTAACGAATCCCCGATTAATTAATTTCCAATTAATTCCCCGTGTCCCGCAGTGCTGAACCTGACTCTGTGATTAACGAATTCCCGATTAATTAATTTCTAATTAATTCCCCGTGTCCCACAGTGCTGAACCTGACTCTGTGATTGATGAATTCCCAATTAATGAATTCCCGATTAATTAACCCCCTGTTCCCCGTATCCCACAGTGCTGAACCTGACTCTGTCATTGACGAGTCCCCGATTGATGAATTCCCGATTAACGAATCCCCGATTAATTAATTTCCAATTAATTCCCCGTGTCCCGCAGTGCTGAACCTGACTCTGTGATTAACGAATTCCCGATTAATTAATTTCTAATTAATTCCCCGTGTCCTGCAGTGCTGAACCTGACTCTGTGATTGATGAATTCCTGATTAATGAATTCCCGATTAATGAATTCCCGATTAATTAACCCCCTGTCCCCCATATCCCACAGTGCTGAACCTGACTCTGTGATTAACGAATTCCCGATTAATTAATTTCTAATTAATTCCCCGTGTCCCGCAGTGGTGAACCTGACTCTGTGATTGATGAATTCCCAATTAATGAATTTCCAATTAATTAACCCTCTGTTCCCCGTATCCCACAGTGCTGAACCTGACTCTGTGATTGATGAATTCCTGATTAATGAATTTCCAATTAATTAACCCCCTGTTCCCCGTATCCCACAGTGCTGAACCTGACTCTGTGACGAATCCCCAATTGACAAATCCCCGATTGACGAATACCCAATTAACAAATTTCCAATTAATTCCCCGTGTCCTGCAGTGCTGAACCTGACTCTGTGATTGATGAATTCCCGATTAATGAATTCCCGATTAATGAATTTTTAATTAATTAACCCCCTGTTCCCCGTATCCCACAGTGCTGAACCTGACTCTGTGATTGACGAGTCCCCGATTGATGAATTCCCGATTAACGAATCCCCGATTAATTAATTTCCAATTAATTCCCCGTGTCCCGCAGTGCTGAACCTGACTCTGTGATTGATGAATTCCTGATTGATGAATTCCCAATTAATGAATTCCCAATTAATGAATTCCCGATTAATTAACCCTCTGTTCCCCGTGTCCCGCAGTGCTGAACCTGACTCTGAGATTGATGAATTCCCAATTAATGAATTTCCAATTAATTAACCCCCTGTTCCCCATATCCCACAGTGCTGAACCTGACTCTGTGACGAATCCCCAATTGACAAATCCCCGATTAACGAATACCCAATTAACAAATTTCCAATTAATTCCCCGTGTCCCGCAGTGCTGAACCTGACTCTGATCGACCTCCCTGGCATCACCAAGGTGCCCGTGGGGGACCAGCCCCCCGACATCGAGCAGCAGATCCGGGACATGATCCTGCAGTTCATCTGCAGGGAGAGCAGCCTCATCCTGGCCGTCACCCCGGCCAACGTGGACCTGGCCAACTCGGACGCCCTCAAGATGGCCAAGGAGGTGGATCCACAGGGTGAGGGAGGGGAAAAGGGGAAAAAAAAAAAACGGGAAGAGGAGGTGAGAGGGTGGGAAAGAAGGGAAAAGAATGGGGGAAAAGGGGAAAAAATGGGAAAAAAATGGCAAAAGAATGCAAAAAAAGGGAAAAAAGGCAAAAAAATGGGAAAAAAATGGCAAAAGAATGCAAAAAAAGGGAAAAAAGGCAAAAAAATGGGAAAAAAATGGCAAAAGAATGCAAAAAAAGGGAAAAAAGGCAAAAAAATGGGAAAAAAATGGCAAAAGAATGCAAAAAAAGGCAAAAAAAAAAGGGAAAAAATGGCAAAAGAAATGCAAAAAAAGGGAAAAAAAGGCAAAAAATGGCAAAAGAAATGCAAAAAACGGCAAAGCAATGCAAAAAAAGTCAAAAAATGGCAAAAAAGGCAAAGAAATGAAAAAAAGGCAAAAGAATGCAAAAGAATGCAAAAAAAGGCAAAGCAATGCAAAAAAAAGGCAAAAAAGGGCAAAAGAATGCAAAAAAAGGCGAAGGCAAAAAAATGCAAAAAAATTGCAAAAAAAGGCAAAAGAATGCAAAAGATTGCAAAGAAAAATGCAAAAAAATTGCAAAAAACACCCCAAAAAATGCAAGAGAATGCAAAAAAATTTAAAAAAAATGAAAAAATGAAAAAAAAAAGCAAAAAACCAAAAAGAAACTGCAAAAAACAGCAAAAACCAAAAATAAGCAGCAGTAAACAATAATAAACATCAATAAACATCAATAACCATCAATAACCATCATTAAACATCATTAACCATCAGTGTCATTAATTAATTAACCCTGTCCCCCCCAGGCCTGAGGACCATCGGGGTCATCACCAAGCTGGACCTGATGGACGAAGGCACCGACGCCAGGGACGTGCTGGAGAACAAACTGCTGCCCCTCAGGAGAGGTGTGTGTCACCTGTGTGTGTCACCTGTGTCACCTGTGTGTCACCTGTGTCACCTGTGTGTCACCTGTGTGTCACCTGTGTCACCTGTGTGTCACCTGTGTGTCACCTGTGTCACCTGTGTCACCTGTGTGTCACCTGTGTGTCACCTGTGTCACCTGTGTGTCACCTGTGTGTCACCTGTGTGTCACCTGTGTGTCACCTGTGTCACCTGTGTCACCTGTGTCACCTGTGTGTCACACCTGTGTGTCACCTGTGTGTCACTGTGTGTCACCTGTGTGTCACCTGTGTCACCTGTGTGTCACCTGTGTGTCACCTGTGTCTCACCTGTGTGTCACTGTGTGTGTCACCTGTGTCACCTGTGTGTCACCTGTGTGTCACCTGTGTGTCACACCTGTGTCACACCTGTGTCACACCTGTGTCACACCTGTGTGTCACCTGTGTGTCACCTGTGTGTCACCTGTGTCACCTGTGTGTCACCTGTGTGTCACCTGTGTGTGTCCTGTGTCAAACTGCTGCCCCTCATGAGAGGTGTGTGTCACCTGTGTGTCACCTGTGTGTCACCTGTGTGTCACCTGTGTCACCTGTGTGTCACTGTGTGTGTCCTGTGTCAAACTGCTGCCCCTCAGGAGAGGTGTGTGTCACCTGTGTGTCACCTGTGTCACACCTGTGTGTCACCTGTGTCACCTGTGTGTCACCTGTGTGTCACCTGTGTGTCACACCTGTGTGTCACCTGTGTCACCTGTGTGTCACTGTGTGTGTCCTGTGTCAAACTGCTGCCCCTCAGGAGAGGTGTGTGTCACCTGTGTCACCTGTGTGTCACACCTGTGTCACCTGTGTCACCTGTGTGTCACTGTGTGTGTCACCTGTGTGTCACCTGTGTCACACCTGTGTCCCCAGTGTGTCCCAGTGTCCCCAGTGTCCCCATTTGTGTCCCCAGGGTACATTGGGGTGGTGAACAGGAGCCAGAAGGACATCGATGGCCGC
The DNA here is from genome assembly GCF_052056855.1 of Sturnus vulgaris. NCBI lineage: Eukaryota > Metazoa > Chordata > Aves > Passeriformes > Sturnidae > Sturnus > Sturnus vulgaris. Next base: position 298,687 of record NC_142275.1, read on the forward strand.
AAGGACATCCCTGTCCCCAGTGTGTCCCCAGTGTGTCCCCAGTGTGTCCCAGTGTGTCCCCAGTGTCCCCAGTGTGTCCCAGTGTGTCCCCAGTGTCCCCAGTGTCCCCCCAGTGTCCCCAGTGTCCCCATTTCTATTTTAGGGTACATTGGGGTGGTGAACAGGAGCCAGAAGGACATCGATGGCCGCAAGGACATCCCTGTCCCCAGTGTGTCCCAGTGTCCCCAGTGTGTCCCCAGTGTGTCCCCAGTGTCCCCAGTGTCCCCAGTGTGTCCCCAGTGTGTCCCAGTGTGTCCCCAGTGTCCCCAGTGTGTCCCCAGTGTGTCCCAGTGTGTCCCAGTGTCCCCAGTGTCCCCATTTGTGTCCCCAGGGTACATTGGGGTGGTGAACAGGAGCCAGAAGGACATCGATGGCCGCAAGGACATCCCTGTCCCCAGTGTGTCCCCAGTGTGTCCCCAGTGTGTCCCCAGTGTGTCCCAGTGTGTCCCAGTGTGTCCCAGTGTGTCCCAGTGTGTCCCCAATGTGTCCCCAGTGTGTCCCCAGTGTCCCCAGTGTGTCCCAGTGTGTCCCAGTGTGTCCCAGTGTGTCCCCAGTGTGTCCCAGTGTGTCCCAGTGTGTCCCCAGTGTGTCCCCAGTGTCCCCAGTGTGTCCCAGTGTCCCCAGTGTGTCCCCAGTGTGTCCCAGTGTGTCCCAGTGTGTCCCAGTGTCCCCGTTTCTATTTTAGGGTACATTGGGGTGGTGAACAGGAGCCAGAAGGACATCGATGGCCGCAAGGACATCCCTGTCCCCAGTGTGTCCCCAGTGTGTCCCAGTGTCCCCAGTGTGTCCCCAGTGTGTCCCCAGTGTGTCCCAGTGTCCCCAGTGTCCCCATTTGTGTCCCCAGGGTACATTGGGGTGGTGAACAGGAGCCAGAAGGACATCGATGGCCGCAAGGACATCCCTGTCCCCAGTGTGTCCCAGTGTGTCCCAGTGTGTCCCAGTGTCCCCAGTGTGTCCCAGTGTGTCCCCAGTGTGTCCCCAGTGTCCCCATTTGTGTCCCCAGGGTACATTGGGGTGGTGAACAGGAGCCAGAAGGACATCGATGGCCGCAAGGACATCCGCGCCGCGCTGGCGGCCGAGCGCAAATTCTTCCTGTCCCACCCGGCCTACAGACACATGGCCGAGCGCATGGGCACGCCACACCTGCAGAGGGTGCTCAACCAGGTGAGACACACCTGACACACCTGAGACACACCTGAGACACCTGAGATACACCTGACACACCTGAGACACCTGAGATACACCTGACACACCTGAGATACACCTGAGACATCTGAGACACACCTGAGATACACCTGAGACATCTGAGACACACCTGAGACACACCTGAGACACCTGAGATACACCTGAGATACACCTGAGACACACCTGAGACACACCTGAGATACACCTGAGACACACCTGAGACACCTGAGATACACCAGACACCCCTGAGACACCCCTGAGACACACCTGAGACACACCTGAGACACACCTGAGACACCTGAGATACACCTGTGACACCTGAGACACACCTGACACACACCTGACACACACCTGTGACACCTGAGACACACCTGAGACACACCTGACACACCTGAGACACACCTGACACACACCCCCCTTACCTGTAGAGTGCTCAGCCAGGTGAGACAGCCCCTTCCTGATCCATTCCTGCCTGGAAAAATGGAATTTCCCATTTCCTGGCTCAGTTTAACCAGGAAAACCGGGAATATTCCCATTTCCCATCCCAATTTCCCTATAAAACCAGGAATATTCCCATTTCCCATCCCGATTTTCCCTATAAAACCATCAATTTCCCCATTTCCCATCCCAATTTCCCTATAAAACCGGGAATATTCCCATTTCCCATCCCGATTTTCCCTATAAAACCCGGATTTTCCCCATTTCCCATCCCTATTTTCCCTATAAAACCCGGATTTTCCCCATTTCCCATCCCGATTTTCCCTATAAAACCCGGATTTTCCCCATTTCCCATCCCTATTTTCCCTATAAAACCCGGATTTTCCCCATTTCCCATCCCGATTTTCCCTATAAAACCCGGATTTTCCCCATTTCCCATCCCGATTTTCCCTATAAAACCCGGATTTCCCCCATTTCCCATCCCGATTTTCCCTATAAAACCCGGATTTCCCCCATTTCCCATCCCAATTTCCCTATAAAACCCGGATTTTCCCCATTTCCCATCCCGATTTTCCCCATTTCCCATCCCGATTTTCCCTATAAAACCGGGAATATTCCCATTTCCCATCCCAATTTCCCTATAAAACCATCAATTTCCCCATTTCCCATCCCGATTTTCCCTATAAACCCCGGATTTTCCGCATTTTCCCGCTCTCCCCCTGCAGCAACTCACCAACCACATCCGGGAGTCGCTGCCGTCGCTGCGCAGCAAGCTGCAGAGCCAGCTGCTCTCGCTCGAGAAGGACGTGCACGAGTTCAAGAATTTCCGGCCCGACGACCCCGCCCGCAAAACCAAAGCCCTGCTGCAGTGGGTGCCGGTCCCCGGGCTCCTGGGGGGGTCACAAATCCTCTCCTGGGGGTGTTTTTCCAATCGGGAATAATCCCAGTTATTCCCTGGGAATCTCAAAATCCTTTCCTGGGGGTGTTTTCGGTCTGGAATAATCTCAATTATTCCCTGGGGAGATTAAAAATCCTGTCCTGGGGGTGTTTTTCCAGTCGGGAATAATCCCAGTTATTCCCTGGGAATCTCAAAATCCTCTCCTGGGAGTGTTTGCAATCGGGAATAATCCAAATTATTCCCTGGGGGGGTCACAAATCCTGTCCTGGGGTGTTTTTCCAATAGGGAATATTCTCAATTATTCCCTGGGGGGGTCAAAAATCTTCTCCTGGGGATGTTTTTGGTCAGGAATATTCCCAATTATTCCCTGGGAATCTCAAAATCCTGTCCTGGGGGTGCTCCTGGGGCATCCCTGCATTCCCTGGTTCCCATGGGAATTCCCCACCCCTGACCCAGCAGCAAAATCGGGATTTTCACTTCTCCCACCTCAGCTGGAGGAATTTGGGGACTTTTGGGCTCTCCCCCATTCCCATTTTTCCCCATTTTTCCCATTTTTTTGTCAGGATGGTGCAGCAGTTCGGGGTGGATTTTGGGGTGGATTTTGGGCTCTCCCCCATTCCCATTTTTCCCATTTTTTTCCCGTTTTTTGTCAGGATGGTGCAGCAGTTTGGGGTGGATTTTGGGGTGGATTTTGGGCTCTCCCCCATTCCCATTTTCCCATTTTTTTCCCGATTTTTGTCAGGATGGTGCAGCAGTTCGGGGTGGATTTTGGGGTGGATTTTGGGCTCTCCCCCATTCCCATTTTTCCCATTTTTTTCCCGTTTTTTGTCAGGATGGTGCAGCAGTTTGGGGTGGATTTTGGGGTGGATTTTGGGCTCTCCCCCATTCCCATTTTTCCCCATTTTTCCCGTTTTTTGTCAGGATGGTGCAGCAGTTCGGGGTGGATTTTGAGAAGCGCATTGAGGGCTCTGGGGATCAGGTTGACACCCTGGAGCTCTCGGGGGGTGCCAGGATCAACCGGATCTTCCACGAGAGATTCCCCTTCGAGCTGGTCAAGGTCAGCCCGGCCCTGAACCCCAAATCCCAAATCCTGAACCCTGAATCCCAAATCCTGAATCCTGAATCCCAGATCCCGAATCCTGAATCCCAGATCCCGAATCCTGAATCCCAAATCCTGAATCCTCAATCCCGAATCCTGAATCCTGAATCCCAAATCCTGAATCCCAAATCCTGAATCCCAAATCCTCATTCCCCATTCCTGATTCCCAATTCCTGATTCCTGATGACTGATTCCCCATTTCTGAGTCCTCATTCCTGATTTCCCATTCCCCAATTCCCAATTCCCATTCCTCATTCCCAGTTCCCCATTCCCATTCCCAATTCCCAATTCCCATTCCTCATTCCCAATTCCCATTCCTCATTCCCAATTCCCATTCCTCATTCCCATTCCCAGTTCCCCATTCCCAATTCCCAATTCCCCATTCCCAATTCCTCATTCCCAATTCCCATTTCCCCATTCCCCATTCCCAATTCCCATTTCCCCATTCCCATTCCCCATTCCCATTCCCCATTCCCAATTCCCATTCCCCATTCCCATTCCCAATTCCCCATTCCCAATTCCCCATTCCCATTCCCCATTCCTCATTCCCAATTCCCATTTCCCCATTCCCCATTCCCAATTCCCATTCCCCATTCCCAATTCCCATTCCCCATTCCCATTTCCAATTCCCAGTTCCCCATTCCCCATTCCCATTCCCAATTCCCCATTCCCCATTCCCCATTCCCAATTCCCATTCCCCATTCCCATTCCCATTCCCATTCCCAATTCCCCATTCCCATTCCCAATTCCCCATTCCCCATTCCCCATTCCCATTCCCCATTCCCATTCCCATTCCCAATTCCCTTTCCCTGCAGATGGAATTTGATGAGAAGGATCTCAGGAGGGAGATCAGCTACGCCATCAAGAACATCCACGGGGTCAGGCAAGTATTCCTGGATTATTCCAGGGCAGAATTCCCAAACCCAGGCCCTGGGGGCCTCCCTGGCCCCATTTCCCTTCCCTAATCCCATCCCAATCCCACCTGTCCCCCCTCACCTGTCCCCCCTCACGTGTCCCCTCCCCCAGGACGGGGCTGTTCACCCCAGACCTGGCGTTCGAGGCCATTGTCAAGAAGCAGGTGGTGAAGCTGAAGGAGCCGTGCCTGAAATGTGTGGACCTGGTGATCCAGGAGCTGATCAACACCGTGCGCCAGTGCACCACCAAGGTACACCTGACACACCTGACACACCTGAGACACACCTGTGATACACCTGAGACACCTGAGACACACCTGAGACACACCTGAGACACACCTGAGACACCTGAGACACACCTGAGACACACCTGTGACACACCTGAGACACACCTGAGACACCTGAGATACACCTGTGACACACCTGACACACCTGAGACACACCTGAGACACACCTGAGACACCTGTGATACACCTGTGACACACCTGACACACCTGAGACACACCTGAGACACACCTGAGACACACCTGAGACACCTGAGACACACCTGACACACACCTGAGACACACCTGAGACACCTGAGACACACCTGAGACACCTGAGACACCTGTGACACACCTGAGACACCTGAGACACACCTGTGACACACCTGAGACACACCTGACACACCTGTGACACCTGAGATACACCTGTGACACACCTGAGACACCTGAGACACACCTGTGACACACCTGAGACACCTGAGACACACCTGTGATACACCTGAGACACACCTGACACACCTGTGACACCTGAGATACACCTGTGACACACCTGAGACACCTGAGACACACCTGTGACACACCTGAGACACCTGAGACACACCTGTGATACACCTGAGACACACCTGACACACCTGTGACACCTGAGATACACCTGTGACACACCTGAGACACCTGACACACCTGAGACACACCTGTGACACACCTGAGACACACCTGAGACACACACCTGAGACACCTGAGACACACCTGAGACACCTGAGACACACCTGAGACATACACCTGAGACACACCTGAGACACACCTGAGACACACCTGAGACACACCTGAGACATACACCTGAGACACACCTGAGACACACCTGAGACACACCTGAGACACACCTGAGACATACACCTGAGCAGGGATTTTGGGGGAATTTTGGGGATGATTTTTGGGGATTTTTGGGGATGATTTTTGGAGATGATTTTGGGGATTTTTGGGGATGAATTTTGGGGATGAATTTGGGGATTTTTGGGTGATTTTGGGTGATTTTGGGTATTTTGGGACCCCCCCTCCTCGCCGGGCTTTTCCCTCTCTCCCAGCTCGGTTCCTACCCCCGGCTGCGGGAGGAGACCGAGAGGATCGTGACCACTCACATCAGGGAGAGGGAGGGCAAGACCAAGGACCAGGTGAGCTCCTAAACCAGGCCTAAACCTGCCTTAAACCAGGCCTGAAACAGCCCTGAACCTGCTCTAAACCTGCCTTAAACCAGGCCTGAAACAGCCCTGAACCTGCCTTAAACCAGCCTTAAACCAGGCCTGAAACAGCCCTGAACCTGCCTTAAACCAGCCTTAAACCAGGCCTGAAACAGCCCTGAACCTGCCTTAAACCAGCCTTAAACCAGGCCTGAAACAGCCCTGAACCTGCCTTAAACCAGCCTTAAACCAGGCCTGAAACAGCCCTGAAACAGCCTTAAACCTGCCCTAAAACCTGCCCTAAACCAGCCCTAAACCAGGCCTAAAACAGCCCTGAACCTGCCTTAAACCAGCCTTAAACCAGGCCTGAAACAGCCCTGAACCTGCCTTAAACCAGCCTTAAACCAGGCCTGAAACAGCCCTGAACCTGCCTTAAACCAGCCTTAAACCAGGCCTGAAACAGCCCTGAAACAGCCTTAAACCTGCCCTAAACCTGCCTTAAACCAGGCCTGAAACAGCCCTGAAACAGCCTTAAACCTGCCCTAAACCTGCCTTAAACCAGGCCTGAAACAGCCTTAAACCTGCCCTAAACCCTGCCCTAAACCAACCCTAAACCAGGCCTAAAACAGCCCTAAAACTGCCCTAAAACCAACCCTAAACCTGCCCTAAAACCAACCCTAAACCCAGCACCAGGTGAGCCCGAACCCTGAACCCAATCCTAAACCCAGGTGAGCCCAGTCCGGCCCTGGGCCCGTTCCCAGTTTCCCAAGCTGGGATCCCATTCCCAGTTTCCCAAACTGGGATCCCGTTCCCAGTTTCCCAAGCTGGGATCCCATTCCCAGTTTCCCAAACTGGGATCCCATTCCCAGTTTCCCAAGCTGGGGCCCCATTCCCAGTTTCCCAAACTGGGATCCCATTCCCTGCCCAGATCCTGCTGCTCATCGACATCGAGCTCTCCTACATCAACACCAACCACGAGGATTTCATCGGCTTTGCCAAGTGAGTGCTGCTCCAGGGGGGTCCTGAATTCCCAAATTCCCAAAAATTCCCATATTCCTAAATTCCTGAATTCCAGAATTCCCATATTCCCAAATCCCTGAGTTCCCAAATTCCCCCAAATTCCCATATTCCCAAATTCTAGAATTCCCAAATTCCTGATTTCCCAAATTCCTGAATTCCCAATTCCCCAATTCCCCAAAATTCCCAAATTCCCGAATTCCCGACCTGTGGGTTTTCCTTTTGGGGTCAGTGTTCCCCATCCCTGAGCTCTGGGACAGGGAAAAGGGGCTGGGAAAAGCTCCAGCCTCAGGGATTTGGGATCAATCCCAATGGTTTGGGGATTTGGGATCAATCCCAATGGTTTGGGGGTTTGGGATCAATCCCAATGGTTTGGGGATTTGGGATCAATCCCAATGGTTTGGGGATTTGGGATCAATCCAATGATTTGGGGGGATTTGGGATCAATCCCAATGATTTGGGGATTTGGGATCAATCCCAATGATTTGGGGATTTGGGATCAGTCCCAATGGTTTGGGGATTTGGGATCAGTCCCAATGGTTTGGGGATTTGGGATCAATCCCAATGGTTTGGGGGTTTGGGATCAATCCCAATGATTTGGGGATTTGGGAGCTCCCTGTCCCTCCTCATCCTCTCTCCCCCCCCCCCATTCCCAACATTCCCAGGATTTTCCCGTTCTGCTCCAGCCCCAAACTTTGGGAATCTCCCCCTCCTCCTCCTCCTCCTCCTCCTCCTCCTCCTCCTCCTCCTCCTGTTTTTTTTTTTTCTCTTTTCCCCTTTTTCCTTTCCCCCTTTTTCACTCTTTTTCCGTTTTTTCTCTTTTCCCTTTTTTTCTTTCTCCTTTTTTTCTCTTCCCCTTTTTTTTTTTCTCTTTTTTCCCTTTTTTTCCTCTTTCTTTCCTATTTTTTTTTTCCCTCCTCTTCCCTGTTTTTTTTTTTTTCTCTCTCTGGATCCATCTCTGTCTGTCTGTCCCTGTCTGTCTGTCCGGACTCTCTCCTGTCCCAGCTGTTTCACTGAGCAGCACGTGGCCACTGGGTGGGTACTGGGGGAACTGGGAGAACTGGGAGAACTGGGGGATGAGAACTGGGAGAACTGGGGGATGAGAACTGGGAGAACTGGGGGATGAGAACTGGGAGAACTGGGGGATGAGAACTGGGAGAACTGGGAGAGCAGAGCTCGGGGAACTGGGAGATGAGAACTGGGGGAACTGGGGAAACTGGGAGAACTGGGGAGTTTCCTGCTGGGGGCTGGGAGCTTGTCCTTGGACTGGGGATCCTTCTCCTCCCAGTTCAGCTCTGGAACTGGGAGCCAGAGAACTGCTCTGGGTTTGGGTTTCCCCTCCCAGTACAATCCCAGTACAATCCCAGTACAATCCCAGTACAACTGGGATCCTGCAGCTTCTCCTCCCAGTTTGGCCTCGCCATTGGGGTCCTGGAGTTTCTTTTCCCAGTTCACCCTGGATTTGGGAACCTTCAGATTCCCTCTCGGATTTTCTCCTCTGGATTTGGGAGCTGGTTTATATCCCCTCCCAGTCCTCCCAGTCCTCCCAGTTCACCCACACCCCCGGGATCCAGGAGGGGCTGTGGGGGCTCAGACCAGGCAGGGATCCCCAGATCCCCCCCCCAAAAATCCCCCCCAAACCCCGCTGCCCCAGGGTGGGTGTGTGTCCCCCCAAACCCCCAACCCCAAATCCCCAAACCCCAAACCCCCAAACCCCAAACCCCCAAACGCCCAAAACCCCAAAACCCCCAAATCCCAAATCCCAAACCCCCAAACCCCCAAATCCCAAACGCCCAAAACCCCAAACCCCCAAACCCTAAATCCCCAAACCCCCAAACCCCCAAACCCTAAATCCCCAGACCCCCCAAACCCCCAAACCCCCAAACCCAAACCCCAAACCCTGGGGGTCTGGTGTGCCCTTGGCTCCATTTCCCTCCTCCCCTTCCTCAAATTCCCAATTTTTTTGTTTTGTTTTTTTTGTTTTTTTGGTTTTTTTCCCCTTTTCCCAGCGCTCAGCAGAGGAACACTCAGACCAACAAGAAGAGAGCGATCCCAAACCAGGTACAGCCCCAGACCCTGATCCCATTGGGGTCCCTGATCCCATTGGGGCTCCTGATCCCATTGGGGTTCCTGATCCCCTATTGGGGTTCCTGACCCCATTGGGGCTCCTGATCCCCTTTTTGGGGTTCCTGATCCCCTTTTTGGGGTTCCTGATCCCATTGGGGTTCCTGATCCCATTGGGGTTCCTGATCCCCATTTTGGGGTTCCTGATCCCCTATTGGGGTTCCTGATCCCCATTTTGGGGTTCCTGATCCCCTATTGGGGCTCCTGATCCCCTTTTGGGGTTCCTGATCCCATTGGGGTTCCTGATCCCATTGGGGCTCCTGACCCCCTATTGGGATTCCTGACCCCATTGGGGTTCCTGATTCCTTTTTGGGGTTCCTGATCCCCTTTTGGGGTTCCTGACCCTCCTTTTTGGGGTTCCTGATCCCTTTTTGGGGTTCCTGATCCCCTTTTTGGGGTTCCTGATCCCATTGGGGTTCCTGATCCCCTTTGGGGTTCCTGATCCTTTATGGGATCCCTGCCCCTTTTTTGGGATCCCTCCCCCATTTTTTGGGATCCCTGCCCCATTTTTTGGGATCCCTGCCCCATTTTTTGGGATCCCTCCTCCCATCCCTGAATTTTGGCCTCCCCCAGGCCGTGTTTGCAGACGGAAAACTCGGAATTTGGGGGCAGAATTCCAGCCTGGAAACGAAAAAAATCCTGGGAATTTTTTAATTTTCTTGGGTTTTTTTTTTGGGGGGTGGGGGGTGGTTTTGAGGGGCTGGGAGGGTTCCAGGCTGTGCCCCCCCCCCACCCCAATCCCATTCCCAGGGGAATTTTGGGATGAGCTGGAGCTTCCCCCAGGGATTAACGCTGGGAATGATCATTAATTGCATGTAACTGGTTTTCTTCTGCTGTTTTGTTTTGTTGTTCTGCTTTTTCCTCCTTTTATTTTTATTTTTATTTTTATTTTTTCTGCTTTTTGCTCTCTTCCCCTGTCCCATCTCCTCTTCCCGTTTTTTTTTTTATTTTATTTTTATTTTTATTCCTTTCTTTCTTTTTTTTTTAATTTATTTTATTCTCCCCCCCCCCCCCCAATTAATTTTGCACACCCAAAGGGGGAGATCCTGGTAAGTACCACGGGAAAGAGCTGGGACAGCACCCGGCCCTGCCAGGAAAAAAAAAAAAAAAGGAAAAATCCCAAAAACATCCCAAAAACATCCCAAAAAATCCCCACAAACGTCCCAAAAAATCCCCACAAAAATCGCAAAAAAAAAAAAAAAAAATCCTCAAAAATTTCGTGAAAACATCCCAAAAAATGTTAAAAAAAAAAAAAAAATTCCACAAAAAAATCCTCAAAAATTCCACGAAAACATCCCAAAAAATTCCATAAAAAATTCCACAAAAATAAAAAAAAAATCCTCAAAAATACCCCCAAAAATTCCACAAAAATTAAAAAAAAAAATTTCCCCAAATGAGGCAGGAGGGAGGACCCAGCTGGGGAGGAGAGGAGAGGGGGAGGTGACAATTCCACATTCTGGGATTCACATCATTCCCACTTTTCCCGATTTTTGGGGAAAATCAGGAGGCCAAAATTTTTCTGGTTTTTTTTTAGCTCCAAATCTTCTGTGGCAGGCTGAAAAAAAAAAAAAATTCTTTTTTTTTTTTTTAATTTTTTTTTAATTTTTCCCGGTTTGGGGAATTCCTGATTTCAGCAGGGACATGGAATTGTCTGAGAGGGAATTCCCCAAATCCCCACCTTGGAATTTTAAATTTTTTTTTCCTCCCACCTCTCTCCCAGAGCGAGAAATTCAAGATAATGGCACGGAATTTATTTATTAATAAATTAATATTAATTCATTTATAATATTAATTTATTATTTATTATTTATTTAATTCCTCCCCAAAAAAATCCGAGTTTGTGGCTCCTCCTGCTGCGGGAATTTCCAGTTTTTTCCCCCTTCAGACAATTCCATTCCCTCCAAGTTTTTTGGGTTTTTTTATTTTTTATTTTTTTTTCCTGGAAAAAAAATCCCAAAATTCCTCGGCAGGGCCGGGGTGGGGACGGGCAGGGGGCAGAGCTGGGAATTCGGGATTTGGGATTTCCTCAAAAATTGGAGATTTTCACCCCAAAACCCCTCGGTTTTAAAGGAATTTTCTCCCTTCTCCTCCTCCTGATCCTGGGATTTTCCAGCTCCTGTTGGGCTGCACAAAACCTTTAATTTTTCCCCAAAAAATCCCCAAAACTCTCCCAAAAAATCCCTCAAAATTCTCCTAAACCCTCCCCATTTTTCCACAAAATCCCTCAATCCCTTTTTTTTTCTTTGAGATTCCTTTTTTTCCCAATTTTCCCCCCCTTTTATTTATTTTTTTTTTTTTTTTGTTCCTGACCCCTCCTCAATTCCTTTAAAACTCGATGGGATCCGAATTCCCCCGATGGGAATTTGGGGCTCTGGGAGGTGAAATCCCTGGAATTCCCTGGAATAAATCCCTGGAATTCCCTGGAATAAATCCCTGGAATTCCCTGCAATAAATCCCTGGAATTTTCTGGAATAAATCCCTGGAATTCCCTGCAATAAATCCCTGGAATTTTCTGGAATAAATCCCTGGAATTTTCTGGAATAAATCCCTGGAATTCCTGCAATAAATCCCTGGAATTCCTGCATTAATTTCCCGGAATTCCCGGAATTCCCGAGCTCTGTCCCCGCCGCTTTTGCCGCTCTGGGAATTTTTTGGGATTTTGGGATTTCCCGGATCCCGAATCCCCCCCCGGGCTCCTGGGGGGGGTCCCGGAATTCCCGAGGGATTCGCGTTTAACCCCTCGCGTGCCGGCCCCGCACTAACCCGGCCCAGGTGTCCCCCCAGGTGTGTCCCAGGTGTGTCCCCAGGTGTCCCCCCCAGGTGTGTCCCAGGTGTGTCCCCAGGTGTGTCCCCCCCAGGTGTCCCCAGGTGTGTCCCCAGGTGTGTCCCAGGTGTGTCCCCCCAGGTGTGTCCCCCAGGTGTGTCCCCAGGTGTCCCCAGGTGTGTCCCCCCAGGTGTGTCCCAGGTGTGTCCCCAGGTGTGTCCCCCCCAGGTGTCCCCAGGTGTGTCCCAGGTGTGTCCCAGGTGTGTCCCAGGTGTGTCCCCAGGTGTGTCCCAGGTGTGTCCCCAGGTGTGTCCCCAGGTGTGTCCCAGGTGTCCCCAGGTGTGTCCCCCCAGGTGTGTCCCCCCAGGTGTCCCCAGGTGTGTCCCAGGTGTGTCCCCCCAGGTGTCCCCCAGGTGTGTTCCCCCAGGTGTCCCCCAGGTGTGTTCCCCCAGGTGTGTCCCCAGGTGTGTCCCCCCAGGTGTGTCCCCCCAGGTGTGTCCCCAGGTGTGTCCCCCCAGGTGTGTCCCCAGGTGTGTCGTCCCAGGTGTGTCGTCCCAGGTGTGTCCCCAGGTGTGTCCCAGGTGTGTCCCCCCAGGTGTGTCCCAGGTGTGTCCCCAGGTGTCCCCCCAGGTGTCCCCCCAGGTGTGTCCCCAGGTGTGTCCCCAGGTGTGTCCCAGGTGTGTCCCAGGTGTGTCCCAGGTGTGTCCCAGATGTGTCCCAGGTGTCCCCAGGTGTCCCCCAGGTGTCCCCAGGTGTGTCCCAGGTGTGTCCCCCAGGTGTCCCCAGGTGTCCCCCCAGGTGTCCCCAGGTGTGTCCCAGGTGTGTCCCCCAGGTGTCCCCCAGGTGTCCCCCCAGGTGTGTCCCAGGTGTGTCCCCCAGGTGTCCCCCAGGTGTGTCCCCCCAGGTGTGTCCCAGGTGTGTCCCAGGTGTGTCCCCAGGTGTCCCCCAGGTGTGTCCCCCAGGTGTGTCCCAGGTGTGTCCCCAGGTGTGTCCCCCAGGTGTGTCCCCAGGTGTCCCCAGGTGTGTCCCAGGTGTCCCCAGGTGTGTCCCAGGTGTCCCCAGGTGTCCCCAGGTGTGTCCCAGGTGTCCCCAGGTGTCCCCAGGTGTCCCCCCAGCTGCTCTCGGCTTCCCTGGGGGATCTGCCGGGTTTGGGATCAGCCCAAAGCTCAGGGATCCCCCCGGGGTCTCTGGGGGGTTTTGGGGTCCCCATCACCTGTCCCCCCCCAGGTGATCCACCGGGGCTGGAGTTATGGGATCTGTGGGGTTTTAGGGTCTGGGTTTTTGGGGTCTGTGTTTTGGGGTTTTTGGGATCTCTGGGCTTTTGGTTTTTGGGGTCTGGGTTTTTGGGGTCTCTGGGTTTTTTGAGTTTTGGGATCTCTGTGCTTTGGGGTCCCCCATCACCTGTCCCACTCAGGTGATCCTCTGGGGCTGGAGTTATGGGATCTGTGGGGTTTTAGGGTCTGAGATCCCTGGGTTTTGGGGGTCTGTGGGGTTTTGGGATCTCTGGGGTTTTGGGGTTTTTGGTGTCTGTGTTTTGGGGTTTTTGGGGTCTCTGGGTTTTTGGGGTCTGTGTTTTGGGGTTTTTGGGGTCTGTGGGGTTTTTGGGGTCTGTGTTTTGGGGTCCCCATCACCTGTCCCCCCCAGGTGATCCGCCGGGGCTGGAGTTATGGGATCTGTGGGATTTTAGGGTCTGGGTTTTTGGGGTCTGTGTTTTGGGGTTTTGGGGATCTCTGGGGTTTTGGGGTTTTTGGGGTCTGTGTTTTGGGGTCCCCATCACCTGTCCCCCCCAGGTGATCCGCCGGGGCTGGCTCACCATCAACAACATCAGCATCATGAAGGGAGGCTCCAAGGAATATTGGTTTGTGCTGACAGCAGAGTCCCTGTCCTGGTACAAGGACGAGGAGGTGAGGGGGGAATTGGGGGAATTGGGGGGAATTGGGGGAATTGGGGGGAATTCGGGGGAATTTGGGGGAAATTTTGGGGGAATTTGGGGGAAATTTTGGGGGAAAATTTGGGGGAAATTTTGGGGAAATTGGGGGTTCCAAACACAAAAATGGGGTGTGGGGAGGATGGAGGCAGGTGATGAACACTCAGAGTTAATTAGCAGAGTTAATCAGAGTTAATTAGCGGTGTAAAGGATCCCCAGTTCCCATCTCCAAACCTGGAATTCCCATCCCAAACTGGGACCTTTCCCATTGGGATTTTGGGATCTGCAATTCCCAAACTGGGACCTTTCCCATTGGGATTTTGGGATCTGCAATTCCCACATTGGGACCTTTCCCATTGGGATTTTGGGATCTAAAATTCCCAAACTCAGAGAATTCATCCCTGGGACCTTTCCCATTGGGATTTTGGGATCTGCAATTCCCAAATTCAGGGAATTCATCCCTGGGACCTTTCCCAGCAGAATTTTGGGATCTGCAATTCCCAAACTGGGACCTTTCCCATTGGGATTTTGGGATCTGCAATTCCCAAATTCAGGGAATTCATCCCTGGGACCTTTCCTATTAGGATTTTGGGATCTGCAATTCCCAAACTGGGACCTTTCCCATTGGGATTTGGGATCTGCAATTCCCACATTGGGACCTTTCCCATGGGGATTTTGGGATCTACAATTCCCAAACTGGGACCTTTCCCATTGGGATTTTGGGACCTGCAATTCCCAAATTCAGGAATTCATCCCTGGGACCTTTCCCAGCAGAATTTTGGGATCTGCAATTCCCAAACTGGGACCTTTCCCATTGGGATTTTGGGTTCTACAATTCCCAAACTGGGACCTTTCCCTGTGGGATTTTGGGATCTACAATTCCCAAACTGGGACCTTTCCCATTGGGATTTTGGGATCTGCAATTCCCAAACTGGGACCTTTCCCTGTGGGATTTTGGGACCTGCAATTCCCAAACTGGGACCTTTCCCATCGGGATTTTGGGACCTGCAATTCCCAAACTGGGACCTTTCCCAGCAGAATTTTGGGACCTGCAATTCCCACACTGGGACCTTTCCCATTGGGATTTTGGGATCTGCAATTCCCACACTGGGACCTTTCCCAGCAGAATTTTGGGACCTGCAGTCCCCAATCGCTGTGCTCATCCCTCCCATCCCTTTTCCCAGGAGAAGGAGAAGAAGTACATGCTGCCCCTGGACAACCTGAAGATCAGGGATGTGGAGAAAGGTTTCATGTCCACCAAACACGTCTTTGCCATCTTCAACACGGAGCAGAGGTGGGGGACGCCCCTGCCCCTGTCCTCTCCTGCTTTCCAGGGGATTTTTAAAATTTTTATTTTTTATTTTTTTATCCCTCCCGGATCCCACACGGGGGGTGGGGGGGAAGGAAAAGGAAGGAGAGCAGCCGGGTGGGATTTGGGGGGGGAGTTTTCCTAAAGGATTTTGGGGTGTTTGGGGTGATCCCAGAGGGGTTTGAGGTGATCCCAGAGGGGTTTGGGGTGATCCCAGTGGGGTTTGGGTTGATCCCAGTAGGATTTGGGGTGTTTGGGGTGATTCCAGCAGGATTTTGAGGTGATCCCAGAGGATTTTGGGGTGATCCCAGCAGGGTTTGAGGTGATCCCAGTAGGATTTGGGGTGATCCCAGTAGGATTTGGGGTGTTTGGGATGATCCCAGTGGGGTTTGGGGTGATCCCAGCAGGGTTTGGGGTGTTTGGGGTGATTTCTGCAGGATTTTGAGGTGATCCCAGAGGATTTTGGGGTGATCCCAGCAGGGTTTTGGGGTGTCCCGAGCTGTGTCCACACTCGGATCCCGGGGGGATTTTTTGGGGGATTTTTGGGATTTTTTTGGGGATGTTTTTGGGGGGGGATTTTGGGATTTTTTTGGGGGGGATTTTTGGGATTTTTTGGGGGAGGATTTTTGGGGATTTTTTTGGGGGCGGGGATTTTTGGGGATATTTTTGGGGGGGGATTTTTGGGGATTTTTTGGGGGGATTTTTGGGATTTTTTGGGGGGATTTTTTGGGATTTTTTAGGGGGAATTTTTGGGGATTTTTGTGGGGATTTTGGGCATTTTTTTGGGGGGGATTTTTGGGATTTTGGGGGGGATTTTTGGGCATTTTTTTGGGGGGGATTTTTGGGGATTTTTTTGTGGGGATTTTTGTGGATGTTTTTGGGGGATTTTTGGGCATTTTTTTGGGGGGGATTTTTGGGATTTTGGGGTCTCCTGTGACCTCCCCCCACCTCCCACCCCCCTCCCCCAGGAACGTGTACAAGGACCTGCGTCAGATCGAGCTGGCCTGTGACTCCCAGGAGGACGTGGACAGCTGGAAAGCCTCGTTCCTGCGAGCTGGGGTTTATCCTGAGAAAGACCAGGTACAAAATTCCCAAATTCCCTCATCCCCCCCCCCCCCCACCCTACCCAGCACCTGGGAAAAAAATTCCCTCCCCCCCCCCAAAAAAAAAAAAAAAAAAAAAAATTAAAAAATTCCAAATCCTTCCAGGGCTTCCTGCTCCAGCAGCGAGCCAATCCCTGCTTTATTTATTTATATTTTTTTTTTGGGTTTTTTTTCCAGACTGAGAGCGAGGATGGGGCTCAGGAAAACACCTTTTCCATGGACCCCCAGCTGGAGAGGCAGGTGGAGACCATCAGGAACCTCGTGGATTCCTACGTGGGGATCATCAACAAATCCATCCGGGACCTCATGCCAAAGACCATCATGCACCTCATGATCAACAACGTGAGAGGGGGGAAAAAAGGGGGTGGGGGGCAGGAAAATCCCTCTCAGCCCCCCCAGATCGAGGGTTTCATCCACGGGGAGCTGCTGCCCCAAACAATACCAAAATAAAACCCAAATAAACCCCAATTTTCACAAACACAAACCCCAATTTTGACCCAAACAAACCCCAAACAAACCCCAATTTTGACCCAAATCCCCCCCCAGACCAAGGATTTCATCCACGGCGAGCTGCTGCCCCAAACAAACCCCAAACAAACCCCAAATAAACCCCAATTTTGACCCAAACAAACCCCAATTTTGACCCAAATAAAATCCAAATAAACCCCAATTTTGACCCAAACAAACCCCAAACAAACCCCAATTTTGACCCAACCAAACCCCAATTTTCACTCTCCTGCCCCTCCAGACCAAGGATTTCATCCACGGGGAGCTGCTGGCCCAAACAGACCCCAAATAAACCCCAAACAAACCCCAAATAAACCCAAATTTTGACCCAAATCCCCTCTCAGACCAAGGATTTCATCCACGGCGAGCTGCTGGCTTTCCTGTACTCGAGCTCGGACCAGGCCAGCCTGATGGAGGAGTCAGCCGAGCAGGCTCAGCGGAGGGAGGAGATGCTCCGCATGTACCACGCCCTCAAGGAGGCTCTGGCCATCATCGGCGACATCAGCACCAGCACGGTCAGCACGCCCGTGCCCCCGCCCGTGGACGACACCTGGCTGCAGCCCGGGGGCAGCCACAGGTGGGGAGGGGTCCCCGACGGGGGGGTTGGGGGGGGTCTGTGAAAGATTTGAGGGGGTTTGGAAAGGATTTGGGGGCGATGGGAAAGGGTTTGGGGGGGGTTGTGTAAGATTTGGAGGGGTTTGGGAAGGGTTTGGGGGGGGTTTGGGATGTTTTATACAAGATTTGGGGTGTTTTGTAAAGGGTTTGGGGTGGTTTGTAAAGGGTTTTGGGGGGTTTTATGAAGGGTTTGGGGGGTTTACAGAGGGGTTTGGGGTGGTTTGGGAAGGATTTGGGGGGGTTTGGGAAGGGGTTTGGGGGCGATGGGAAAGGGTTTGGGGTGGTTTGGGGGGGGTTTGTGAAAGATTTGGGGGATTTGGGAAGGGGTTTGGGGGGGTTTGGGAAAGGGTTTGGGGGGGGTTGTGTAAGATTTGGGGGATTTGGGAAGGGTTTGGGGGCTCTGGGGGGAGTTTGGGAAGGGTTTGGGGGGGTTTTGAGGGGTTTTGTAAAGAGTTTGGGAAGGGTCTGTAAAGGGTTTGGGGGGTTTTATACAAGATTTGGGGCGTTTTATAAAGGGTTTGGGGGTTTGGGAAGGGGTTTGGGGGGGTCTGTGAAAGATTTGGGGGGGTTTGGGAAGGGTTTGGGGGGTTTGGGGAGGTTTGTGAAAGATTTGGGGGATTTGGGAAGGGGTCTGGGGTGTCCCCCGCGGTTTTTGGGGTGTCCCCGTGGGTTCTGGGGTGTCCCCGTGGGCTCAGGCTGACCCCACCCCATTCCCAGTCCGTCCTGACCGCCCCCCTCTGTGTCCCCCCAGCCCCCCGCCCCAGCGCCGCCCGCCCTCGGCCCTGCTGCCCCCCGGCCGCCCCCCATCTCTGCGAGCCCCGGCCCCGGGGCCGCCCCCGCTGCTGCCCCTGCCCGGGGGGGGCCCCCCGGCCTTCAGCGCCCCCCCCATCCCCTCCCGCCTCGGCCCCCTGGGCGCCCCCAGCGACCCCTTCACGGCCCCCCCCCAAATCCCCGCCCGGCCCGCCCGGATCCCGCCCGGAATCCCACCAGGAGTGCCCAGGTGAGGGGGGAACGGGACTGGGAGGGACTGGGAATGGCTGGGAGGGACTGGGAGGGACTGGGATACACTGGAATCCCACCAGGAGTGCCCAGGTGAGGGGGGAACGGGACTGGGAGGGACTGGGAGGGACTGGGAATGGCTGGGAGGGACTGGGAGGGACTGGGATACACTGGGAATGGCTGGGAGGGACTGGGATACACTGGGATCCACTGGGGTCACACTGGGATTGTCTGGGGTCACACTGGGATACACTGGGATTGTGTGGGGTCACACTGGGATACACTGGGATTGCGTGGGGTCACACTGGGGTCACACTGGGATACACTGGGATTGTCTGGGATCACACTGGAGTCACACTGGGATACACTGGGATTGTCTGGGATCACACTGGAGTCACACTGGGATACACTGGGATTGTCTGGGGTCACACTGGGATACACTGGGATTGCGTGGGGTCACACTGGGATACACTGGGATTGTCTGGGGTCACACTGGGGTCACACTGGGATACACTGGGATTGTGTGGGGTCACACTGGGATCCACTGGGGTCACACTGGGATTGTCTGGGGTCACACTGGGGTCACACCAGGGCCCCTCTGGGAATTCTTGGGGTCCCGAGGGTCCCCCAGGCCCTGCCAGACTCTCCCCCCCCCCCCCCACAGGAGACCCCCGGCAGCCCCGAACCGCCCAACCATCATCCGGCCTGCCGAGCCCTCCCTGCTGGACTGACCCGGGGCCTGCAGCTGGGATTGCTGGGAGCCTGCTGGGATCACTGGGAGCCTGCTGGGAGACTGCTGGGATCACTGGGATACAGCTGGGAGACTGCTGGGAGACTGCTGGGATCACTGGGATCCTGCTGGGATAGAGCTGGGATCTATGGGATCCAACTGGGATCCAACCCCACCCTGGGGGGAAAAAACCAACCCCGAGCCTGGCCACGGATCCTGGGGCCGATCCCGGGGCTGATCCCAATCCCAGCCCCAATCCCGGGGTTGATCCCGGGCTGTTCCTGAGACCGATCCCAACCCCAGCACTGATCCTGGGGCTGATCCGATCCTAAAGCTGATCCCAGTCCCGATCCTGGGGTTGATCCCAGCCCCCATCCCGAGCTGATCCCGATCCCGGCAGCTCCGGGGCTGATCCAATCCCGGGGCTGATCTGGATCCAAATCCTGGGGTTCATCCCGGGGCTGATCTGGATCCCAGTCCCGGTCCCGGGGTTGATCCCGGTCCCGGTCCCGGTCCCGGTCCCGGTCCTGGCCCCGATCCCAATCCTGGGGTTAATCCCGGGGCTGATCCCGATCCCAGTCCCGGTCCCGGGGTTGATCCCGGTCCCGGTCCCGGTCCTGGCCCCGATCCCAATCCTGGGGTTAATCCCGGGGTTGATCCCGGTCCCGGTCCCGGTCCCGGTCCCGGCCGTGGCAGCTCCAGGGCTGGTCCCAGCAGCTGATCCTGGCAGCCCCGGGGCTGATCCCGGTGCTCCCCCCGGGCCCCTCCCGGCCGGGAACGTTCGGGAATGTTCGGGAATGTTCGGGAATGTTCGGGGTGGGGAACATTGCACTTTGTCAGAATTCCCGGGGGCTGGGGCTCGGATCCTCGCCCCTCTGCCTTCCTCCTCCTCCTCCTCCTCCTCCTCCTCCTCCTCCCGGAAATTTTGTATTAATATATTCCCTAAAAAACCGCGGGATTCGGGGATCCTCCCCCAATCCCAGGGGTCTTTTTTTTTTTTTTTTTGGTTTGGGTTTTTTTTTTGTTTTTTTTTTTTTGGTTTTTTTTGAGAACTTCGGGGGTTTTTAGAGCTGGGGAAAAATACTGGAATTCCCAGAGGGATTCACTAACGAATTCAATTCCGTGAGAACCTCAGGAATTTCCTCTCGGGAGTAACCCCGAGGAAGAGGAGGAGGAGGAGGAAGCTGCGACCCCCCCCGGGGCAGGGGGAGAGGGGGGGTTTGCTCTGGAAGCGTCTCCCCCTTTCCTCACCCCCTCCCCTCTTTTTTCCCAATCCCACTCCACCGGCTCCGGCCGGGAGCCGAGGTTGTAAATATTTTTACAGACTTGTATTAATTGTATAAAAAAAAAAAAAGGAAAAAAAAAAAAAAAAAAAAAAAAGGAGGGGAAAAAAAAAACCACCAAAAAAAAAAAAAAAAAAAAGCAACAAAACAAACCAGGAAAAAAAAAAAAAAAAAAAAAAAAAAAAAAAAAGCCCCGGCCCAGCAATAATGTGGATTTTTCCAAACCCCCCCGGCCCCGGTGCCTTAACGACCCCCCGGCTCGGGGGGGCCAATTAATCCATTAACGAGCCGGGGGCGGTTTTGGGGGGGGCGGCTCCGGCCCCCCCCGGGGGTCCCCCCGAAGTGCCTCCGCTCCGCGTCCCATTAATGAACTAAAAACCGGCAAAAAAAAAAAATCCGAATAAAGGGAAAAAAAAAAAAAAAAAAAAGATGTGTGGAATTCTGGAGGGGGGGGGGTTCGGCCTCGTTCTTCACCTTTGGGGGATTTGGGGATTTTATGGCGCGGCTCCCCCCATTCCCACTGGGATCCATCCCTGTCCTGCTCCCGGAATTTTGTGGATAATGATTAAAAAAATGCCAAAGTTTAATAAATTTAATCGCTCCGCCCGGGAAGGGGGAGCCGCGGGGTTCATCCCTCACTGACCCCCCCCCCAATCCCGGGGGGTTTCACCCCAATCCCGGGCGGGATTCACGACAACGGCCCCGCCTGCGAAACCCGGGAATTGGGGAAAATTTGGGATCAAAACCCCGCGGGATCCGCCGGGCTCCGGGCGGCGCCATCACCGCGCGACGCCGCTCAGGGAGGCCCCCCCAGGGCTGCCCGCGGCGCCGCCTGAGGCGGGAGGGGACGCGGGGACCCCGCCTGATGGCGATGCCGGTGGCGGATCCCGGTGAGCGATGCCGCGGACGGATCCCGGTTGCTGAGCAGGCGGCGGATCCCGGTGTTTGATCCCGGTGTTTGATCCCGGTGTTTGATCCCGGTGTTTGTTTGATCCCGTTCTTTGATCCCGGATTTTTTCAGGCGGCGCCGAGGCCGCCCCAGGCTCGGGGTCCTCTCCTGTCCCAGCCTCCCCCTGCGCTCATTGGCTGCTCCCTCAGCGGCGCTCTGAGCTCTGATTGGTCAGAGCCATCTTAGCTCCGCCCCCTCCGCATCCCCGCGGTTCTCGGGCGCCGCCTGGCGGAGCCGGCGAGGTCTCACAATGCACAGCCCGGGCAGGGTTGGGGGCAGATTTGGGGTCAGATTTGGGGGCAGATTTGGGGGATTTGGGGGCAGATTTGGGGGCAGATTTGCAGTTCAGGTGCGGGCCTGGAGACGTTTGGGGCTGATTTGGGGGTGGGGAGCAGATTTGAGGTATTTCAGGGCAGATTTGGGGGGGTCTTGAGGTAGATTTTGGAGTCCCTGGGGCAGATCTGGGTGTCCAGGGTCCTTTCCTCCATCCCTTTCATGTGAAGATCTCAAGTGCCAGCCACAGAAATCCGTTCCCCCCTGGAGGAGCCGCATTTCCCCATCCCGAGCTCGGAGCTTCGGGTGAAAAAAAAAAAACCCAACCAACAACAAAACAAAAAAAAGAACATTTTTGCGCAACGGATGAAAAACTCAATTTCCTGGGGCCCAGCAGTCGCTTCCTTCCTGCTTCCTGAACCCCCGCGTGGAACATTCCGGCTTTTCCGGCACATCCCGGCTCATCCCTCATTCCCGGGGAGCTCCAGGAGGAGGAGGAGAAGGAGGAGGATGAGGTTGGAGTTGCTGCTCCTCGTGGCTGCGGCGTTTCCCTCGTGTTTGAGCCAGGCAGGCCACGAGTCTGGCCAGGATTCCCGCCAGGATTCCCGCCAGGATTCCCGGGGTTCCCGCCAGGATTCCCGGGGTTCCCGCCAGGATTCCCGCGGTTCCCGGCACCGCCCCACGCCCACCCCAGAGGCTCCTCCCGGCCCCGTTGCTGCTCCAGCTCCCCCCGGAGCCGGGGCCCCCCCGGATCCGCTGCCTGGCCCCTCGACGTTTCTCGGGGAGCACCTTTGAGCTTTTCCAGGGAATCCCGGCCATCCTGGTTCGGAGCATCCCGGCCGCTCCCGACGAGCACTGGGTCGAGTTCTCCCTGCCCGGAGCCGCCCGGTGCTCCCGGTGCCGGTACCGGAGCCACAACGGCAGCGCCTGGCTGGAGTCGGAGCTGAGCCGCGGCACCGGCAGCTCGGGTGGGTGTGGGGGGCTCATCCCGGGGGGGATTCCCCGTCCCACCCATCCCGGGGCTGTCCCGCAGCCAAATCCGGAGTTGTTTTTTTTTTCTCCCCAGGTTTGGGCGATGCCGAGTGTCAGCCCAGCGATGTCACCGCCACGGGAGCCCCGGGCACCGCCGGGACCCTGCGGAACGGGAACGGCAACGGGAACGGGAACGGGAACGGGAACGGTACCGGCACCACCCTGGGCTGATCCCTGAGCCGCTCACGGCTCCTGGTTCTGGATCCCGGTTCTGAATCCCGGTGCTGGATCCCGGTGATGCCCCCCTGTCCTCTCTCCCTTCCAGATCCTTCCTGGCTCCTGCCGGTCTCACTCGGTGCCGCCGTCCTGGGCTTGCTGCTGCTGGGGGCTGCGGCCGCGGGCTGGAGAGGTGGGAGAGGGGCCCGGAACCGGGAATTCCAGGGGGTCCAGAACTCGGAATTCCAGGGATCTCAGTGCCCAGGGACCCCCATCCCGCCCTGCTGGGGTGTCCTGGCCCCCGGTGTCACCGGTTCTGTTCCTCACAGGCCTCCAGCGGCGCCGTGGACAGAACCACACGGTCCCAGCCCCGGTAAGGCCGGACCCCGTGACCCTCAAATCCAACCCCAGACCCCTCAATCCCCCTCCCCGTCCCCCCAAAATCCACCCCCGTGTCCCTCCTGTCTCGGCAGAGCCTCCCCATGGCTCCCACGCCGTCGCTGTCCCCGTGAGGGGTCCTGGGGGTCCCGGTTCTGTACTCCCCCCCGCCCGGAGCGTGTCCCGGTGTCCCCGCGGATCGAGGCCGGCCCTGGCTCCGGTTACCGGAGCCCCCCCCCCCTCCCCCGGTGTTGCCAATAAAGTTTTGGGGTTTGTGTCCGGCGCTGCCGCGTTCCCGGGATCCCGGCGCCGGTGCCAGTGGTGGTGACGGTTCCCAGTGCTGGGTCTGATTCCCGGCGTCCCGTTCCCATTCCCGGCGTCCCGTTCCCGTTCCCGGTGTCCCATTCCCAGTGTCCTGGTACTGGTGTCCTGTTCCAATTCCCAGTGTCCCGTTCCCATTCCCAGTGTCCTATTACTGGTGTCCCATTCCCAGTATCCCTGTGTCCCGTTTCCATTCCCAGTATCCCAGTATCCCCGTGTCCCATTCCCGTGTCCCATTCCCTGTGTCCCATTGCCAGTGTCCCATTCCCAGTATCTCTGTGTCCCACTCCCCTTTCCCATTCCCATTCCCGTTTCCCATTCTCAATGTCCTATTCCCATTCCCACTCCCAATCTCCCAATGTCCCATTCCCATTGTCCCATTCCCATTCCCAGTGTCCCGTTCCCATTCCCAGTGTCCCATTCCCATTCCCAGTGTCCCGTTCCCATTCCTTGTGTCCTATTACCGGTGTCCCATTCCCATTTCCCAATGTCCCATTCCCAATGTCCCATTCCCGTTTCCCATTCCCGTTCCCGTTTCCCATTCCCGGTGTCCCGCTCCCCTCTCTCCGCCAGGGGGCGCACCCCTCCCTCCCCCTTCCCTTGTGGGCGTGGCCTGTCCAGAAGGGGGCGTGGCCCTTTTCCGTTCGGGGGGCGTGTCTTTAGTGAGGGGCGTGTCCATCCAGGGGCGTGTCCCGCTGGGGGCGGGCCCGCGGTGGGCGGGGCCGCGGTGGGCGGGGCGCGGCGCGGTCCAAGATGGCCGCGGTGTCGGTGTTCCCCGGCGTGCGGCTCCTCACGGTCGGGGACGCGAACGGGGAGATCCAGCGGCACCAGGAGCAGCAGCCGCTGCGCCTCGAGGTCCGCACCGGCCCCGACAGCGCCGCCATCGCCCTCTACGGCCGTGAGTGCGCGGGGAGGGGGCGGCCCGCGAGGGGCGGGGGGCCCGGCGGGGGGAGGGGGCTGAGGGGGTCTGAGGGGATGGGGGAGGGGCCCTGAGGGGTCAGAGGGGGAGGGAGGGGCTGGGAAGGGGCCCTGAGGGGGCTCTGGGGATGGGGAGGGGGCCTTGAGGGGGCTCTGGGGTGAGGGGGGGTCGGGAAGGGGCCCTGAGGGGTTTGTGGGGTGAGGGGGGGGCTCTGAGGGCCCTGAGGGGTTTGTGGGGTGAGGGGGGGGGGCTCTGAGGGCCCTGAGGGGTCTGTGGGGAGCTGGGGGGCCCTGAGGGGATGGGGGGGGTCGGGAAGGGGCCCTGAGGGGTTTGTGGGGTGAGGGGGGGGCTCTGAGGGGATGGGGGGGCCCTGAGGGGTCTGTGGTGATTGGGGGGGGGGGCCTGAGGGGTTGGGGAGCCCTGAGGGCTCTGTGGGGTTCAGGGGGGTCCCTGAGGGGTCTCTGGGGTGCGGTGTTTTGGGATGGGGGAGATCAGGGGGGTTGGGGGCACATTTGGGGGGGCTCTGGGGGTTTTAGGGGTGCAGGAGGGGTTGGAGGATCAGAGAGGGGCTCGGGGGGGTTTAAATAATGAGATTTAAACTTTGGGGGCTGTCGGGGTTTTGGGGGTTCAGGGGTCACCGAGGGGTTCAGGGGGGGGGATTTTAAATTCCCGGTACTTTTGGGGGGTCCCGGGGGGGTCCCCCGGTATTTTTTGGAAGGTGCCGAAAGTTGATTCCCGTGCCCCCCTCCCCTCGTTCCCACTTTTGCCCCAAACGGCCCCAATTCCGTGACCCCCCCCCCCGTCCCGGGGGCTCCCCCGAATTCCAGGGGGGCGGCGGCGCCGATTCCTCTTTGTCTGCGGCTTTTCCTTCGCTTTTAAAATATTTTTATTTTTTTTTAATTTTATTTTTTTTTCTTTCTCCAAACCCGGCGCTTTGTGCTTTTATTATTTTTTTTTTTTAATTTTTCGGGCTCCTCCTCATCCCGATTATTGGGGGAAAAGGGGGAGGGGGGTGCGACCCCCGACCCTCCGCCTTTCTCTAATTAATGAGCGGGGATAATTAACGCTAATGAGCGCGCGGCCTCGTTGATAGCGGTGAGGGAAACTGAGGCACGGCGCTGCCCCATCCCGGAGCTTTTCCAGCTCAGCCTTTGTGTGCCGGGAGCCCCGGGCGGGGGAGGATTTTTAGGGAACATCTGCCCGAACATCTGCCCCCAACATCTGCCGCTCCTTTTATATTTTTTAATTTTTTTATTTTTTTTTTTAATTTGGAAACGGGGTCACAAAGAGCCGGAATTCCCGGCTCTCGGTGCAGGTGTTTGTTCTTGCTCCATCCCGCAACTTCCCGCGCCCGCGTGGCCGCTCCGGGAAAAACGGGAATTTTTTTGGGTTTTTTTTTGTCATTATTATATTTTTTTATTATTTTTTGTGGGAGGAATGAGAGCGGCTCGGTTCCTCCCCCCTCCTCTCCCGCTCCGTTCCCGGTTCCTCCGGGATAATTCCCGGGGTCATTCCCAAATCCCGGGGCCCCTCCATCCCCATCCCTTCCATCCCAAAAATTCTCATTCCTGACCGAAATTCCGGCTCCTTCCTCCCCCCCCCCCAGGGCTCCGCTTTCAGGAGCGCTCCCCCGCTGTAATTAGAGGTTAATTAGGTTAATTGTGCTCTGTTGGGAGGGTTCGGAACCGGGATTGGGGCGGGGGTTTGGCCTCGTGCTCACCTCATTTTTTTTTTCTCTGTCTCCTCCCTTTTCCCTTTCGTCCCGCCCCGTTTTCCCTCCTGTCTCGTTTTCCCCTCCCCGTTCCCGATTTTTTCCCCTCCCCGTTCCCATTTCTCCCCCTCATTCCCGATTTTTCCCCTCTCTCATTTCCCCCCCTTCATTCCCATTTTTTCATCCCCAATTTGTCCCTTCTCGTTCCCAATTTTTCCCCCTTATTCCCATTTTTTCTCTCTCCCATTTCCCCCATTCCTGATTTTTTCCCCTTCCCCCGTTTCCCCCATTTTTCCCCCCGTTCCCAATTCCCCATTCCCAATTTCCCTGTTCTTTTTCCAATTCCCCCATTCCCAATTCCCATTTCTCCATTCCCGTCCCCATTTCCCATTTTTCCATTTCCATTTCCCCCTTCCTGTTCCCATTTCTCCAATTTCCCATTCCCCATGATGTCCCCAATGTCCCCCCGTCCCCCTGTCCCCATTTCCCCAATTTCCCCATTTCCCATCCCCATGTTCCATTCCCAATTTCCCCTCTCCCCAATCCCCATGTCCTCATTTCCCCAATTTCCCTTCCCCATTTCCCCCATGTCCCCCTGTCCCCAATTTCCCTAATGTCCCCATGTCTGTCCCCCTGTCTGTCCCCAATGTCCCTGTGTTTGTCTGTCCCCAATGTCCCCCTGTCCCCTGTCTGTCTGTCTGTCCCCATTGTCCCCAATGTCCCCGTCTGTCCCTGTCCCCCTGTCCCCGTGTCCGTCCCCTGTCTGTCCGTCCGTCTGTCCCCTGTCCCCCTGTCTGTCGCGATTGTCCCTGTCTTGTCCCTGTCTGTCCGTGTCTGTCTGTCTGTCCCTGTCTGTCTGTCTGTGTGTGTGTCCCCATTGTCCCCCTGTCTGTGTGTCTGTCCCCATTGTCCCCGTGTCTGTCTGTCTGTCTGTGTGTCTGTCCCCATTGTCCCCCTGTGTGTCCCCATTGTCCCGCTGTCTGTCTGTCCCCCTGTCCGTCTGTCTGTCCCTGTCTGTCCGTGTGTGTGTGTGTCCCCATTGTCCCCCTGTCCGTCTGTCTGTGTGCCCCTGTCCGTCTGTCTGTCTGTCTGTCCCCCTGTCCGTCTGTCTGTGTGTCCCATTGTCCCCTGTCCCCCTGTCTGTGTGTCTGTCCGTCCCTGTCCCCCTGTCCGTCTGTCTGTGTGTCCTCATTGTCCCCTGTCTGTCCCCCTGTCTATCTGTCTGTCTGTCCCCTGTCCCCCTGTCTGTCCGTCTGTCTGTGTGTCTGTCTGTCCCCATTGTCCCCTGTCTGTCTGTCTGTCCCCCTGTCTGTCTGTCCCTGTCCCCCTGTCTGTCTGTCCGTGTGTCTGTGTGTCCGGTGTGCAGCGGAGGACCTGTGCGTGTTCAAGTGCTCCGTGTCGCGGGACACCGAGTGCAGCCGCGTGGGGAAGCAATCCTTCATCATCACCCTGGGCTGTAACAGCGTGCTGCTGCAATTCGGGGACCCCCACCGGTACCAGAGCCCCCCCCGCGCCCCCCCCGGGACCCCCGGGACCCCCGGTAACCCCCGGCCTGCATCCCCAGATTTCTGCTCCTTCTACAACATCCTCAAGAACTGCCGGGGCCACAACACCGAGCGCTCCGTGTTCAGCGAGCGCACCGAGGAGTCCTCGGGCCGTGCAGTACTTCCAGGTGGGGGCCATTCCTGGGGCTGGGGGGCAATTCCTGCTCCTGGGGGGCGATTCCTGGGGCTGGGGGGGCAATTCCTGGGGCTGGGGGGGCGACTCCTGGGGCTGGGGGGGGGGCGACTCCTGGGGCTGGGGGGCAAATCCTGGGGCTGGGGGGGGCGACTCCTGGGGGCTGGGGGGCAATTCCTGCTCCTGGGGGGGCGATTCCTGGGGCTGGGGGGGCGATTCCTGGGGCTGGGGGGGCGACTCCTGGGGCTGGGGGGGCGATTCCTGGGCTGGGGGGGGGCCATTCTGGGGCTGGGGGGGCGACTCCTGGGGCTGGGGGGGCGACTCCTGGGGCTGGGGGGGCGACTCCTGCTCTGGGGGGGCCATTCCTGCTCCTGGGGGCCATTCCTGGGGCTGGGGGGCCATTCCTGCTCCTGGGGGGGGCGATTCCTGCTCCTGGGGGCAATTCCTGGGGCTGGGGGATTCCTGGGGGAGCAGTTCCTGCTCTTGAGGGGTTCCTGAGGGGGCAATTCCTGCTCCTGAGGGGGAAAATTCCTGCTCCTGGTGTGTTCCTGTGGGGCAGTTCCCATTCCTGTGGGGCAGTTTCTCCCCCCCAGGGGGGTTCCAGGGCTCACCTGTGCTCACCTGTGCGTGTGTTGTGGCAGTTCTGTGGGTCCCTGTGGGGCTCACCTGTGCTCACCCTGTGCTCACCTGTGCGTGTGTCCGGCAGTTTTACGGGTACCTGTCGCAGCAGCAGAACATGATGCAGGATTACGTGCGCACGGGGACGTACCAGAGGGCGATCCTGCAGAACCACAGCGACTTCAAGGACAAGGTGTGGGGCTGGCAGCTCCTTCTGGGGCTTTTTTGGGGGGATTTGGGGCATTTCGGGTCATTTTGGGGGATTTCGGGTCATTTTGGGTTTTTTGGGGGGATTTCGGGTCATTTTGGGGTTTTTTGGGTGGGATTTCGGGTCATTTGGGGGGATTTTTTGGAGGGATTTCAGGTCATTTTGGGGTTTTTTTTGTGGGGGGGATTCAGGTAATTTTTGGGGCTTTGGTTTTTTTGGGTAAAAATTCCGATGGTTTTGGGGGAACTCGGCTCGTTTTGGGAAGATCTGGCTCAGTTTTTGGCCTGGTTTTAGGGGAGCCTGGCGTGGATTTTGGAGGGGAATTTGGGTGGGATTTGGGCAGGATCCAGGTGGGAATCCTGCCTCACCTTTTAGGGAATCTGCCACATTTTTTTGGGAAGCTTTGGCTCAATTTTGGGGGTCCAGCCATCCTCATTTTGGGGTCAAACAGCCTCATTTTGGGTCTGGCTCCATCCCAGAGCTGGAAATTTGGTTTTGTTCCCATCCCTGGGGCGTCCTTGGCCAGCCCCATCCCCACAATGTGTTAAACCCGGGATCAAACCTGGGATCAAACCCAGATCAAACCCGGGATCAAACCCAGATCAAACCCGGGATCAAACACAGGATCAAACCCAGATCAAACCCGGATCAAACAGGGATCAAACCAACCCGGGATCACACCCAGGATCAAACCTGGGATCAAACACGGGATCAGGGGATGAAACAAACCTGGGATCAAACCTGGGCTCAAACACAGGATCAGTCAAACCCGGGATCAAACCCGGGATCGAACCCGTGATCAAACCAATCCGGGATTGATCAAACCCGGGATCAAATAACCCGGGATTAATCAAACCTGGGATCGATCAAACCCGGGATCAATCAAACCCAGGATCACACCCAGGATCAAACAAATCCGGGGTTGATCAAACCCAGGCTCAATCAAACCCGGGCTCAAACCCGGGCTCAAACCCGGGCTCCCCGGGCTGTTGCCGGCCGTTGCTGCCTCTCCCATCCGTGTTTCCCCTCAGATCGTGCTGGACGTGGGCTGTGGCTCGGGGGATCCTCTCCTTCTTCGCAGCCCAGGCCGGGGCCCGCAAATCTACGCCGTGGAGGCGAGCACCATGGCCCAGCACGCCGAGGTGCCAGCTTCCCCTTTCTTCCCTTTTTATTTCCTTTATTTCCCCTTTTTCCCCTTTTTTTCCCCCTTTTTTTCCCCCTTTTTTTCCCCCTTTTTTTCCCCCTTTTTTCCCCCCTTTTTTCCCCCCTTTTTTCCCCCCTTTTTTCCCCCACACCCTGACCCTTTTCCCCCGTTGCATTTTATTTTCCCCCCTTGCATTATTTTATCTTCCCCCCTTGTATAATTTTATTTTTCCCCCCTTGCATTATTTTATTTTCCCCCCTTGCATTATTTTATTTTTCTCCCCCTTGCATTTTTCCTCTTCATTTTCTCCCCTTATTTCTCTCTTCTCTCCCCTCTTTTCTCCCCACCCCCTGACCCCTTTCCCCATTTTTCCCCCCATTTTTTCCCCCCATTTTTCCCCCCATTTTTCCCCCCATTTTTCCCCCCATTTTTCCCCCCATTTTTTCCCCTTTATCCCCCACACCCCCTGACCCTTTTTCCCCATTTTTCCCCCCCAGGTTCTGGTGAAAAGCAACAACCTGACAGAGAGGATCGTGGTGATCCCGGGCAAGGTGAGGAGGTGTCCTTACCTGAGCAGGTGGACATCATCATCTCCGAGCCCATGGGCTACATGCTGTTCAATGAGCGCATGCTGGAGAGTTACCTGCACGCCAAGAAATACCTGAAACCCTCAGGTGAGTGTGGGACAGGGTCACCTGCACGCCAAGAAATACCTGAAACCCTCAGGTGAGTGTGGGACAGGGTCCACCTGCACGCCAAGAAATACCTGAAACCCTCAGGTGAGTGTGGGACAGGGTTA